>NC_090827.1:89851625-90161919 GCF_028021215.1 Eschrichtius robustus | reverse complement strand
CAGACCTATTAGTAATCCTTATGGTTCCAGAATCATTCAGGCAAATCAGTTAGGAAAAAGACTTTTCAATGGGATAGTTATGTGTCATGACTTTAGAGAACTTTTAAAATCAAAACAATGTCAGTTTTTATCAAAAGCTCTCAATATTAGTTTTTCTCTCATAGACAACTTTTAATTTTTTTTAACTGCATGTTAAATTTTTTTTTTTATTTTCATAGGAATTTTGGTGGCATTGTATAGCACACTTAAATCCCTGACTTCATTTTATAGGTGTAATTACTGAGACTTATGTTCTATACTTGGCCCAAGTCCCACAGATAATAACTAGTAAACAAGTAGCTAAAACCCAGAGAGCCCAATTCCTATTTACAGGCTTTCTTTATAATCTTTGACCTCCTTGTGCAAATTAAGGCATCAGGATATGGTAAGATTGCTGAATACACAGTAGCTTCCCAACCTAAATATTAGATGTACCTGGGAAGAATTTTTGCAATTCAGATACTGCCCACTCTCCCCACTTCCCACCACTACCATCCTGATGTATATACTGTCTTTAAATTTCTGAGAGTGAAACTTAAAAATTAATAACTTTACAAACTTCTTTAGGAGATTCCAAGGCAGCTGGAACTGCTCTAAAGAACCATCTCCACCACAGAAGCATCAGCAAGACGAATTGTCCTATAGTGCTACATGCAATACGCTACCCATCCTTCCTGACCCTACATCCCAAGGCTAGTGGTCATGTTTCCAAATGCTCATCAAGGGTCAGATATAGGAGCATGTGTATACACTGTGTGAGTTGATTGAAGATGGACCAACAGGAGAGTTTCTATAACGAACAATAATGTTCAGCTACATGTTACTGATTTCCCAGATAACCCAAACTCCAGACTTTTGTATTTAAAAATCCCAATTTTTTTTTTTTTTTTTTTTAATAAGGGCAAGGACGTTCAGTTCTGCAGACTCTTTTTTTTAACTTTTGGGTTTATTTATTTTATTTATTTATTTATTTATGGCTGTGTTGGGTCTTCGTTTCTGTGCGAGGGCTTTCTCTAGTTGTGGCAAGTGGGGGCCACTCTTCATCGCGGTGCGCGGGCCTCTCATTATCGCGGCCTCTCTTGTTGCGGAGCACAGGCTCCAGACGCACAGGCTCAGTAACTGTGGCTCACGGGCCTAGTTGCTCTGCGGCATGTGGGATCTTCCCAGACCAGGGCTCGAACCCCTGTCCCCTGCATTGGCAGGCAGATTCTCAACCACTGCGCCACCAGGGAAGCCCCCAAAAATCCCAATTTTTATACTGGTAAAAATTTTAATTGAATGGAAAGAAGGCATGGATGACCAATTATATGTATTTATGGATTTGTGGTTCCATGGGCTTCAGTTTGTAATATATGCTCTTGATCTGAGAGATTGCATCGTCTTTGGTGTCTCCCATATTTGAACCTGAACCATATCCTCAGTTGCTCTAAAATTGACTTAAAGAAAGTCAATTAAAACGTCAATTGACTTAAAAACATGTCCTAGAGTATACTTTATATTGCCAGACTACTGGGTTCTAATTGGTGAATTTAGAGTTCTGTGGAGGTGGGGTCTGTCTGATTTACACTTAATCATAATAGTATTTTGTTTATGTCAGAACTGAAATTTATAGTTTGGTATACATTCATAAAACCAAATGAACCCCATGTGAAAGATTTGTCAATTGCCAGCCTCAAAAAAGGGCATAATTAATCCATGCTAGTGCTTTTGAATTTATTTTATTCTGGAATAAGGTGTAGCAGTTTGGTTGAACACATGTTGTCTTAGAGATCTTTTTTCCTTTCAAACATATAAGAAAATTTGATGTTGGTTTAGGAATAGTGCAGACACTTGGGAAGTTCAGCTTTTATTATTCATTTTGTAAAATGGAAACAGGAAATCCTCATTCCAACAAATGGGCATCTTCTCACTCTGTCAAGTATGAGTAGCTGATTGATGAGTGACAGATCAATACAGAGAGGAGAACCAGTCTCTCTTCTAGATTTGTCAAAGGTTGACACCTACCTCTATTTGACATTGAGAGATGTCAGAAGCATGGACATTTTAAATGTAGCTAGGATCCCAAGCTCATTGCTATTAGTATTTATGGATTGAGCATCATGTATGTTTTCAGAGATATTCCAGAATAAGTTTTTGGATAAACTACTCTCCAACTTAGATACATGTTGTTCTCTAATTACTTTAATAAAGACAAACACAGACATGCAGCAGCAGATGCCAAACACCAATACAAATACCTTAGTCTGTCCTGGTCTTCATAATACTTCCAAACACTGATGATGAAAGCCAGATAGCTTTTTCAGCACTGTTCAGAGAAAAGCAAAAGACATTTTTAAATAAGGCTAAATATATGCATTTTTCAAATTTCTACTTGTCTGTCTTCTCCCAACAACTAGAATATACATTTCCTAAGTATTTTTGCTTATGATGGAATCCTCTAAAGAGTCCCTTGCCTATAGCAGAAGTTCAACAAATAATTGTGGGCTAATCAGTTCTTAGACATAACAGAATAATGGCTCTGACTTAAAGCCAATATAAGCCCTAAGGCAATATGCTTTTTGATTCATTTCAAAAAACTTTTACAACAAATGCATGCAAGCTCTTTTTAGAAAATTTTCTAATGCAACATATCTAGAAAGACAGTATCCTTGCTAAGTTAATTGTATTTGTAAATAAGATAAAGCACAGAATATCTTAAAATCATGGCAGCATGTAGGCCATCTACTGAAAATGATTAATATATATTCTAGGCTAGCAAGAATCCATCATTTATAATTAAACCATGGGTTCTGTGCCATGTGTCTTTCTTAAAGTGGACAATGAAGTTTTCAGGTGGCTACATTCTCAAAGGCAAGGTTTGGAAGAAGAATACAACCAGCAAAAATGGTCAAAATTTAGAAGATAAAATAAAAGCTGCAGGGGATAAAGAGATCAAAAGGAAGGATAAGTGACTTATGGTTGAACGATGGAAGAAAAGAACTTTTAAAAAGTGTGTTACACAGAAGCCACCATAGTGATTATTTAGAAGAGGTCACAGTTAGGAATAAATCATTGGCTACTACAATCATTGTGTGAGCCATAAATCTCTCTTCTCCAACAGCTCCTATATAATAATACCTGGCATTAATACATGAATGTTTCCAGTTTTACAGTCCTCACAATTTCCTAAGATCCCATTCCATTGTTGACAGATTCAATTATGAGAAAATTCTTATTACAATGACTCAAAATTTACTTCTATGAAATTACTACCTATTGGCCTTTGTTATGTCTTTACAGCCATGCAAGCACACTCTTCCTTCTGTACATGGCAATGCCTCAAAATACTGGAAGCTTGATACCATGTCCACTAGTAATGCTGGACGTTAATAGGCCAATTTTCTTCAAGTCTTTGTTTTCAGATAGTTCCAGTTTTTCATTCCCCTTGTTCAGGGCTCTTCTTAACATGACTCACCTAATAATCAACTCTTAAAATATACCACACAGAACTGACTATCAATGCTCAAGTTTCCTCTGAAGAGTACCAAGAAGGAGGGCTATGGAGGACATTTATTAGTGGCCTCTCAGCAGTTGTCCCCTCTATTCCTACTAACAATAGCCTTAATTCCCATTGGGGAAGTCTCTCCTCCCATTTAGGTCTTATTGGGGTGAGACTGCCCACATACCCTAATTTATATTTTTTTAATATCTTTATTGGAATATAATTGCTTTACAATGTTTTGTTAGTTTCTGCTTGTGCAACAAAATGAATCAGCTGTATGTATAGATATATCCCCATATCCCCTCCCTCTTGAGCATCCCTCCCACCCTCCCTATCCCACCCCTCTAGGTCGTCACAAAGCATTGAGCCAATCTCCCTGTGCTATACAGCATCTTCCCACTAGCCATCCATTTTACATTTTGTAGTGTATGTATGTCAATGCTACTCTCTCACTTCGTCCCAGCTTCCGCTCCCACCCTATGTCCTCAAGTCTGTTCTCTACGTCTGCGTCTTTATTCCTGCCCTGCCACTAGGTTCATCAGAACCGTGTTTTTAGATTCCATATATGTCTGTTAGCATACGGTATTTGCTTTTCTCTTTTTGACTTACTTCACTCTGTATGACAGACTCTAGGTCCATCCACCTCATTACAAGTAACTCAATTTCGTTCCTTCTTACGGCTAATATTCCATTGTATATACGTGTCACATCTTCTTTATCCATTCATCTGTTGATGGACATTTAGGTTGCTTCCAAGTCCTGGCTATTTTAAATAGTGCTGCAATGAACATTGGGTACATGACTCTTTTTGAATTATGGTTTTCTCAGTGTATATGCCCAGTAGTGGGATTGCTGGGTCGTATGGTAGTTCTATTTTTAGTTTTTAAAGGAACCTCCATACGGTTCTCCATAGTGGCTGTATCAATTTACATTCCCACCAACAGTGCAGGAGGGTTCCCTTTTCTCCACACCCTCTCCAGCATTTATTGTTTCTAGATTTTTTGATGACGGTCACTTTGATCTGTGTGAGGTGATACCTCATTGTAGTTTTGATTTGCATTTCTCTAATGATTACTGGTGTTGAGCATCTTTTCATGTGTTTGTTGGCAATCTGCATGTCTACTTTGGAGAAATGTCTATTTAGGTCTTCTGCCCATTTTTGAATTGGATTGTTTGTTTTTTTGATATTGAGCTGCATGAGCTGCTTATATATTTTGGAGATTAATCCTTTGTCAGTTTCTTCATTTGCAAATCTTTTCTCCCATTCTGAGGGTTGCCTTTTCATCTTGTTTATGGTTTCCTTTGCTGCGCAAAAGCTTTTAAGTTTCATTAGGTCCCATTTGTTTATTTTTTATTTTATTCCCAGCACTCTAGGAGGTGGCATATACCCTAATTTAGCCAGTTAGTCTATTCCCTGTTAAGAGTACATAATCCCATATAAATCAATTGACCTGAAGAAAGTTTTCCAAAACTTCTGGGAAAGAAGAGCCTCCTTATCCCAAAAGACCACCAAGAACTGATTCTTACTAACTAGATGTAAAAGAGGAATGTTATAACCCAGGGGTTACTGGAAACCATCTTGCAACTCTGCAAGAGGAACCCATGTGAGGAGGCGAAGTCAAGAAATAAAGAGCTATGCTGGCTTTCTAATTTCTGTGAACGCACCACGCTCTTCCCAATGTGCACGCGCACACACACAAGGCTGCAACGATACTTTCTCATGTCATTGCCTCTCCCTGGAATACTCTTCCCTCTCTCCTTTCTGGCATTTACTTCTGTTCATCCTTCACATCTCAGTTCTAGTGTCACTTCCCCAGAAAAGCCTCCTAATTTCCTTGACGAGGTCAAATCTGTGTTTTACCAGTTTCTATATCACCACATACTTCATGTAGTTATCACAATAGCAATACTACATTTATTTCTATGATTATTTGATAATTGCCTCTCTCCTCTACTATAATGTAAGCTCTTTGAGGTTAGAGATCTTGTCTGTCTTGTATATTGCAGTACTCCCGGGGCTTGTCAATATATATTTTTTGAATGAATGAACACCTGAATGAATAATGAATGAATAATGCAATAAAGACCAACACATAAGAAAGGTTTTCACATGGATGGTGAGTGCACCCAGGGTGGTGGCATAGGTGAAAATTGTTCTGAACCGTGTGCATACCCCATAAATCAAAAGAAGATACCAATAAGTTGATAGCATCTAACTAGGGCACAGAAGCAAGACAGAGATTTCAAGTGCCAAATTCCATAAACCTTGAGGAGATGTTTTTAAAAGGGTGAAAGATCAATTGTTTAGAAATGGAATTATGAAGCAAGGAGGCCTCTCCTCTCCAGACTCTAACTTCCTGAGGAAATGCTGTCCCCTGAGTGCTAATGTTAAGGCTGGAAGATCTGATGAGTGTTTGAAGAACAGATTGATACCACAGGTAAGTTGACTTCACAGGGTGCAAAAATTAGAAGGTGGAGGGAGGGAAACTGAGATGAGGACAGGGGTTACATAGGGTAAAAAAGGTGAAGCAGAGGGGGTTGTGAGGATCAAGGTGGAAGGTTCAAACAAGTGAAATGACGTATTTGACACCATGAAGATAATCATAGTAGAACTAGATGTACTAGAATGCAGGTCTTCTGGCTTCTTAGGGCTAATTTTTTTTGCAAAATATATAGCAAACCTGGTTATGAAAAAGCAATAATCTCAGGAAATTAAGCTAATAATTGTTTTGTTATGGTGGTTTATTTTAAATGAGAGATTAGAATAAATCCAAAATATACTTAACTATTGAGATTATATGTCATAAGTAGAAATATTTCCTTCCCTCTTATAATCTTAGCTCCTGAACTATCCCAGCATCCTAACACAGCCTCAACAAATACCAAATGACATGCTGTACACTTTAAACTTATATAGTGATGTATGTCAATTATTTCTCAATAAAACTAGGAAAATAAATAAATAATTACCAACTGAACATGAATAAATTAACAAAGGGTAATTGGGAAATGTCTACATTCCCAGATGCTGACAGTCAGACTAATGAAGCCAATTAAGAAAACTGAATATAGGGACTTCCCTGGTGGCACAGGGGTTATGACTCCACGCTCTCAATGCAGGGGGCCTGGGTTCGATCCCTGGTCAAGGAACTAAATCTCACATGCATGCCGCAACTAAGATTTTGCATGCCACAATTTAGGATCCCACGTACCACAACTAACGAGCTGGCAAGCCGCAACTAAGAAGCCCTCGAGCTGCAACTAAGGAGCCTATCTGCTGCAACTAAGACCCAGCACAACCAAATAAAGAAAGAAAGAAAGAAAAGAAAACTGAATATAAAACAGATGCCCTAATACTTAGTGGGAGCACAATTCATGAAGACTTAGAGCTCCAAGAGTAGAGGGAGTGATTGATACAATTAAAGCAAATGTTTGGTTAGGCCACCCAGGGATACACGTATCCCTGTAGGTAGACTGCAATGTGCTAGCACCAGAACAGAAATATATACAAGGTATTGACAGGACATGGAGGTAGGTATTGACATGCACTAAAGAGGTAGGAGATGAGTTCATTCATTTATCCATTCATTTAACAGGTATTTATTGAGCACCTCTTAGGTACTAGGTACTCTTCTAGGCACTGGTGATACAACAGTAAAAAGCAGTCAAAAATTCCTGCCCTTCTGAGCTGACCTTCTAGTAAGGAGATGTAGAAAATACATAATGTGACAAATGGTAAAAAGTGCTGTGCAGAATAAAAAATTAGAGTAGGGAGATAAGAAAGTAGACAGAACAGGGTAGTAAGTAAACACCCCCTGATAAGATGACATTTAAGCAGACTCTGACCCTTGAGATGATATTTGACTTGGTTCTAAAAGGCTATTTAGGCGGTCACCAGAAAGAGAGTTGGGGAAGGAATTTTCAGGTATAGAATATAAGGACTGAAAAAGCCCAGAGACCCAAAAGAATTTGGGGAAATAAGTTGGTTTTTTTAATCACCTGATGTCCATTTCCTCTTCTAATAATGGTACCTTGCAATTTCTTAAGAAAACAGTTTCTACCCATTCTTCATCTATATATTTCAGATTTGGAGTAAAACACGTATCCTAGGCCTGGCCAAGTGAAGTATTGTATCCCTTACATTGATGAGTAAGTAACTCAGAATTGTCCGATATGGTAAATCCTTGGACTTGTTTGAGGGGTTACCAAAAAAAAGATACTCTCTTTTCTGCACTGGGATTGCCAATAGTCACAATAATATGAGCCTAGAGCTTAAAGAAGCCATCATGCAGAGCCAAAGTATAAAAATAATAGTACAAAGCAGAGCCAAAAGATAATGAGAAACAGAAGGATGACCTTCATTTTTTGAACTCCTAGATAAAACCCTGTCTGAAGCTAACCTTAGCCAGGTATTTTTAAGCTTTGTGAATCAATATATTTCTCTTTGGCATTGAACTTGATACTCTATCATTTGCCAATCAAAGAGTCTTCATGTAAAGAATAGACCAAGGAAAGGACTGTCAGATATTATTTTAGAAATTATGATGGTACTTAGGCAACTGTTCCACAAAGATTCCTATCAAACTATATTACAAAGCTACAGTAATTACAATATTATGGTATTGGCATAAAAACAGACATAGATCAATTGAATGGAACAGAGAGCCCAGAAATAAACCCATGCTTATATGATCAATTAATTTACCACAAAGGAGCCAAGAATATACTGAGTAAAGGATGGTCTCTTCAATAAATGATGCTGGGAAAACTGGAAAACCGCATGCAAAAGAATGAAACTGGATGTCTACCTTACACCATACACAGAAATCAACTAAAAATGGGTTAAAGATTTGAACATAAGAACTGAAACCATAAAAATCCTAGAAGAAAACATAGAGGGTAAGATCCTTGATATTAATCTTGGCAATGATTTATTGGATTTGACAAAAAGAGCATAGGCAACAAGAGCAGAAATAAACAAGTGAGACTACATCAAACTAAAAAGCTTCAGTATAGCAAAGGAAACCATCAACAAAATGAAAAGGCAACCTTTGGAATGGGAGAAATATTTGCAAATCATATACCTGATAATTTGGATTAATATCCAAAATATATAAAGAACTCATACAACTCAATAGAAAAAAATCCAATTAAAAAAATGGACAAAGGCTCTGATTAGACATTTTTCCAAAGAAAACTTGCATATGGTCAATAGGTACAGGAAAAGGTGCTCAACATCCCTAATCATCAGGGAAATGCAAATCAAAACTATAACGAGATATTACCTCACATCTGTTAGAATGGCTATCATCAAAAACACAAGAGACAATAAGTATTGGCAAGGCTGTGGAGAAAAGGGAAGCCTAGTAGGAATGTAAATTGGTACAGCTATGAAAAACAGTATGGAGGTTCCTCAAAAAGTTAAAAATAGAACTACCATATGATCCAAAAATTCCACTTCTGGGTATATCAAGAGACATATACACCCCCATATTTGTTGCAACATTATTCACAATAGCCAAGGTATGGAAACAACCTAAGTGTCCACCTAAGTGTGGATGAATAAATAAAGAAGTTGTGAGATATATAGAGATATATATACACAGTGGAACATTATCCAGCCATGAAAAAATATCCTGCCATTTGTGACAATCTTGAGGGGATTATGCTAAGTGAAATAAATCAGAGAAAGATAAAATACTGCATGGTATCATTTATTTTTGGAATCTAAAAAAAAATTTTTAAAGTCAAACTCATAGAAACACAGAGTGGAAAAGTGTTTGCCAGGAGCTTGGAGGTGGGGGAAATACGGAAAGGAGAGGTATCAGAAAGAAAAAAGACTTCTAGGAAAACTTAATTCTTGCCATTTAAAGGAAGTGAAGTTGTAGAAGCACTGAGAAAGTGAGGGAGGCAGTTTCCAAATATAAAGTGTTGTGAGGTGTTTCAAATGCCTCGGGAAGGCACGTTCTCTGTGTTACTTACTCATAAAAATGTGCACATGTGTTAAGTACAGTAGGTACCGTGGAGAGCAGCACTCTGTGCGTACAGAAATAGACTTAACATTTATATATGGTTAAAGAGAATCACAGCTAGACAGGAGTTAAAGCAGTAAAAACAGATGAGGAGAAAAGAGACCTCAGTATAGAACTGGGCTCAATTCCAAATGCTACAAGGACACGTAGGGATTTAGAGCCAAGGAGCAGAATGAGGGGTCGGTGGATGGAAAACTACTAAGAGGAGATATCAAGGGTGGGGAAACTCTTGCTAAACTGACCTAATAGGATTCTTGCTAAAGGCAGACCAGGGTGATTAAATATCAAGGGTGGTGAGATTCTCTCTAAACTGACTTGGCAGGATTCTTGCTACATCTGGGCGGTGCAGGCCCAGCAGTGGGACAGGGAGGGGTGGGGCATTTGTAAGTTCCGTCCTAGTTCAGAAGAGAGTTCAGAGAAGCCTGAATGGAGTTGTTCAGGGAGACCATCTTTGTCAGTATGACCACAGATTTCAGTGGGTTCACAATCATTCCTTGGCTGGCTGGTGCTGCTGTGTTTAGATAACAGGAGAGCTGCGGGGTGCAGGGCCGGGGGAGGGGACGGGCGGGTAACATTTCTCACAGTAAAAGTGACAGTGTCCTTTCCTTTAGAATCTTGAAAAAATTGTCTGTTGTTTTGAAACCAACTAGACCCATACTTTTCCCCTTTCTTAT
This sequence comes from Eschrichtius robustus, assembly GCF_028021215.1. Lineage (NCBI taxonomy): Eukaryota > Metazoa > Chordata > Mammalia > Artiodactyla > Eschrichtiidae > Eschrichtius > Eschrichtius robustus. The sequence goes on along the minus strand of NC_090827.1, from coordinate 90,151,693 downwards.
AGACTTATATTATCATCACTGAACTCTAGCCTACATAAAATTATAAATACATTGTACCATATACTACACATCTACCATTCTACCTAAATGGTTCTTGGTGGTCTTTTGCTTAAAGTGTGGTCTTTTAAATGCACTTATATCAGAATCACCTGAAAGAATTGTTTAAAAGATTTCTGGGCCTCATAGACCAACTGGATCAAACTTTCTTGTAGTGATGCTCAAAAATATGCAATTTCATAAGAATTCAAGCCTATTCTTATGCACACTGAAGTTCAAGAACTATTCAACTATGGAATAAATATTGGTTAGACTTCAGATAAAATAAGAAGGCTAAAATTTATTGATACCTACCCTTTTTTATATGCTTTATATACCCAGTCTCATTTAATTATCAAAACAGAACAGTGAGACACATACTTTTGCTATTTTAAAGGTGCTGAGATTAAATCAGAGAAGATTAAATCAGGCACTCAAATCCACACATCTGGGAAGTGCCCAAGCTGATAGGGAATCTAACTAAAACTAACACCCGTGACTTGTCCTGACTTCGCCAGCCTGTCTCCCTTCCCCTGCTGTTATTTCTTGGATTATTTCATGAGAATCTTCCACCCACAAAAGCATTTTTTTTAATGTTGACAACACTAATTTGGATTGAAAACACCATAATACATACAGCTGGGTTGATCTCTGACCTCAGGAAAATGTCAGATGTTTCCCAGATTATCATTTCTTCATAAAAGTTGGTCGATATTATACATCTTCAGCCTATTCATATCTCTCTCCCTGTGATCTCAGGAAGTCCCAGAATCTCAAGTAGCTGAGTTAGCTGACTACTCCCACCCTTGCCTTATAATTCTGACAGGTGGATTAAAAGACATTAAGGGGAAGTATCTAATTTCTTTAACATCAAATTGTAACCACATCCTTTTGTCACTTGAGGAAAGTATGGTGCCTTGACTGTTTTAATGTGTTGAATAAAGTAACCATTCTAATGATAATAAGTCTCTTATAATGAATCTAACATTTCTGGCACTGAACCAGACACAAAGGACTCCTGAGGAACCTCACTATGGCCTGAGAGACATTAAATAAGTTATTACAGTACAATGGGTTACATATGCATATCTATGAAGAGCTGTGTGCAAAGGGATGACCTCTGTCTGGGGAAGTGGATGAATGAACACTCCACAGAGAAAAGACATTTGTGCTAAAAGATCATGGAGAAGAGAAAGAAGGCCCATTCTAAGAAGGAGAATAGATTATTCAGACATATCACTATGGTTGTATAGTGCTTGCCCCTTAAATATCTGCCTCAGGCCTTTTACATCTTCTTCACCTTCATCAGTGACTCAGATAAGTGATTCCACTTGCTGTCTTTTTAGGGCCCAGAAAGCAAGGTGATCATTTTCACTTCGTTTATTGAATTGGTATCATGAATTATTCAGATTTTAAAGAAACTATTCCTGTTGTAAGCACTAAATCCATGTAACTCCTTCCATATCGTTTAATTGCACTAAAAAACTTTGAATTAGAATCAGAGAAAGATTTCTTATGGGACAATGAAAAAATACTTGATAAATATTTGGGAATTTCTTCCTAGGAATATTTTGAGAAAAAATTGTAAAGTGTTGTTGAATCTAAAAACAGGAGCATGAAAGTATATGGTCTCTTGAGAGTTTTTTAATACATAAGGGAAGCTATGGACTTTGTGTCATACTGCCTTCATTAAAAGGAGCATTAATTTTTGTTTGGTTTCTTTTGTTTTTTATTTTATTTTTTTTATTGGAGTATAATTGCTCTACAATGTTGTGTTAGTTTCTGCTGTGCAATGAAGTGAATCAGCTATATGTATACCTATACCCCCTCCCTCTTGGGACCTCCCTCCCACCCCTCTATCCCTGCCATCTAGGTCATCACAGAGCACCCAGCTGAGCTTCCCCCTGACACACACACAAAAAGGAACATTAAGATGAGGGCTCAAACATTTTGAGGTTTTCTTTGGTCAGTCTTAAACATTGTATCAGCATGCTTGGTTTACTATGGGCATTTACCCATTTTCTCTGAATTACCACATTTCTGTTTGGTATAAATACTCCTAGCCTTTCACCTACAACTGTAATTGTCTCCTCTTTTTAAGACAATATTTGAATATCTGAAATAAATACTGGTGTTATTATTTAACTTAGAAAAATTTCTGTTTTAGCACTTCTACATGTTGATTTGTAATTATATCTCAAAGCAAAATGACTATCTCCATGACTTATAAATACTTAGACTGTTATTCCATAAACTATAGAAAATGATTTCAAGTGAGACTAGAAAAATATATTCTCAAGAAAAAATAATTCATCAAGGTGTTCTACTCACTCTTGTTTTGGAGAGAATATTGTTACAAATTCAGAAACACTGAATTTCAGTCTTGAAAAAGCATGTTCACCTATAAAATATCTGACTATCAAGATTCATATTATATTTTTCCCATAACACATGCTTTAAATATAACCTTAATGATATGAAGTGAGGGAGGAACTAGGCTGTTAGACCCATCATTAGGAAAGCTAGGAGTCAAGGAAATATTCTTAAACAGCTTGAAATCTAATCTGTAAAGATATCGTGAGACAGACTGCAACAGTAGTGATGTATATGTCTTAACTCACACACATTTGCTTCATTTATATTTTGTCCTCATGAAATCCTAACAGATGTCAAGCATCCATTTAGCAGGTGCATCCAAAGTCCTATCCTGTTGCTCAACATACTAGACACTGAGTTTCCACCTCGCTCCCTTTCACTACCTCATTCCTTACTCACACCCTAGAACTTGTCTCCAGGCAGGATGGCTATGCATATTCAATAACAGCACTCCAGTCCCTCATTCTCAGACCATAAGTTCTCATCCTTCAGTGTGTCCAGCCCCCTTATTTCCACTCTGGCCCCATAGAGACCTCAAGTCTCTTGACTCCACCTTTCTTTCCAAATCAGTAAGCCCCTTTCTGACTCTTCTTCCTTCCTAGTACATCATTTCAACAACTTCCTGGCCAGCATCCTTAGCATGCTCACTCATTTGTCCTTCTGATGCAAAAGCCCTGAAAATCGTAAGTGTACTTCAACTTACAAGGTCTCACTTTAGATTGATATTTCCTGAAAATAATTGGGTCATAATTTACAGGTTGCCTGTTTCAGGTACTTTACAGCTTCCTTTCAGATCAAACTCTGTTCTTCAGTTAGTCTAAACATCTGAATCAGTTAACATGCTTTGGTGGCAACAGGGATCATATTCAGTATATTTAACAATTGGCCAGTTGGAACAGACACCATATAAAAAATGCCAGCTGTTAAAACCAGCCAATATCATCTCTTGATGCAAGCAATAGGATACAACTCCAGAAAGGAGAGAGGAGGAGGCAAAAAAAAAAAAAAAAAAGAAAGAAAGAAAAGAAAGGGAAAACAGTGTGGCTCCTCCCATGCATATACTGTGAACCAATCACTATGACCAGCAAGATGGATTCCAGTGATTGGCCCTCCAATCAGGGAACCAAGCAGGTGGAGGGATTGCCAGAAAAAAAAAAAAAAAAAGATATGGGCAGACAAAAACAAGAACCACTACAGCTTTCTTTGCTGTCACTAAAAATTTCTCTTGTTGATGATTTAAGGAGCCCAATCCTTAGCATTAGAGAGAGAATATCTTTGTTTCAGTCACAGAGTTCAAATGAACCTATGGAGCAAAAACTCCTTGACATTCTCCTTCAATTACTTTACAGATCCACTTTCTCTTAGTTTTTCCTCTAGCTTTCTGATCTTCCTACTCAGCTTTGGATGGAATTATTGGTACGTTCCAGTGATTGTCCTTATTCCTTTTTAAATTATTATTTCTGAAAACCTCCCCATACAATCTCATTCACACCCTTGGCTTCAGTTTCCATCTATACGCTGGTTCCTCAGACTGTAGCACAGACTGACAGCTACCTACCTGACAATTCCTCTTGAAGTAATATGGGGAAATTTCCCACAGACAAGTCAAATTTAATGTTTCCAAATGAAATCCATCATCCCTCTTTCCCTCCATGTCATTCTGGCCTCCTGCACAGCCTCACCATCTGCTGGGATATCCAGTTCTGCCTGGAATCCTCTTAGACTCAACCCCTATCCCAAACTTCCTTATATAATCCACCGGCAAATCACGGCAGTTCTCACTGCTATTGCCCCAGTATAAACATTCGTCATTTCTCCTTAACATATCCCCTGCTGCCTGCCTCAGTCACCTCCAATATAGCTTTCAAAATGCTGTTAGAATAAACTGAAATGCAAATTTGGTCATTGTTCCTTTAAAGCCTGTCTACAGAAAAACATCCAAAGTTCCTGGCCTGCCAGGCAAGATCCTCCAAATTCTATTGTCTCCCTCTCTAAGTGGCCTCATCTTGTCACCCATATAGCCAAAACTACAACATTACCTGTACCTAACAGTTCTGTTAGCAGAACGTGGCATGCTGTGTGGTGCCCTGTAGAGAGTCAAGCTATGCTCACTGTGCCTTGTCCAAATATCTGCCCTATGGAATCCATGAGTATAATAAAATGTATATAGTTTTACACTCTTGAGGTTGGGTTATGTATTACACAGCAATACATAACTGGAATAGGTACTTTTCTGATTTATGATTTTCCTGTGATGAAAATCTCCAGCATTAGCTGGAGAATAGATCCTACTTTTTTTTTACTGAATCTTATATTTTCTCCTTTTGGGTTTATTCTGTGAAATCATAGAAAATATATGAAATGTGAGAACAGATCTGGGTTCAAAAAATATTTATTTCCCTTATTTACTTTTGTGACCTTAGGTAATTTTCCTTTGTGAAATATGGATTATACCCACTTTATAAGTAGCTTTGGGACTTAATTTAGTGAATAGGTATAAAGCTTCTAACATCTCAGATGGAGTCAAGTTATAAACCAGGGACTGTCATTCCTCATGGCGGTTAGCAGAAAACCTCTAAAAAGAAATAGGTAGGAGAATAAAATACAAGGCATAGATCATACCATTGTACATTTGAACAACCCAAGAGAATTAAGTGAAAAACTTATTTAAAACAGTAAGAAAATATATGTGGTAGCTAGCTACAAAATTAATATATAAAAGTCAATAACTGTCTTATATTCCAAGAAAAATCAACTTGAAAATATAATGGAAAAAAAAGACGTCAGTGAAAGCTAAACATAAAATATCCAAGAATAAGATTAACAAGAAATTTTTGTGTATGATTATTTAAGAAAACAATACAATTCCACTAAAGTATATCGAATAAACCTTCAATTTCTGGTGTTCAGCCATGAGTAATTGTTTCAATAAATATTAGTTCCCTTCCCATAAGACTTCAGGCGTTATAGGATACAATAGAGACAGCACTACAGCCCCCTTGCCCAGCCACCTTAAGTCTTTTCTCCCAAAGCAGGTAGGGTAGATATCATCTATTGAGAGGTTGGAAAATGCCAAGTTTATTGGTTGGAGAACTTCAGTGAATGAAAATTTAACATGGAAACCAACTCAAAGGCCTACTTTGACCTACTCAAAGTAGGTCATTCCTTACCAAAGATTTCCTTTGATCTCAAAGGAAATCTAGAGATCAACCACCTCAAATTGACTAGAGCCAGTGATTGGAAGAGAAATGTATAAAGTTCTAGCTTTTAACAAATTACCCATATTGAAGGGCAGATGAGTAGTTTACTTTTCTGAAAATGTAAAGTTCAGGGGAAAAACAACCCAAGCAAAGAGAAAAGGGTGATGAGAGGAGAAAAGCATGCACCTGTTTAGGGAGAGTTAGGTTCATTTTCAGTTGTTTCCAAAGTTTTATATTTGGTTTAATATGATCTTGACATTATTATGGTAATAAGATGTATTTGCTAAGTATGCTGCACAAGATAATTATTGGTTATTTTGAATCTAAAGTCTTACAGAAAAATGTTTAATCATATGCTCACTTGATCATAATTATGCACATTTTAGGGAGAGTTGTAATAATATGGATTTGGATTTACATCAGGTTTTAGATTGGAAAGAAAATGATGGTATTCCCACAAGGTGGCAGGACATTTGTCCTATTTACAGGTCAATCACATTTTTACACTTTAGTGGAAATTTTGGTTCTGCTCAGGCTTTTGTGACAGAGCCTGATACTCTTCTTCCAATATGTGTTATCTCCTTTTTCCCTAAATGCTGATTTTTAACTAAACTCATGGCCAATGGGGAAAAAAAGACAATTGCCAGCATCCTTTGATTTAAGTATGGTCATATGACTTAAGTTCTAGCTGATGCCTATAAATAAACATCTTGTGTTTAACTTTTCAGTTTGGTTTGCCTTTCTTTTTTTCTTTCCTTGTTCTTGCTCAGTTGGAAAACTTATTTCACACACATGACAGAGAAATAAACTTTGTTTTTAAGCTGTTGTTGTTTTGAGTATTTACTGTTACTCAAGCTAACTTAGTTCCAACTAAAGCAAAATTAGAGAACTAGATGAAAAAACAATAATAGGGTTACCTTCATGTTAGGTAAGAGAAATTACATAGAAGCAAATAATTTTTAAATCTTGTTTAAAGAGTATGGGGGGGGTGGAATCCTACAATTCTCCTTTTTTTTTTTTTGGTTAATTATCCAAACTGCTTAAATTTATTCATCACTGCTTATATGACTCAGTTAATAATTATAATAACATGATAGAAGTCTCATTTTGTGTAACTACTACAGTGCAAGTTTGCTGCATTATTTAAGAACTTCAGTTCTGACATAGAGGATGAGAAAAACAAATGGGTTAGATGAAACTCATAAGGTATGCTGAGCACAATTAATAAATAAGGTAGTACTTATAAAGACAGGAAAACTCATAAGGTGAGTTAGATATATATGGACAAAAAAGTTAATAACCTAAGAAACATGTAAGACATAGATATGTTAAATGAAATGTGAGTGTTAAACTTACATAGAAAGGGCAGAAAAAAACAAGAGGTGCTTAATATTCATGATTGGTGAAGAGAAGTCTGGAAAGGGTTATTTGGATGGTATTTAACCCTCCAGTTGCTCCCCATTTGCTACAATTAAACTTGATAGCTTAGTTGTACTGACTTTTTATTTTACTTTTAGAGAGAAAGTAGTAAAATCTCCAAATACAGATGAGAGTAGGCCTCCTGAAATCATTGTCATGCCTTGCCCAATCAGATGTCCAGAACGACCTTTGGAATTGGCTCATGATACCTTTTGGAAAGTCTCCGTCATCCCCTCACATCGTGCCTAGATTTTGTAGTTGGCTTATACTTTTTCACTGACCAATAATATACCAGGCAGTGTGTGCCAGTTCTGTTTGCTTGCTCAAAGGTCTTACTAGTGAATTCTATTACAAAAATAGTCAAATTTTCAACTGATAACATCTGTGCTCTTACTTACCAAGCTCCTTGCTACACCCTGCAGATTTCCAGAAGATGGGTGTCTGATGAACTTACTGATCCTTGAGCTGAAGGAAGCATTGTAGGATTAATAAGCTGCTTATAATGAATGCGGCTGTCAACATCAACAGAACTATGAAATATTATAGCTCTGGATCCACTACTTCAGAGCAAATAATGAAATGGATTAACTCTTCAGAAGAAAATAACAGTTACAGCCTGATATTTCATCATTTCATCATGCCATCAATTGAAATGGCAAAGGTTCTAAAATCAAATTTATAAATAGTTTGGTCAAAGAGATTAATATCATATACATTAATAAATTTAAAATAAAAGTCAACCATTTTAATGATCCATGGATAGAAACAAAAAAAAAGACTTCTAAATAGGCCCAACAGGGCTTCCCTGGTGGCGCAGTGGTTGAGAGTCTGCCTGCCAGTGCAGGGGACATGGGTTCGAGCCCTGGTCCGGGAAGATCCCACATGCCGCAGAGTGACTGGGCCCGTGAGCCACAATTGCTGAGCCTGCGCGTCTGGAGCCTGTGCTCCGCAACGGGAGAGGCTGCGATAGTGAGAGGCCCGCGCACCGCGATGAAGAGTGGCCCCCACTTGCCGCAACTAGAGAAAGCCCTCGCACAGAAACGAAGACCCAACACAGCCATAAATAAATAAATAAATAAATAAAAATTAAAAAAGAAAAAAAATAGGCCCAACACTTACAGAGATGTAAATATAAAAACATTAATTTTTTAAAACATATAGTGTTATTTAGAGGAAAATCTACGTTTGGTTATCTTTGCTATAGTTTTTTTTTGATTCAGAAAATTCAATCATGTGTAAAGAAAAGGGAAAGGGCTGCCACTGCCAGTTTTTTATCAATAGCTCTGGTTTCCCTACCTCTGGTCTTCCTTCTCTCCAAACTATTCTCCATCTTGCCACCAGAGTGCTTTTTCCCCCTAGCTTTATTGAGGTATAATTAAAAAATAAAAATTGTATATGATTAAGATATACAACTTGATATTTTGATAAACGTATACCTTCAAACTAATATACGTATCCATCACCACCAGATGACTTTTTTACTTGACACAATTGTGTCAGTCCTTTGCTTAAAACTCTTCAATGACTCCCTAGAAGGATAAAATCTAAAGTCCTTTGGTTGACAGACAATCCCATCTCAATGCAAACTGTTTGACTTTGGGGCCTCTTGTCCCTCTCCCTTTCTGAGTTTTCTTCGCTCCCCTCCCAGGTGCCTTGGGCAGTAAGCCAACCGGGTCCTTAGCTGGTGAGCAGGCCTGGCCAACTTGGCCTTTGATGGCTTCTACATCCTTCCTTCTCTAGATGCTTCTGCCCAGCACTTCTGAGACAACAGCCTCACACTCTGTTCACACTTGTAACTTTGAGACTTCTTCCTTCCTTCTTATCCTATTCTTTCCAGCACCCCCCCACTGTCCAGTTTCACTAGTCACACACAACACACACACATACACACACACACACAAAGGCACTTTAAACAAATGCCTAGAATCAGGTGTTTTCTCCTTTCTTAAGGTCTGGGGAACTTTTAAATAAAATAAGTAAAAAGGTATAATAATACACACATGCACACACACAATTCCTTAGTCTCCATTCCTTTGCTGCTGGTGAGGGTAATGAGGTGGGCAGTATCTGCCTTGTAAATCATCAAAGACTGATATATACATATACAGATATACATATACAGATATATTATGTGTGTGTGTGTGTATGTATATCGAATATTTATATCTTGTTACAGAAGTAAAGATTGTGATATAATGGAAAACTTTACCTTGGCTCTTAAGTAAAGAGCCAGGGAATGAATTTATGGGGACATGCTCTCTTTCGTTCATTCATTTGCTAAACATTGTTTTAGCAGTAAACAAAAATGTAGGCAAAGCTTTTGCTCCCATAGAATTTATGTTTTAGAAGAAGAAGACAAACAATACACACAAATACATATAATAAGTTGGCGCTAAATGCAAAGCAGATAGATAAAACAGGGTAAAGTGATAGAGAGTGACCATAGTTGGGGGATATAGTGGGAAGGACATTTCTATTTGAGATATACTTGTCAGGAGGTTCCCCAGATTGTGGCATTTGATCAAAATCTGAAAGTTGCCTCTGAATTCTAGAGGACAGGCCTAGTCCATTTTTTGCTTCAGTATAGCATTTCCATTTATATATTGATTTATAATGCAACACTTTCAACACTCTGATGCAGTTTATCATTTAACTCCCAAAATACCACCCCCAAAATTGAAGCCCATTAATATTGTAAAGTGAATAAACAGAAATCTCAATTAAACAGAGCTGGGAGACCAAAAAGGGGAGCTTCCATGCCCTGCAATGATAGTAGAGCCCAACAGGAAAAAGAAAGACTCCTCTTCTTTCTTGACAAGGACTCAGCCAATAAAAGGTCATGGACTCTGTTTACTATAGCCCTCCTAACTTCCTTTTCCTCTCTGTTAAAGTGTTCTCCTTCCTTTGCTGGGTGGGGACTTGCATGCAGCTCACCATGATTGCAGACCCTGAATTGCAATTCTCTGATGATCCAAATAAACCCATCTTTGCTGGTGAAATACCTGGCAGGCTATTTGTTTCAGGTCAACAACATAGACCTTAAACAGGTAAATAATAAGAAAGGAGGTGAAACTTTGAAGAAAGGTGCTGTCTCTTGTACCAGCCAACCTAGGCTGAAAGAGAGTTATTGCAATATAACAAAACTGGCTCTAAATTGTCAAGGCAAAGAAGAAAACCAAAGGGCTACGTGGCGCTCCATGTTGAAATAAAGGAAATTAACAATTTTATTAGTTTTTTTCTTTAGTAAAGCTTTTCCCTAACCAAGCTCTTCCCTTGTTGTGCAGTCACAGAGAAATGCGTAAATGGGTTGCTTTCTTCTTACATTAAACAACAGAATAAATAATACTCAAAAACCATCCTCTTAATCAAGCCTCTGTAAAGGCTAAGGGCATAATATTTAGTTGCAGCTGTGTAAAGGCCATGCAGTGGCTTGCTTTATGGAATTATTGGTTTCCTCATTGTATAAACATGCATTTTTAATGGCATATTTTAAACTTTTTATTTGGAAAGAATTTTGAACATGCAAGAACTTTACAAGAATAGTACGAAGAATGTTTGTATCTGTTTTACACAGATTCACCATTGTTAATATTTTGCCCCATTTGCTTTACCTTTATTATTTGCTGTCTACCTATATTTTTCCTGAACCACATGGGTATAAGTTATATACAGTATGTCCCTTTACCCCTCAGTGTTTCAATGTGTATGTCCTAAGAATTGGGATATTCTCTTACATAATCATTATATAATTTTTAACTCTAAGGGATCTATCAACCGTATTGCAATTTTATCAACAGATGGAACAAAGGCCTATGTAGCGTTTTTTCTTCAGTACAAGATCCAGTCTAGGATCACACAGTCCATTTAATTTTCAGACTTCTTGAGTCTCCTTTAATCTGGAATAATTTCTCGGCCTTTCTTTATCTTTTATGACGTTGACATTTTTGAAGAATACATACATCCTTCCCCCCTTTCCTTCTTAATAGAAAGATCATCATTTGGAGTTTCTCTAATGTGTCCTCATGATTAGATTATTCTTAATATAAATATTATGCAAGTAATTTTATGTCCTTTTCAGTGTATCACATATAGTGGCACATGATGTCCCTCTGCCTTTCATTGTTGATGTTAACCTTAATCACCTGGGCAAGGTATGGTCCAGTTACACGATCATGTAGTTACTATTTTTTTCTCTTGCAATTAACAAGCAATCTGTCGAGAGATACTTTTCAACCATGCATATATCCTGCTCTGCATCAAAAATTTCCCCCTTGATTTATCACTCATTGGTGATTCTTACATGGACTAATCTTTACTGTCATAGTTGCGAAAGGTTGATTTTTAAACTCCAGCCTCTGTAACATCAATCAATCATCACTCAGCCTTCTTCAGTAATCAAGAGCCTTCCTTTCTCCACAATTACTTACTCATTTATTTATAATCAGTATGTATCCATGGGTTTCCATTTTGTACAGTGTTTCTGAAATAATTACTATACTTAATTATTTCAATGGTCAAAATGTCTAAGATTTGGCCTTTGTGAACCCTTGCAGCTGGCTTCTAGGTCTTGTGACTTTGCCTGTGATGATCCAGTCCTTAATGTTATGTATGGTGAGACAATGGGCACCAATGGATTTCAATGTCTGTTCTTTCTCTGTCCTGCTCATATCACGTAGGTGCTTATAAGTGCAGATTCCTTGATCATACCCAGGCTTACTGGATTAGCAAACTCAGGTGATTTTTATGAACAGTAAAGATCAAAATAGATGACATAGATATCAAAGAAAAAACAGGCAAAAAATACTTTATTCAAGACAATTGCAAAAGGAGTCAAGACTAATGATATGGAGGACAGATATTGAACTCAATTCCACTGAAATAAAAGGTGGTAGGATATTTAAGTACTGTGGTGAGCTCATGCAAAAGAACTGGAGGACATTAGGAAGGAGGTTGGTCAATGTGATCAGGCCATCCGTGTTTGCTAATTGGCATTTATCCAACAAATTAGGCTTCTGTCCTCCCACAGAAACTGGAGAGAGGGGCCCTATCTTTCTTGATGATTATATTTCAAAGGGATGGCTCCCAGTTCTTTGAGAAAGACATTCCAAGATTTTAGAAGATTTACATCTCAAAGGGGCAGAAAAGTAATTTACAATTGCAAATTTTCTGAAGTAAAGGCTCTAAGAAAAGGGAGGTCAGGGGCCTAAAGTCAGGAAGAAATTTGTCTAGAGCTTAGTCAAGCTGAGGGACTGTTAAGGCCATCTTGGTCAATGATAATCTTTATGAAGGCAGGGTCCAGATCTATTCTGTTCACTTGTTATTCACCTTGCCGGTGGCTAACTCAGTTCCTGCCATGTAGTAGGCTCTCAATAAGTATATGTAGAATGAGTAAATGAATAAATTAATCATGCATTTTATGATCAGAGTCATCAGGGAAATTTTATTTTATTTTCAGAAATTTACTTAAGCTTCATAGGTATTCCTCCGTTTCTTTAGGTAGTATCTTCCAAATCTGTTTGAAAATCTGAAAATCACCTGGAAAGCTTTAGAAAAATCTGATTTCAGAGCTATACTTCAGATATGACTGGATCAAAATGTCAGGGAGTAGGGGCTAAGTATCTGTATTTTAATGCAATTTAAAATGCTACCAAGGGAGATGATTTAAGATCTGTTTCCTTAAAATCTCAGCACCATATTTTTTTAAATAAACCCAACCTGTGTTTATTTTGATAAGGTGTCAAGTAACTGTTTTAAGCTCAAATTTAAGGAAAAGATTCAGTTGCCATTTCCAAACACGAGGGTGCCTGTGGTGTTATTGAGAACTGGTTTTAATCATGGTTTTAATCATACCCTCTTCTGGTGTAGCCCTCAGGTTTACAGAGAGCATAAGAGCAGGGCCTGCTGAGATTTTCAGTGCAGCCTCAGTTACTGCTGTGTTCTGAAATCTAGAGGTGTTGAGCTATTAGCATTTGCATCAATTACTATTAAAGTAAAAGTTTGGTCCAACTAGACCTTGTTAAGTGAGCCTGTGATTTAAAAGAAAAAAAATTACAAAATGCTTTCCTTTGAACATGTTCTGGCTTCTATCCCTAGGATGGGGCAATACATAATCCTAGGGAGGCTTATGGCACATGTTCCCTTCTTAAAAATTAGTTGAAGAAATTGTCTCTAATTATTTTAACTGGAATTAAAAAGGAAAAATACCCATTAATTAGTATCAATTATATAACTCTCAGAAAATTGGTAAGAAAACCTTTAAATCTTTCACTGCTGTGAAAATTAAAGTTTTATTCAAAGGCTATGGGGATTATAATAAAAATAATTTCCAATGCTGGCTAAGGGCTTACTGTTCCAGGCACTCTTCTGAGTGGCTCTTGTGCATCATCTTATTTAATCCTCACAATGGCCTTATGAGGTAGCTAATTATTATCCTTATTTTACAGATGAAGACACTGAGGCTCAGAGAGGTTAATTAACCTGCTCTAGGCCACATTACTTGTAAGTGTAGAAACAGGGCTTCAAATTTGGGGGGGGGGGCGGATGGGAGGGTGGCTTTAGAGTTAGCATTAATGTAATCCTTTAAAACGGTATTTCTCAACTGGAGGTCGATTTTCCCCCTACCCTCCAGGAGACTAACAATGTCTGGAGACATTTTTGTCTGTCACACTGAGTGGCAGAGGGTATGCGTGCTACTGGCATCTAGTGGGTAGAGACCAGGGATGCTGCTAAACAGCCTACAATAATACACAGAACAATTCCTACAACAAAGAACCATCCAGACCAAAATGTCAATAATGAATGCCAGGGTTGGGAAAACCCTTAACATAAAACCTGAAATTAGTTTTAATAGCAAACTAGATTGGAGTGTTTGACATCACCAAGAATTCCTCGGACCAAATGAGTTAAAGACAATCTCTCCTCATCAAACTAAAATCTAAGGAGCTGTAAAGTCTCTCCAATTACTGGTAGCAGGGCGGGGTGGAGTTGTACACACTGATATCAGTTTTTGAGAAGGGTCTTTTTTTTTTTTTTTTTGGCTACATCAGGTCTTAGTTGCAGCACGCAGGGTCTTCGCTGAGGCATGCGGGATCTTTCATTGCAGCGCGGGCTTTTCTCTAGTGGCATGCAGGTTTTCTCTCTCTAGTTGTGGCATGAGGGCTCCAGGGCGCGTGGGCTCTGTAATTGTGGTGCGAGGGGTCCAGAGTGTGTGGGCTCTGTAGTTTGCAGCACGCGGGCTCTCTCATTGAGGCGCGTGAGCTCAGAAGTTGTGGCGCACAGGCTTAGCTGCCCTGCAGCATGTGGGATCTTAGTTCCCTGACCAGGGATCAAACACGCGTTCCCTGCGCTGGAAGGTGGATTCTTTACCACTGGACCACCAGGGAAGTCCCCGAGAAGGGTCTTTTCATGTAAATCAATGAAGCAAACTTTTCACTCAATAGAAAATAAAACTTCCTGAGGTTAATATTTATGGAAAAAAATATATTTTGTTTCCTGAGAATGTCTCATGTCATTAAAGAAGAAAATTCATACTGTCTATTTCAAGTCTGGAGGGAACACTGAAAAAAAAAAAAAAAGACCAAATCTCTCTGGAATATTAAAAATCTTAATTTTAGTCTAGTGTTTCATCAAAACTGCTTGCCAGAATTGTTGCTTATAAAGCTGTCTGTTTCCACAGTCTCTGATTCAACTCCACCAGATGTTTTATTTCATGAATAATTGTTTCTTCAAAGATATTTTCATTTCAGGGCAAAATGCATTGAAATGTTAATTTCTGTGAAATTGAGGTGATTTGGGTAACATGCCTTCAGTGTTATATTCATTAAGACCTAAGATTCTATTTAATTGCAATTAAGATGGCTTCCCTGATTTAGAATTAAGTTTGGATGAAAGTACGCAATTCAAATATAGCAAAATCTTAAGATGTATTTAAAAATCAACATAATTTTATATCTCCTTGCTGCTTGATTTTTTGAACACATGAATTAAAATATATTCCAATTGGAAAAGGAATAAAGGTGAATAATAGTCTACCAGAAATTAAATTTAATCTTTCTTTTTGAAGACACATCTGACAAATTTTGAGAAAATATCAAAAGAATATTTCATATTTCTTTAAATTAGTGGGCTAGATGAATACTTCTTTCTCCAGTCAAATTTCAAAGTCAACAAACTTAAGCTAGAGGTATTTAATATATATTTTAAATGTTTGAGTGATTCCTTTCTAAACCAGCATCTTTGAGGTCTTTGGAACAGATGACAGTAAAATTAAATTCTTCTGATACTTCTATTTTTAAATATATCTCTTCAGTATAGTTGTTCTCAGTTTCTAACAATAATTTCCTGTCAAATGTAAAATGCTGAATGTAAAATATTTTTCAAATTTAAAATGGTTATGGATAAGCAATCAACATGCACTTTCATTTGTAAAAAGGAAGAGGAAGTAATTACCAAGTAAAGCAATCTTAGAGCAAGAAGAGCCTTAACAGTTTACCTAGTGCATCCCATTCCTTTTAGAGCTAAGAACACTGATGTCAGACAGGGTGATATTTTTCAAAGTAACACAGAGGAACTGGAACTGGATGTTGACCCCTGAGTCCATGCAACCTCTTTCACTACTTATGCCACTACTCCCAGGAAGTGAAAATCATATTCATCCCCATTCAACACCTAGAATGTCAAGTATAGCATAAATTATTTATCAAACTAGCTGTTGTGGCCAACAGATGCCAAAGAACTTAACATCTAATTGGAAAAGTAACAAATAGAATAGACAGGGAACGATAAGTAATACAGGGCAGCAAAAATAGTAGAGGAAGATCATTTCCAGTTGGGAAGAATAGGGACATCTTTATAGAGAATGATTTATTTGAGTCAGCTCTTTAAGTGGGCATGAGATTGCAGGAGAAAGAGTGAAAGGAGAAGGACTTTTGGGTGTGAAAACCTATGTGAACAAACATATAGAGGTAGGAAATCATAGGTATAGTAGGAAAAAAATGAAAAGACTAATTTGACCAGGGCATATGATTTTCATAGAGGATGTGGTGATAAAATTAAGAAAGATAGTTGGAGCTCAGTGGTTCTTGTGCATTACAACTTCATAAGGATTGTATAGAGGTAATTTTTATAATACGAAGGAAAATTTGGTTTGTGTATTTCCAGGGTTTTTTTTTTTATATGGTGGCACCCAGGTAGCAAGTTGTAACTTTATGAATCTACTAAAATTGGCCCACATGAACTTTTCTTTTTTTTTTTTTTTGAATATTTTATTTTATTTTATTTTATTTTATTTTTAAACATCTTTATTGGAGTATAATTGCCTTACAATGGTGTGTTAGTTTCTGCTTTATAACAAAGTGAATGAGTTATACGTATACATATGTTCCCATATCTCTTCCCTCTTGCGTCTCCCTCCCTCCCACCCTCCCTATCCCACCCCTCTAGGTGGTCACAAAGCACTAAGCTGATCTCCCTGTGCTATGCGGCTGCTTCCCACTAGCTATCTATTTTACATTTGGTAGTGTATATATGTCCATGCCACTCTCTCACCCTGTCACATCTTACCCCTCCCCCTCCCCATATCCTCAAGTCCATTCTCTAGTAGGTCTGTGTCTTTATTCCCGTCTTGCCACTAGGTTCCTCATGACCTTTTTTTTTGTTTTTTTCCTTAGATTCCATATATATGTGTTAGCATACTGTATTTGTTTTTCTCTTTCTGACTTACTTCACTCTGTATGACAGACTCTAACTCCATCCACCTCACTACAAATAACTCAATTTCGTTTCTTTTTATGGCTGAGTAATATTCCATTGTATATATGTGCCACTTCTCCTTTATCCATTCATCCAATGATGAACACGTAGGTTGCTTCCATGTCCTGGCTATTGTAAATAGAGCTGCAGTGAACATTGTGGTACATGTCTCTTTTTGAATTATGCTTTTCTCAGGGTACATGCCCAGTAGTGGGATTGCCGGGTCGTATGGTAGTTCTATTTTTAGTTTTTTAAGGAACCTCCATACTGTTCTCCATAGTGGCTGTATCAAGTTACATTCCCGCCAACAGTGCAAGAGTGTTCCATTTTCTCCACACCCTCTGCAGCATTTATTGTTTCTAGATTTTTTGATGATGGCCATTCTGACCGGTGTGAGATGATATCTCATTGTAGTTTTGATTTGCATTTCTCTAATGATTAATGATATTGAGCATTCTTTCATGTGTCTGTTGGCAATCTGTATATCTTCTTTGGAGAAATGTCTATTTAGGTCTTCTGCCCATTTTTGGATTGGGTTGTTTGTTTTTTTGTTATTGAGCTGCATGAGCTGCTTGTAAATCTTGGAGATTAATCCTTTGTCAGTTGCTTCATTTGCAAATATTTTCTCCCATTCTGAGGGTTGTCTTTTGGTCTTGTTTATGGATTCCTTTGCTGTGCAAAAGCTTTTAAGTTTCATTAGGTCCCATTTGTTTATTTGTGTTTTTATTTCCATTTCTCTAGGAGCTGGGTCAAAAAGGATCTTGCTGTGATTTATGTCATAGAGTGTTCTGCCTATGTTTTCCTCTAAGAGTTTAATAGTGTCTGGCCTTACACTTAGGTCTTTAATCCATTTTGAGTTTATTTTTGTGGATGGTGTCAGGGAGTGTTCTAATTTCATACTTTTACATGTAGCTGTCCAATTTTCCCAGCACCACTTATTGAAGAGGCTGTCTTTTCTCCACTGTATATGCTTGCCTCCTTTATCAAAGATAAGGTGACCATATGTGCATGGGTTTATCCCTGGGCTTTCTATCCTGTTCCATTGATCTATGTTTCTGTTTTTGTGCCAGTACCAAACTGTCTTGATTACTGTAGCTTTGTAATATAGTCTGAGTCAGGGAGCCTGATTCCTCCAGCTCAATATTTCGTTCTCAAGGTTGCTTTGGCTATTCGGGGTCTTTTGTGTTTCCATACAAATTGTGAAATTTTTTGTTCTAGTTCTGTGAAAAATGCGAGTGGTAGTTTGATAGGGATTGCATTGAATCTGTAGATTGCTTTGGGTAGTAGAGTCATTTTCACAATGTTGATTCTTCCAATCCAAGAACATGGTATATCTCTCCATCTATTTGTATCATCTTTAATGTCTTTCATCAGTGTCTTATTATTTTCTACATACAGGTCTTTTGTCTCCTTAGGTAGGTTTATTCCTAGACATTTTATTCTTTTTGTTGCAGTGGTAAAGGGGAGTGTTTTCTTAATTTCACTTTCAGATTTTTCATCGTTAGTGTATAGGAATGCAAGAGATTTCTGTGCATTAATTTTGTATCCTGCTACTTTACCAGATTCATTGATTAGCTGTAGTAGTTTTCTGGTAGCATCTTTAGGATTCTCTATGTATAGTATCATGTCATCTGCAAACAGTGACAGCTTTACTTCTTCTTTTCCGATTTGGATTCCTTTTATTTCTTTGTCTTCTCTGATTGCTGTGGCTAAAGCTTCCAAAACTATGTTGAATAATAGTGGTGAGAGTGGACAACCTTGCCTTGTTCTTGATCTTAGTGGAAATGCTTTCAGTTTTTCACCACTGCGAACAATGTTGGCTGTGGGTTTGTCATATATGGTCTTTATTATGTTGAGGTAAGTTCCCTCTATGCCTACTTTCTGCAGAGCTTTTATCATAAATGAGTGTTGAATTGTGTCGAAAGCTTTCTCTGCATCTATTGAGATGATCATATGGTTTTTCTCCTTCAGTTTGTTAATATGATGTATCACGTTGATTGATTTGCATATATTGAAGAATCCTTGCATTCCTGGAATAAACCCCACTTGATCATGGTGTATGATCCTTTCAATGTGCTGTTGGATTCTGTTTGCTAGTATTTTGTTGAGGATTTTTGCATCTATGTTCATCAGTGATATTGGCCTGTAGTTTTCTTTCTTTGTGACATCTTTGTCTGGTTTTGGTATCAGGGTGATGGTGGCCTCGTAGAATGAGTTTGGGAGTGTTCCTCCCTCTGCAATATTTTGGAAGAGTTTGAGAAGGATAGGTGTTAGCTCTACTCTAAATTTTTGATAGAATTCGCCTGTGAAGCCATCTGGTCCTGGGCTTTTGTTTGTTGGAAGATTTTTAATCACATTCTCAATTTCAGTGCTTGTGATTGGTCTGTTCATATTTTCTATTTCTTCCTGGTTCAGTCTCAGCAGGTTGTGCATTTCTAAGAATCTGTCCATTTCTTCCAGGTTCTCCATTTAATTGCAACTCCATAGAGTTGCTTGTAGTAATCTCTCATGATTGTTTGTATTTCTGCAGTGTCAGTGGTTACTTCTCCTTTTTCATTTCTAATTCTATTGATTTGAGTCTTCTCCCTTTTTCTCTTGATGAGTCTGGCTAATGGTTTATCAATTTTGTTTATCTTCTCAAAGAACCAGCTTTTAGTTTTATTGATCTTTGCTATCGTTTCCTTCATTTCTTTTTCATTTATTTCTGATCTGATCTTTATGATTTCTTTCCTTCTGCTAGCTTTGGGGTTTTTTTGTTCTTCTTTCTCTAATTGCTTTAGGTGCAAGGTTAGGTTGTTTATTCGAGATGTTTCCTGTTTCTTGAGGTAGGCTTGTATTGCTATAAACTTCCCTCTTAGAACTGCTTTTTCTGCATCCCATAGGTTTTGGGTCGTCGTGTCTCCATTGTCATTTGTTTCTAGGTATTTTTTGATTTCCCCTTTGATTTCTTCAGTGATCACTTCGTTATTAAGTAGTGTATTGTGTAGCCTCCATGTGTTTGTATTTTTTACAGATCTTTTCCTGTAATTGATAGCTAGTCTCATAGCGTTGTGGTCAGAAAAGATAGTTGATACGATTTCAATTTTCTTAAATTTACCAAGGCTTGATTTGTGACCCAAGATATGATCTATCCTGGAGAATGTTCCATGAGCACTTGAGAAAAATGTGTATTCTGTTGTTTTTGGGTAGAATGTCCTATAAATATCAATTAAGTCCATCTTGTTTAATGTATCATTTAAAGCTTGTGTTTCCTTATTTATTTTCATTTTGGATGATCTGTCCATTGGTGAAAGTGGGGTGTTAAAGTCCCCTACTATGATTGTGTTACGGTTGATTTCCCCTTTTATGGCTGTTAGCATTTGCCTTATGTATTGAGGTGCTCCTATGTTGGGTGCATAAATATTTACAATTGTTATAGCTTCCTCTTGGATCGATCCCTTGATCATTATATAGTGTCCTTCTTTGTCTCTTGTAATAGTCTTTATTTTAAAGTCTATTTTGTCTGATATGAGAATTGCTATTCCAGCTTTCCTTTGATTTTCATTTGCATGGAATATCTTTTTCCATCCCCTCACTTTCAGTCTGTATGTGTCTCTAGGTCTGAAGTGGGTCTCTTGTAGACAGCATATATATGGATCTTGTTTTTGTATCCACTCAGCCAGTCTGTGTCTTTTGGTGGGAGCATTTAATCCATTTACATTCAAGGTAATTATCGATATGTATGTTCCTATTCCCATTTTCTTAAATGTTTTGGGTTTGTTTGTTATTGTAGGTGTTTTCCTTCTCTTGTGTTTCTTGCCTAAAGAAGTTCCTTTAGCATTTGTTGTAAAGCTGGTTTGGTGGTGCTGAACTCTCTCAGCTTTTGCTTATCTGTAAAGGTTTTAATTTCTCCATCAAACCTGAATGAGATCCTTGCTGGGTAGAGTAATCTTGGTTGTAGGTTTTTCTCCTTCATCACTTTAAGTATATCCTGCCACTCCCTTCTGGCTTGCAGAGTTTCTGCTGAAAGATCAGCTGTTAACCTTATGGGGATTCCCTTGTGTGTTATTTGTTGTTTTTCCCTTGCTGCTTTTAATATGTTTTCTTTATATTTAATTTTTGATAGTTTGGTTAATATGTGTCTTGGCATGTTTCTCCTTGTATTTATCCTGTATGGGACTCTCTGTGCTTCCAGGACTTGATTAACTATTTCCTTTCCCATATTAGGGAAGTTTTCAACTATAATCTCTTCAAATATTTTCTCAGTCCCTTTCTTTTGCTCTTCTTCTTCTGGGACCCCTATAATTCGAATGTTGGTGCGTTTAACGTTGTCCCAGAGGTCTCTGAGACTGTCCTCAGTTCTTTTCATTCTCTTTTCTTTATTCTGCTCTGCAGTAGTTATTTCCACCATTTTATCTTCCAGGTCACTTATCCATTCTTCTGCCTCAGTTATTCTGCTATTGATCCCATCTAGAGTATTTTTAATTTCATTTATTGTGTTTTTCATCGTTGCTTGGTTCCTCTTTAGTTCTTCTACGTCCTTGTTAAATGTTTCTTGCATTTTCTGCATTCTATTTCCAAGATTTTGGATCATCTTTACTATCATTACTCTGAATTCTTTTTCAGGTAGACTGCATATTTCCTCTTCATTTGTTAGATCTGGTGTGTTTTGACCCTACTCCTTCATCTGCTGTGTGTTTTTCTGTCTTCTCATTTTGCTTATCTTACTGTGTTTGGGGTCTCCTTTTCACAGGCTGCAGGTTCGTAGTTCCCGTTGTTTTTGGTATCTGTCCCCAGTGGCTAAGGTTGGTTCAGTGGGTTGTGTAGGCTTCCTGGTGGAGGGGACTAGTGCCTGTGTTCTGGTGGATGAGGCTGGATCTTGCCTTTCTGGTGGGCACGTCCACGTCTGGTGGTGTGTTTTGGGGTGTCTGTGGCCTTATTATGATTTTAGGCATCCTCTCTGCTAATGGATGGGGCTGTGTTCCTGTCTTGCTAGTTGTTTGGCATAGGGTGTCCAGCACTGTAGCTTGCTGGTCGTTGAGTGAAGCTGGGTCTTGATGTTGAGATGGAGATCTCTGAGAGATTTTCACCGTTTGGTATTACGTGGAGCTGGGAGGTCTCTTGTGGACCAGTGTCCTGAAGTTGGCTCTCCCACCTCAGAGGCACAACCCTGATGCCTGGCTGGAGCACCAAGAGCCTTTCATCCACACGGCTCAGAATAAAAGGGAAGAAAAAATAGAAAGAAAGAAAGAAAGAGGATAAAATAAAATAAAATAAAATAAAGCTATTATAATAAACAATAAGAAAAAAATTATTAAGGAAAAATTTATTAAGAAAAAATTATTTTTTAATTTTTTAAAGTAAATTTATTAATTTTTTATAATAAAAAATGAGAAAAAATTATTAAGAAAAAATTTATTAAGAAAAAAATTATTAATTTTTTAAAATAAAAAATATGAAAAAACTTATTAAGAAAAAAATTTTTTTAATTTTTAAATATAGAAAATATGGAAAAAATTATTAAGAAAACATTTATTAAGAAAAAGAATTTTTTTAAGTAATAAAAGAAAAAAAAAAAAAAAGGAAGGACCGAACCCTAGGACAAATGGTGAAAGCAAAGCTATACAGACTAAATCTCACCCAGAAGCATACACATATACACTCACAAGAAAAGGAAAATGGGAAAAATTAATATATCCTGCTCCCAAAATCCACCTCCTGAATTTGGGATGATTCGTTGTCTATTCAGGTGTTCAACAGATGCAGGCACATCAAGTTGTTTGTGGAGTTTTAATCCGCTGCTTCTGAGGCTGCTGGGAGAGACTTCCCCTTCTCTTCTCTGTTCGCACAGCTCCTGGGGATCAGCTTTGGATTTCGACCCGCCTCTGCGTGTAGGTCGCCTGAGGGCGTCTGTTCCCCGCCCAGACAGGACGGGGTTAAAGGAGCAGCTGCTTCGGGGGCTCTGGCTCACCCAGGCCGCGGGGAGGGAGGGGTACAGAGGAGGCGGGGCGAGCCTGCGGCGTCAGAGGCCGGCGTGACGTTGCAGCAGCCTGAGGTGCGCCGTGTGTTCTCCCGGGGAACTTGTCCCCGGATCACGGGAGCCTGGCCGTGGCGGGCTGCACCGGCTCCCAGGAGGGGCGGTGTAGAGAGTGACCTGTGCTCGCACGCAGGCTTTTTGGTGGCTGCAGCAGCAGCCTTAGCGTTTCATGCCCATCTCTGGGGTCTGCAGTGATAGCCGCGGCTCGCACCCGTCTCTGGAGCTCATTTAGGCGGCACTCTGAATCCCCTCTTCTTGCGCGCCGCGAAACAAAGAGGCAAGAAAAAGTCTCTTGCCTCTTCAGCAGCTGCAGACTTTTTCCCGGACTCCCTCCCGGCTAGCTGTGGTGCGCTAACCCCTTCAGGCTGTGTTCATGCCGCCAACCCCAGTCCTCTCCCTGGGATCTGACCTCCGAAGCCCGAGCCTCAGCTCCCAGTCCCCGCCCGCCCCGGCGGGTGAGCAGACAAGCCTCTCCGGCTGGTGAGTGCTGCTCGGCGCCAAGCCTCCATGCGGGAATCTCTCCGCTTTGCCCTCCGCACCCCTGTGGCTGCGCTCTCCTCCGTGGCTCGGAAGCTTCCCCCCCTCTACCACCTGCAGTCTCCGCCCTCGAAGGGGCTTCCTAGTGTGTAGAAACCTTTCCTCTTTCACGGCTCCCTCCCCCTGGTGCAGGTCCCGTCCCTATTCTTTTGTCTCTGTTATTTCTTTTTTATTTTGCCCTACCCAAGTACGTGGGGAGTTTCTTGCCTTTTGGGAGGTCTGACGTCTTCTGCCAGCGTTCAGTGGGTGTTCTGTAGGAGCAGTTCCACGTGTAGATGTATTTCTAATGTATTTGTGCCACATGAACTTTTGAACTGAAGATTTTTAAAGTTTCTGATGAGTCTTGATATTAATTTTGTGGTATTCCTGACATTTATAAATAACTTTTTAAAAGCTACAGAAGTAATGAATTATGGTTCTAGTTCCACTCGAAGTTGTTAAACATTTGGAGTTCAACAGTAAAGTTTTTGTGGAAGAAAAGTGATAATTAAATAGCCAAGAAAATAAATAATGAAAATAGAATTTTAATAAAAATCTAAAAGAGTACATTGTTTTTGTTCTACCTTTTATTAATGTTTTTATAAGAATCCAGGGTTTTTGTTTTTTTTTTTTTACTGTGCAGTTGGGGTGCCACCTTATAAACAGTTTAGGATTCCTTTACCTTATTAGACAGTTATTCTTTTAAAGTGATGCTGGCAAAGGGGATCATCTAGGTCAGCACATTTTTTAGTCAATTCCAGGATGCCAAGGGTATAAGCATGAAAATAAAGTGAATATTTTTAGTTTGAGGCAATATTTCAATTTGAATCCATAGAGTCCTATGATAATGTAAAACATATAGTTCCAAAAGTAATGATAGCTAATGTTTATTTAGCATTTTGAACCAAACGTTCGTTGTTCTAAGAGGTTTACATGTACATAGAGAACAACACTATCAGGTATTTTATATAGAGGGAAATTGAAGCACAAGAGAGTGTGAGTATCTCACAGCATGGTGATGCAGAAAATACATGTAGTCAATCTGACACCAGAGCACATTTTCTTAACTATTGTGCCATGTTGCTTCTTTGTGGGGGAGGGAGAGAGCAAGGGAAATTCTAGCTCCAAGAAAAAAGTAGAGAGAGAGTAGGTAGAACTATTAGATTAATGAACCCTCATATTAAAACAAGGTCAAAAGCTGTTTTGACCTTAGGTAAGATAGAAGTAGATTAGAATTCATGACGTGAATGTATTTTTTTCTCATTTCCCCAAGAGGAATCAGGACTCTTTGGAGAATAGCTGACTCTATTCGGGGCAGAAAGTCTCCAGGTTAGTCTATGACATTTTGTTACTGCAAAATAGCAAGGATATTTCCAAAGCTGTCTATGGCTAAACTAAAGAATCTCGATCCGATGGTCTTCTATTGCTGTACTGTCACAGCTAGATCACAGGGGTGGTACTGTGAGAAAATGTTGAGTTCAATTATTGAAACCAATTGAGTTGGAGAGCAACTATAAATTCATAACGAGGCTCAAAATGAATAAACAATATAAAGTTATGCCAGAAAAAAACCATATGCAAGTGTGAGTTATTTTATGAGTAGAAAATTACCAGCAACATAAATATATGACCACTGGTGGCTACAGAGATGACCACATGACCTCTCCATCAAGGTCTGAGTGTGAACTACAGTGAAATGGTTTTGTGAGCATGGTCCCAGTATCAGAAACATCTCCAATTAAATCAGAGTCAAGGACTTCCCTGGTGGCGTAGTGGATAACAATGCAGGGGACACGGGCTCGATCCCTGGTCGGGGAAGATCCCACATGCGGCGGAGCAACTAAGCCCATGCGCCACAACTACTGAGCCCGCATGCCTAGAGCCCGTGCTCTGCAATAAGAGAAGCCACCGCAAGGAGAAGCCCGTAAAACCGCAATGAAGAGCAGCCCGCGCTCACCACAACTAGAGCCCTCGCTCAGCAATGAAGACCCAAAGCAGCCAAAAATAAATAAAAATTTTAAAAAAATCAGAGTCAGGAGATTGGCTACAGGGAAATAGGCTTTCTGTAAGGACACAACTTTGTTGATCTGCATAGAAAGCAAGAACCAAAAAGGTCTTGGATACATATAAATATAGATGGTTAAAGGTGTAGATTTTTTCTAAATTCTCTCTGAATGGTGATGTGTGTCCTGATGTTAAAAGGCCTAGGCACAGCAAGAAATAGATTTCTCACATCCAGAAGTCTCCTTCCTTGCTTATACAGCATCACAGGCACTGTCTGCCCTCGTAGAGACTTTGCCAGCCAAGAGAGGCTGTACTGCAACACAGTGCATCTCTTCCTTCTCTGAGTGGTCAGCCTGCTTTCAATAGTTTTTTTTGTTTTTTGGTTTTGGTTTTGGTGGGGGGAGGGGGAATCCTTGGTTAATTAAATAGTAGTTGTGATCAAATATTGCAATGAGCGTGTTTATGGTATCTTCTCCAATTTGCAGGATTATCTGAAATAATACAATATTTAATACACCTTAGTTCCTTAAGACCTGGTAGATTTTTCTACATTGGTCATGTTACTTAACCTTCTGTACCTCCATTTCTTCACTTGATAGATGGATAATTATATTCTGATTATATATTTATAATAGTACTAACTTTATAGGATTGTTGGAGATGATGCCTAGCACATAGTGAGGTCTCAGAAAATCTTATCTATTAGACTACTCCTACTGCTGATATTGATTGTGTCCTAATATTAGCTTATGTGACATAAAGCTATCTTCTAGCTAACAACTAGTGTTTTTAGCTATTTTTGCAATAGATGTAAAGTTGAATAATATAAAGACTTGTTAAGAGAGTAATATTTTTCTATTACCTTCCATTATTTCTGAAATATAGTCAGTTTCTAGCTTAGAAGCCATTTTCAATTTATGAAACTTGTAGAGATAGTTATTTTGAATTTATAATAACGTCTTCCTCTAGCATCAAGGCTATAAATGAAAGACTCCTTCTTCAGAATATTTGAGGAAAAACCAAGAGGGTCAACTCCATACTTCTCTAGCCCCTTAAGAACATACCATAAGGGCCATTGACATGAGCGTTGTAGTGGGGAGAGTGTACCCCTGCCCATGGTACTAGAAAATCCTTGTACCCTGGGATGCTGGAGTTTCTCCCAACTCTTGAAAACTGTTGCTCCCACTCAATCTCTCTCAGCAGTTCTCAACCTCATGAAGGAAAAGTCAATGATGAGAGAGAAGGAAGAAATAAAGAAGAGATGGCATTTGGGCAGAGACTACAGACAAGATGAAACTGCTGAAAGATAGCCAGAGAAGGAAAAAAGTGAATTA
Organism: Eschrichtius robustus; assembly: GCF_028021215.1. Classification (NCBI taxonomy): domain Eukaryota; kingdom Metazoa; phylum Chordata; class Mammalia; order Artiodactyla; family Eschrichtiidae; genus Eschrichtius; species Eschrichtius robustus. Next base: position 90,125,042 of record NC_090827.1, on the reverse strand, counting down.
TTTTTGAAATCATGTTTAAATAATACTAATAACCCAGAACTTTTCTTTTTGGCTTGGGACATGGCAAAAGGAAGGAGAATACATTCACTTGTTATTCAGTTGGTGTTCACTTGTAACATCTATCACTCAGGAGAGCCTCCACAGTTACCCAGGCTAGCCCAATTTAGTATAACTTGTTTAATTCATAATATACATGTACTAAAAGTCCTAAGCTTCACTGAAGCCTGAACTTTCTATATCTCCAAGTTCTGAGGAGACATTGAGAAAAGGTGCCTTGCAAGGCACCATCACCTAACACCTTGCAGGTTAGAGAGATTAGACATGAAGCAGAAGCATGCCTACGGTGAAGAGAATCAAGGAGAGCAGTTGGCAGCAGCCATTCATATTCACAGGTTGTTTGGAAATCAAGAGACAGCACATTTAACTATTCTAATAAACTAAAACTTTCAATGACTCAATAGGATAAAAGTTTATTCTCATGCATTTAAATTTCAAATAGGTATTCCTAATCTGACAGTAGCTCTTCTTCAGTCAGTGGGTCAGGGACTCAGGCTCTTTGCCTCATGTATCTCTACAGTCTTCAAGTCCTGATTTCCAAAGTCACCATGTTTATCTGCCTTAATCCTGAAAGAGAAAGAACATGGCAGATTGATCATCCATGGAGATTTTTTACATCAGACCTGGAAATAGAATATGTCACTTCTACTCACATTCCACTGCTGAGAATTCAGTCATGTGACTATACCTAACTGCAAAGAAAACTGGGAAATGTAGTCTAGCTGTGTGCCCCTGAAGAAGAGAAAGCAGATTTGGTCAATTGTTAGCCACAGATCTCTTGAAAAAATTCTAATAAAAATCATACTTTAAAATTTTAAGTGTCTCTTTAAGAAGCATTATGCTTTTTTTAAAAAATTATATAAAATGTAAACATTTTACATATGTATACATACATATGCATACATATATATGTACTTTTTAATTCTCACGAACTTTTATTATTCAAAAAGTCAATCTAAAAATTCTTCATTGATCCCACCTGGACTTGAAATCACACTCATCAATAGCTGGACAACCTTATCAGAGATTGTTTATTCAGGCAGGGTCCATATATTAATTCTCAATTATGTCAGTGAGCTGTTTGGTGTAAGTTAGAGTATAAAAGGACTGGCTCTTAAAATACACCATCTTGTTCATTTTCATTAGACCTTAACTAATAGAAATTATCAGAGACCCCACTAGAAACTGTTCACATATATATTTATAGCTGACCCTAAATCCACAGCAGGGGCTAACTTGGGCAGAATTCCAGATGTCCAGAAATGCAAAATGAATTCCTATTTTAATTAATGCTTAAAATTAAATTGCATTCAGAATATACACAAGACAAAATCACCTGTCATAATAATAAAAAAATTTTCCCATATTTGCACAGTATGTACAATCTAGACAATCCCTTCAGCAGATTTTAATTTTGTATTCATTCATACTGCTCAATCAGTTTTCATCTGGGTGTTACAATACCAAGTACACATGTACTACTTACTGGAAAAATATGAATGATTTTTGATCCACTGTTATCACAACCCATCTCAGGAAGTGACTTCAGAAATACTATATCAACCTGTCATCCCCAATTTTATAGCTGTGGTGCGCTTAATAAATTTATGGCTGAGGGAGACCTGTGCAATCAGAAAACTACCTCAGAGTGAGTCTGGCCTTGGTGAAAGCTAAGTAGTCTAAGGAAGCTGTTACTAAAAGCACCCTCTCCCCAGCTAGGAAATATTTCAAATTTAAAAATGAAAGGCAGCCTCACCAACCCAAATCATGTATCAGATGAGTGTGCTAATGACCTGTCAACAATTTCTTTAAAATTCCTCTTCATCTCCTCCACAGGGAAAGAAACAAGTTGGGACACATTTTCTTAATTGGCACATTCATTAGGTGTCTCTTCATGGAAAGCATTCAACTGGCTTCTGTGAAGCAAAATCAGTAAGACCTGGCCCCTACCTCAACAAACTAACCATCTGTGGAGAGTCACAGGAAAGGGGAATCAGGGGTAAAGAAACAGTTCAGGTGGCATTGTGAGGAGAGAGATACTGAGTAGTTGCTTTCTCATGTTGTAGAAAAAACATGGGCAAGGATATGGTCAAAGAATAAATAGGGATGTATTTGCATGTATTGTGCTGGGCTTTTTAAATTAGCTTCAATGGTATGCGCTTAAAAGCAGGAGAGCAATTCAAAATATTTACCAACTAGTAGAGTTTGGGCACCAACTCAACAACGTAGCCTGAGTCTAAGCAACTAATTTGGCTTTACCAATGAGTGCCAGCAGTGGGCGCCCTGCTTGAGAGATACCAATTGAACACACATTGTACCAGAGAAGGCTGTAGTAGAATAGAGGCTACTGGTGGCTACAAAGGCCTACTATTGGATGAGACAACACCAAACACTTGAAGGTGATTTTTGTCTTTGCTCTGCAAGACCAACTCTGTTGTTATATTAGGATATGGGGGCCAGATAAAATAAAGCCACTCTCAGCAGTTGAGACTACCATGCTATGATTTCTCTAGGCCATCCGGAGAGTCTATGTTATCTCATGGTGGTAGATGTATTTCTAAAACATTGGGGATTGAATGGAAACTAAACTACTAGAATGTTGAGGAAATGGTTGTAATGGCTTATTTTTCAAAAATACAAATTTGGAACAAGGAGAAAATGCTGAACTACGCATGTTGAAATATTTGTATGTGGAATGTAAGGTGTCCTATTTGCATGATTATCCAGTTGTTCTTTGCAAATCAAACAGTATGATTAGGGAACTCCCACACACACACACCCTTCTGTTGCACACACACACATGCAATCTTTTCTCAAATACTACAACTCTCCCTAACTTCTCTCCAAACTCTCTAGTTGTCTCTATTTTTTCCCCATAATGTATATCATTATCCAAAATTGTATTTTTGTTTACTTTTTATCCCCCACTAGAATATCAGCTTCATGAGATCAGTTTTGTTTTACTCTTGTTGTTGTTCATTGCTGCATCCCCTTGTGCCTAGAGCAAAGTTTGAGACACAGTAAACTCTCAATAAATACTGGTATAGTTATGAATAATTAATAACCGTAATTGTCATCCAGTAAAGAGTTAATCTGTTTCAGTAGTAGGCACTTTTTAAAGTAATTTTTTTAGCATGAATGTGCTTACAAGTTTGGGGCAGAAATGGGGCAATACTAACAATAGTAACTTAAATCCTGACTCCCCCTTCTCAGTCTGGTGTTTCCACAGGGTGCCTCTCATTTGCTCACAGACTGGTCCTTATCTCAAATCATCCTGAGGCAAACTTGTCTGGTGTCTTCTTCCTCATGCCTCCTTTCCATCTGGTTAACGTCCACTGCCCTCTAAGCCATGGGAGGTTACCTCCATCTACCACATCATAAGTTGTTCACCATGGAAACACCCATCCTAGTGCCACCCCTTGCTTCTCTCAGAGCCAACAGTCCTCAAGATGCTGGTACAGCAGTCCCTACAGGAGGAGAACACCACGTTCTCTCAGATCATGTCCACTCTAACTGAAATCCAAGTAATCGTTTTTGTCAACTTCTGGTTCCAATCTGTCCACGGTGACCAAGATCAACCCAAGGGATTGGGAAGGTGACAAAGAGCATGACACCTTCTCCATCTCCCTCGCTCAATTCATCTTTCCCTCTACCTGCTTAATAGGCCTCCGTGAAAATTTATTTTCTCTACTTTTGGCAAAACCTAGTCTCATTTACATGAGTCACTAACTCATCAGTTCCACAAACACCATCTTGAATTTTGAGTCCCACCTTGAATATTTTTCAGATGCCTTAATACCATACAATAACACTATCAAGTAGGCATTATTATTCTATGTTACAAATGAAGAAACTGGATTTATTCAGTTAGAGTGACTTGTTTAAAATCACAAAACTGGGAAGTGATAAATGATGAAAGTGGAATTCAATCTCAGAATTTTTCTTTAATCTCAAGTCTGAGCTCTGAATGGTTAAACCATATCTGGTTAAATAAACATACTGAACAACATTACTCTTTTCATGAATCATAGTAATAGGGAAGGAAGGAAGCAAACTCACTCTTAGAAGTCTGGAAGAGAGAGGCTGACAAACCAGAAGAACAAGGTTCATAATGAACATGGGCTAAACTGTAATCATTTCACCTGGGAGGAGGTGGATTCCAATTTCAGCTTTGATCCCAGCCTCTCAGCAGTCTGTTAGTCAGTTAACCATGTTAGGGGACAGACCTTTACCTACAGTACTTCAGAAGGGACCTGCCACCCAAATGCTCATCTAGCCCTCTCCCTATTTAAAACATCTGGGCTCATTTTCATCCCATCTAACTTCATTATGTTGAGGAGCTAAGACTAAAGACCAAATGATTTCCTAAATGTTGTTAATTCAATTCTATAAACTGTATAATCAGGTCCTTTGAAAATATAGAACTACCTAATAATTAGTGAATTAAAGGACTAAAGTAGTATTTGTGAGACTGTTAATCTAATAAATAGTTGGACTACACATCCCAGAGAGTTAGCCCCTCTCAGTCCATATAAAAGTGGAGAGTGCTTTGAAATATTACATATATTTATGTAATGTACATCTCTATCTACTTTAGCATCCTAGCACAGTACTTGCAGTGGTTACAGATGTTTTTAATTAATTTAGAAACAACCTTTAATCATCTCATCCATCTTTCTGCCAGTAAAAGATGGTCTCTGGGTTACAGTTCTTTTTGTTTTATAACTTTAAATTTCTCAAATTATGGGCAGTTTAACAGTTGTCTTAGAAATTAAATTAGAGGAAGAAAAAAAAGATAGTATATAAAATAATAATTAAGCTTAACTCCAGCCCAGTTCTTCATAAGTCTCCCAAAATACCTTGCAAATGCTGTTTCAGACAAATTTAGAAAACTACTTGTACCAGTGCATATTAAAAGAGTGTCAAGGGAAAATGCAAATTTGCATGCCTGAGGCAAAGACTGTGCCAGAATGCATGGAGGCTAAAGAGAAACGTTAAAGCGTTAATAGAAGCTAGATTGGGCACATTAGCATAGTGCTTCTTGTGTGCTGTGGAGAGAGGAGAAGAAGGAGTTAGAACTGGGACTGTTTCAGTGACTGAATCTCCATTTCCCTTCCTCTTCCCTCTTGCAATTCCTTCTACAGCCTCTGATTCACCTCCATCCACTTCTCTTTTCTCTTCCTCTCCTTGCTTTCCTTTTCCTCTCTCAACCCACAAAATGTTACATGGGTAGCTAGCAGGGGGAGATGGTAAAGACATTCAAGGCTGTTTTCTGCCTCAAACCCTAAGCAGAGCTCAGGACTACCAAGCTGGTTTGGGTAAGACTGAGCCATATGTGTGTGTGTATATGTGTGTGTGTGTGTGTGTGTGTATATATACACACACACACACACACACACATATATGTATATATATAGAGAGAGTGTATATATATATATATATATATATATATATATATATACCCTCTTTATTAAGGTATTGCCTTTCATTTTTGTTTCCAAAGGTGGTCAATTAGAATTCGATCTAAGGATTTCTAATTCATTTATAATAAAGGCATACAAAATCCCTCTAACATTTTTGGAGATAGGCTATGTGATATAAAGTAACTTGTGTCAAATGTCATTCTTCAGAGTTTAGCATTATCAAAGAAGATCCATGCATCCATTAGCAACTCACCAATAGCCTCAAAATGTGGCCTTGAGAATACCAAGAGGCCTTACCAGGTCAGGCACTGGATATTGCATGCGGATTGTCTTATTTAGACCGTAGAGCAACCTTCAGAAATAAGTTCTTTTCTATACTCAATTTATAGGTGAGGAAATTGGAGTCTGAAAAGATAAAGTAGTTTATTTGTCAGATAATCAGTGCCAGAGCTGGGATTCAAACCCTTGTCTGCCAACACTCCTTAGAACTAAGCTGTATAATCAATAGTCAACTGAGATTTCTTTTCCCCATCATCTTTCAATGGCTTTCCTATTATTTTCTTAACTTCTAACAACCCAGAGTTACCAGGCACCTGATTCCCATGGATATTCTTTTCCTTCCTCCTTGTTCAACTAAGGTTGCTACTATCTAGTCCCCTTGGATGACCTACTCTGTGAGAAATGGAGCCATCAAATACCTTGCCCAAGGCAAGGAGCCCATGAGACCAATCTCTAAGGTGGTTCTGGGACCTGATCAGAGTGTCTATCAAAAATCAAGTCCCTTCAGTTTCTTCATTTTAAACCAATCTCCAGGAAAAAAATACATAGATAGATAGATAGATAGATAGATAGATAGATAGATAGATAGATAGATAGATAGATTGATAGATTAGACTCGTAACCAAGTGACCAATGGGAAGAATGATCAGTCCAAACAACTGAAGATATACACTGGTTAGTCCAACTGCCATTCAAGAGGAATAAGAAATAGGTGAGCCTTGGGAATAGCGGTGAAAATAACACCATCTGACTAATGAGATGAACTCTACATGAGAGGCATGGAGTTCACTTTTAAGAGTTATGCTGGTGGAAAGAAATGATACTGGCTTTGTGGAGGTAAGGACTCCTGGTCCAGCTCCCGACTTCTCCCCCTTCTCCATTGCAAACAGAGACCATAGGAGCAGCTATAAAGGATGCTGTAACCCTGACTTACAACGATTCCATATTTACACCCACTCTATCAGGTGTAACCCAAGAAAAACAGAGTTCATTCCTGCTGTGGACTGAAGGTTTGTGTCCTCCCCCAAAATTCATATGTAGAAGCCTTTATCTCCAATGTGATGGTATTTGGAGATGGAGTCTTTGAGAAGTAATTAGGTTTAGATGAGGTCATGAGGTTGGAGCCCTCATGATGGGATTAGTATCTCTTCATAAGAAAAGAAAGAGACCAGAACTCTGCCACTTGAGAATACAGCCAGAAGGTGGCTGTCTCCAAAATAGGAAGAGGGCTTTCATCAGACACCAAATCTGCCACACCTTGATCTTGGATTTCTCAGCCTCCAGAACTGTGAAGCTACTAAAACTGTGGTATTGTGTTATGGCAGCCCCAGCAACCTAAGACAATACCCAAAGTCTTTGGTGAGGACTGAACATTGAGGATATGTAGAGACCTACTAGCCCAGAAATCCTGGCATGTTGGGGTTAACATAAGACAACATCCTATGGGTAGAGAAAAGGAAAAATGGAGTTTGAGGGAGCCCATTAAGGAGAAGCTCTGAGTGAGCTGAGTCACTGGTATCCCTGGATTGTAATAGAATAAAGTAATCCTAATACTGCAAGAGCAAGAATTCTTACATTTGAGAACCATCCCTAGAATGGTGCCCCAAGCTCCCCCTGCAGGAGGCCGTGATGGCATTGGACTGCAAGATCACCAATAAATCTCTGCAAACACAACAGTGGGCAGGCTTTCCAGAGCTGTCTACTCCTGGTGAAAAGAAACAGCACTGGCTGGTTGTTGGATTGAAAAGCCCCCAAATCACAGAATTATCAAAGGAGCAAAGACCTCACTGAGGAAAGAAAAACTATTTTTGTAATTGCGTTGTGCAACTGGGGAGCCAGGATTATTTAAATTGACTATCATGAATGAATAATGGTTCATTTTGTACTCCAAACAAGAGAAGCTCACATACACCTACCCAGGACCATATTAGAGTTTCCAGGCTGGGAGTCCAAGATCCCATCTGCAAATTTATCTTCATTTACAGCAGACAGTACATTATACAGCAGGGCCTAATTCAGAGGTGACTTGATAATAAGTTTACTGTTTATTTCTTCTTTTCCCAACTTCTGCTAAGGCAGTCACAGGCAGAAAGTCTCTCCTTTACTGACCATGATGTCTTTTTTTTTCCCCCACTCTCCTGGAACCCAAGAGATGCTGTGCCGGTCCTCTTTTCCGGTGGATGAAGGCACTAAGAACCTCAACTGGGCTTTCACAATGTTCACATCGCCCGCAGTGGCTTACGTCAGTACAGTAGCCTAGGAGCTGCTAGCTCCACCTCTCATCTCAGGCTTCTTTATCCTTACACCATGTATATAGAATGTCTCACAGAACATAAGCCTGAACAAACGCCATATTTACACACTTTATTTAAATCCCCTAAGGATAAATCATTTATACAATAGTTAGTTGTAAGTCACTTGATTTGTTAGCTTAGACCTCATAGAAGTAAAAGTCTAAGTAACCAAGGGACCTAAGAACACACACCTCCTTGGAACTTGTCGGGTTCCACTGTCTAGATAAAGCTTTGCTACTTAATCATTGTACTTCTTTGAGCAAGTTACCTTAACTTTTTTCTTCTGCAAAATTGGAGTAATAATAAGGGTATTTTTAAATGCCACAATTCGTCTTACAACTTTGAAGATTACGTAATATGATGCATGTAAAGCACTGGTCACAGTGTCCAGCATATAGTGAGAACTCAGTCAGTGCCACTGATGAAGAGAGACTAAGGGACCTGCCCAAGACCCCACAATGAGTACCTGGATGGCAAAGGGAGTGGAGGGCCTAGTGGCATAACTTCTTGTCTCCTGAGGTGCAAACCGACACCTTTGCTGGCCTGCTTGCAGGTGGGATTTGTGCAGATAGATGAGGAAAAGAAGGTAAAACCAGAGCAAAGAAAGCTGACTCCAAGTATTGTTTCCTTTCCCTCCCCTGAAATATAGTGCCTAATATGACTGCAGTGACACAGGCAGAGATCTCTTTATTTAAAAGTTAACAAAAAGAAAAAGATCTTTTTCTGAATTTTGCTTATTAGCCAAAATAAAAATAACCCAGCTATGCCACAGCTAAATTTGGATTTCCTTCTCTATCCTGCCTTTCTCTCTTATTTATACAGTCCCTATCCATCCTTCAGCTCCACCTTCAAAATTCCACAGGGAATAAAAATTTTTACTTTAGAATTGAACTTTGACATTGCTTGGAAAGACAGTCAGAGCTGCTGTGAGCACCTGTGAATGCAGGAGGGAAGGCTGGCCCTGCATGGAGACAGAGCTGGGCAGGGTTCTGGGACCAGGGCTGACTTGGTCCTCCTCGGCCAAGACCCTAGCACAGTGCCTTCTTTAGTTTCTTTGCTTAGAGTTCTTTATTTCTGATTTTCCTGTTATCACTCATAGTGCACAGATCATTGCCCCATGGAACTAAATATGGCAGTCGAGAGGAGGGGGATTGCTGCCACTGACAAGGCACTTTTGTGTATATCAGGAAAAAGCACCTGCTGAAGTCGATACAGCCCTGCCAGAGCCTGTGGTTTAGCTTGGGTAACATAGTTGAATGTCAGCTTCCACTTGCTCTCTCCACCCCAGGTACCTTTGTGCAGAGCAGAAAAATGTATCATCCTACACATCAGTCCTGGTGCTCAGCAAATATTTCTTGCTGTGATACACCTCCTCACTGATCTTTTTCCCCAACTGTTTATGTGGCAGGTAGGCTGTGATTTGTAACAAGCATCTCAATGAAGTCTTGAGTAGGGTAGGAGTGACAATATTATAACTACAATTACAAGCTCAGGTTGGTGCAGCAACAACATAATAGAGTGCAGAGAGCATAATGATGTTTTCCCAGAACATTTACTAATATGTGTACTAAGGCCTTTCCATGTATGATCACATTTAATGTTCACAACAGTCTATGAAGTACATTTCCATTTTACACATGAGAAAACATTAAGTGAGAGAAGTTCATTAACTTGAAACTGTTGGAGCAAAAACTTGAACCCATGTCGGTCTATCTATTATTTCTCAAATTTTGAGACCATTAGATATGAAATATTTTAGGTTTTACTGATACACAAGTACAGCATTAAACACCATAGAATTGTGTGGTGAGGCTGTAATTCTCCTTTCAGTTTTCTCTCAATCATTCTGATGGTGATTCTGTCTGGTGCCAGCATCCCTTCAGCACACACACTTGCTCATCATCTTCCAATCAATAGAAAACAGGTCTCAGGCTCAAAACCTTCAACAAACAATAGTATCCAGATAAAATTTAATCACAATTTAATCCTAATGCTATCTATTTAAGTGACAGCATTAAGTAAGTGATACTGGTAAGTGATACCGGTTCTTCATTTCCCAACTATCATGCAAAGTTTCTTTTTAAATAAAATCAAGAAAGTTTTAAAGAAAAAAACTATTAAGCAAATAGCAATGAGGTACATTCACTGTGATAGAAATCATGAGAGTGGTAGTCAGAGGTGCTTAGATATAGCAAAAATTGGGAAGATGTTGAACCAACAACTAAGGATTGAGAAACAGTGCCATATACCACTCAGCCGATTTCATGGGCTTTGATGTCAAGAAATACATGAGTTTGCATCCCAGTTTTTCTGGTTACTAGCTTGTTACTTAGTCTTGGAAAATCATTCAGTCTCTCTAAGTCTCAGTTTTCTCATCTCAAAAAAAATTCTTAATATTCACTTTAAAGGTATTATCGTGACAGGTAAATGAAATAATTTTTGTGACCACACCTTGACAATGCCTGGCACATAGTAGGTGCTCAATAAATATTAGTTTCTTCTACTCTCTCCCTTCTCTTTAGTTACCAGAATTGGTAGACAAATGTTTCATCTTCCTCCTCATCTTGTTAGCAAGAACTCTTTTTGTTAACTTCTTTCTTTCCTTTGAATTGTTTTCATTAAATAGTGAGCAGGAAAAAGTACTTATAAAGTTTATATTTGTCATAAAGCAAAACAAGTCAACTAACTAGAAATTGATCTTTGCCATGCCAGTATAGCACCTATATATCCCTTCCCTTCCCCTCCACACTCAGAGCTAACCAGTTTTCTAAATTTAGGGTTTCTTATCTCTTGTTATCCTTATAGTTTTACTGTCCCTAAACTACCATTTGAAAGTGCCGCCTTCCTAATGGCTCCCCTCAGCATTATTACATCAGAAAGAAACAAGCTTGAATTTTCTTTAGGCTCTGTGTTGTGAGCTTATAGCAATTTAGGCTTAACTCTAAACACTATACTCTCAACATTTCCCAAAGCAAGATCATGAAACACAGACTGTAACTTTAATACTTATAAAACATTAGCAACCTGCACTGATGGAGGTGTCCTAGGTAGGATCAGAATCTCACAACTAGAGGGAGGAGGTTCTAATTCACGTGGTCATTTAAAGAACAAGAATATCCCCTGCTTCGCCATCCCCTAGGGCATCGTCCTTCGCTGTCTGGTCAAAGTTGGGTTCTGGGCACATTCATATTCTATCCTGCAAGAAAGGGAAAGAGAGGAAGTCCTGTATAAGCAATGGAAAGTCAGCCTCCAATTCTGAAAGAACAATCATGAATTTAAGGAGAATCAAGTCTCTGCTTCTTGTTGGGGTGTGTGCTTAATCAGGAGTGAGGTAAGGGAAACACCTTGAGATCCTCAGCCAAAGGTTGGGCTACAGTGGTACAAATCCCCATCTTTAAATGATGCATTGAGACCATATTCTGTTATGAGTCCCCTATGAGCAAGCAACTAAAGATGGAATTTAGTAGTTATTGCCATGCTGTAATGCATGAGAGTTCCCCACTACCACATTCTTTTTCTGCCACATATAACCAGAGGGGAAATGCCAGATAACTAAATATACCACTGTAAGCCTGAGGGTGAAAAATTAGACTAACAAGCACTGGGTTCCACTATTTCTTCTTTGTCCTCTTAACCCAATTATGGACTTTTATTTTTTAATCTGGTATCCATCTTTAAGTACCATGCGTGTACTTTCCTAGAATTCAGGATTTGGGGGGGGGAATTTTTCCCAGGTTTATTGAGGTATAATTGACATACAGAACTGTATAAGTTTAAGGTGTCCGGCATAATGACTTGACTTACAGATATTGTGAAATTATTACCACAGTAAGTTTAGACATCCATCATCTCATATAAGTACAAAAAAATAAGAAAATAGAAAAAATGAAACTTTTATTTAATACACATTGGGCTAGAATGTTGTCAAGTACCCTTTCTGCTTATGAAGCATTTATTTTTTTCCCTAATATACCCTTTGCTGTGAGTCCACATAGGAAAATATTATTTTTAGAAAACATTTTAGCAATCTTATGTGAAACTGTCAGGGTTCATTGTTTGTTCATTTTTGCCTCCATTTTCAGTAAAACAAGTTGGAAATAACCTTCTAGACAGAATGTTGGTCCATGACTAGCCATAACATTACTTAAAAATTGAATGTCAGTAATGATACTGCGGGAAAGCAGCTACATGAATTCATTGAAATGGTAAACTGTTATCAAAATATCATGATTATAATTAGCACTTAGTCCAGTTGGCATGTGAATTACATTGAAGAGTAATGGAAGTGGAACATAATTGATCCCAATTTTCATTAACCTATCCACATGGGCTGATAAATTGTTCTAGTGCTGGGATACAACAATGAACAAAACAGAGGAAGCCCCTGCCCTTCCGGTGCTTCTGCTGCTGGGTGGAGCCATCAAGTCTGGTAGGGCTACAGGCTATGCTCTGCAATTGGGTTGCATCACTAGCTGGGCTTCCTGCCTGGTTGAGGCCACAGGCTGTGTTTAGCAATAGGGCATGATTGTATGCTGGGTTCTGCTGCTGAGTGGGGTGGTAGGCTGGGATCCAAGGCTGCTCAAGATCACTGTTCAGCCTCCCTGGTTATCTGGGGCCAGAGACTATGTTCAGCAGTTGGACAGGGCTGTTGACTTGGCTCCCTGCCCAATTGGGCTGTAGGATGTGCTTTGAAGCTGCTGGGCATCTGTGGCCAGCATTCCTGAAGGGGTGGATCTATAAACTATGCTCAGTAGTTGAGCAGGAGTGCAAATTTGCTCCCCTGCCCAGGATGGCCATAGGATGTGATCTGCAGCTACTGGGTAGCTGTGGCCACACTTCCCAGTGGGATAGGACTGAAGGCTCTGCTAAGCAGTTGGGCAGGACTATAAGTTTGCTCTCCTCTCTGGGAGGGCTGCAGCATGTGCTCCACAGCTGGTATGGCCCATTGGCTAGGGATCCAAATCAAGCAGAACTGCTAACCAAGCTTTCTGAACAGACAGGGCCACCAGCTCAGCTGTGCAGATAGGCTGCTGTCTGGAATCTCTCTTCAGGCACTTTGAAGCAGGAACATGATCTGCCAAGATCTGAGCGCTGGTTGGTCTAAGCACTGCCCCACTTCTTCATCTTTATATGATCCCCAGCGGTTGAGCTCCACAGGTTCCCCCAGTGATTCCCATGAGATGAGACCCAAGTGAGCCTCCCAGGAAGTGTTCTGCAATGCTGGGGAAGCTGGGTTCTCTTTTTCCCACTGGAGAAACCATAGACTCAGGGCAGTCTAGGGCAGTCTAAACTTTCACAGTGTAGGCTCACTTCAGTGCTATGCCAGTCTTTGGGAAGGGCGATGCAGTCAAAGTGGAACTGCTTCTCTTACCCATCTAATGTGGTCCTTCTCAGTGTCTGTGGTCTGAGGAAAGCTATGGCCTCACCCTCAAGTTCTGGGATTTTTACAGTGGTGTTTTATAAATGGATTGTTCCTAGTTGGTCTTCTTGTGAGGGAGACTGAGTCCTATGTCATCATCTTGATGATGTCAGCATCCCACAAATTTGATTTTTTTTAAAATATTAATCTATATATCCAAGAAGCTTGATGAACTCTAAGTAGGATGAACTTAAAGAGACCCACACCTAGATGAATTATAATCAAACTGTCAAAAGACAAAGAAAGTATCTTGAAAGCAGCAAGAGAGAAGTGACTCATCATCTATAAAAAATCCTCACTAAAATCAACAACTAATTTCTCGTCAAAAACCATGGGGGCAGAAGGCAGTGAGATAACATATTCAAAGTGGTGAAAGAAAAAAATTTCAATCAATAATTCTGTATTCAGAAAAATTATCCTTAAAAATGAAGAGGAAATTAAGATGTTCCTAGGTAAAGAAAACCTGAGATAATTTGTCACTAGTGAACCAGCCCTATAAGAAATATTAAAGGGCGTCCTTCAGGCTGAGTTAAAAACATATTAAACAGTAACATGAATCCACATGAAAAAATAAAGAGCATTGGTAAAGCTAACTATACAAGTAAATGTAAAAGAAAGTTTAAGTGTATATTTTTGTTTTTTCTTTTTCCCCTCCTTTCTGGTTTAAAAGAAACTTCATAGAGCAATAATTATATTAATAGGCATACAGTGTATAAAGGTGTAACGTAAAAAATAATAATAGCATGATGAAAGGGGGAAAGGAGTGGAGCTCCTTTTTGTGCACTACTAAAATTAAGTCTAAACAAGATTGCTGTAAATAACAATTTTAATCATAATCATCAGGGAAGCCCTAAGAAAATAACTAAAAGATATAAAAAATAAAAAAGGAATTAAAATGATATGCTAGAAAATACTAATTAACACAAAAGAAATCAGTAATAGAATAATCAAGGAGAAAAAAAGGCATAAGACAGTACACAAATAAGAAAATAGCAGACATAAATCTTACCTTTTCAGTAATTACATTAAATGTAAAGGGATTAAGCACTCCACTCAAAATGCAGATATTGGTAGGCTGGATAAGACACCATGATCCAACTATATTCCATCTATAGAGGATGCACTTTGTATTAAAAGACACAAATAGGTTGAAACTAAAAGGATGGAACAAGTTATACCCTGTATACAGCAATAAAAAAAGAGCTGTGCTGACCAACTAATTAATAGGACAAAATATACCTTAAGACAAAAATTGTTGCAAACTATTACATATAGAATGGATAAACAACAAGGTCCTACTGTATAGCACAGAGAATTATATTCAATATCCTGGGATAAACCATAAGGAAAAAGAACATAAAAAAGAATGTATATATGTGTATAATTGAGTCACTTTGCTATACAGCAGACATTAACACAACATTGTAAATCAGCTATACTTCAATAAAAAATTTTTTTAATATTTTTAAAAGGACAAAAATTGTTGCTAGAGACAAGTACATTTTATAAAAGGATCAGTCCATTGAAATATAACAATTATAAAACTATATGGCTCTGATAACGGAGACCCAAAATACATAAAGCAAAAACAGTCTGAACTGAAAGAAGAAATAGACAATCCAACAGTAATAGTTGGAGATTTCAGCACCTGACTTTCAATGGTGGGTAAAACAAGTAGACAGAAGATAAACAAGGAAATAGGACATACAAATGTTAACTCAAAATACATCAAAGACCTAAATGTAAGAGAGAAAACTCTTAGAAGAAAACATAGATATAAATCTTTGTGATCTTTGATTAAGTAACTGTTTCTTAGACATGACACCAAAGCACAAATAATCAACAAAAAATAGATAAAATGGACTTCATCAAACTTAAAAACTTTTGTTCCTCAAAGGACACTATCAAGAAAGTATAAGACAACCCACAGAATAGAATATATTTGCAAATAATGTATCTGATAAGAATCTAGAATCTATAACATACAAAGAACTCTTAAAACTCAACAATGAAAAGACAACTCTGGAAAAATGGGCCAAGGATTTGAATAGATATTTCTACAAAGAAGATACAAATGGCCAAAAGCTTATGAAAACATTTTCAGTAGCATTAGCCATTAGGGAAATACAAATTAAAACCACAATGAGATACCACTTAATACCCACTAAGATAGGTATAATTAAAAAGACAAACAATAACAAATGTTGGCAAGGATGTGGAGAAATGGAAATCCTTCTACATTTCTGGTGCAAATGCAAAACAGTGCACCCACTTTGGAGAACAGTTTAGAAGTTCCTCAAAAAGTTAAACATAGGCTTACCACATAGCCCAGTCATTCCACTCCTGGATGCATATACCAGAGAATTGAAAACATATGTTCACACAAAAACTTGAACATGAATGTTCATAAGTGCATTACTCATAATAGTTAAAAGGGGAAACAAACCAGATGTCCATCAACTAATGAATAGATATACAAACTGTAGTATAACCATACAATAGAATATTATTCAAACATAAAAAAAGAATGAAGAGCTTGCTATAGCATGGATGAACCTTGAAACATTATGCAAAGTGAAAGAAGCCAGATACAAAAGGCTACATGTTGTATGGCTCTATTTTATGAAAGGTCCAGAACAGGAAAATTCAAAGAGAGGAAAGTAGATTAGCGTTTGCCAGGCGCTAGAGGGAGAGGAGAAGGGGGAATGACTGTTCTATTTGTAAGGGGTTTCTTTTTGGGATGATAAAAATGTTCTGGAATTAGATAGTAGTGATGGTTGCACAAGCTTTTGAATACATTAAAATCACTGAATTGTACACTTTAAAATGATGAAGTCTATGGTAGGTGAATTATATCTCAATAAAAGAAAATAAGAGAAAAAAAGAAATCCTCTTTGATAAAAGAGGACAGAAAATTGAAGACAAAACATTTGGACAGAAAATTGAAGGAATGAAGGGAGCAATCTACCAGATATCTAGAGGAAATGAATGCCAAGCAATGTGAAGTGCAGAACTTATTCCACAGTTCAATGTTCAATATTTAATACTCCTGTCCTGATTTTTAAGTCTTTGTTACTGTCATGGCATAGTTTAATGTAGTCACATTTTGTGTAAATAATGAGGAGAGTAAATAGAATGTTAAGAGACTTAGGAAGGGGAGATTTACTTACTTTTTGTATTAAAAAGAGGAAAACTAAAATTCTAGAAAACAAAAACAACATGCAGCAGGTGTTGAATGAGCAGTTAAATTGTGCTAGGTCATTGACTTTTCAGTAGTTGTACAAAAATGTGAAATTATGATTTAGTAAGCATTTTCAAAATGTAAAGTTATCCCCAAAAGAATAGAAATACAATTTATGACTTACAAACCATAAAAAGGAATAATGGTCATGAAGAACCTAGGGGCAAGATGGGAATAAAGACACAGACCTACTAGAGAATGGACTTGAGGATATGGGGAGGGGGAAGGGTAAGCTGGGACAAGGTGAGAGAGTGGCATGGACATATATACACTACCAAACGTAAAATACATAGCTGGTGGGAAGCAGCGGCATAGCACAGGGAGATCAGCTCGGTGCTTAGTGACCACCTAGAGGGGTAGGATAGGGAGGGTGAGAGGGAGGGAGACACAAGAGGGAAGAGATATGGGGACATATGTATAGGTATAACTGATTCACTTTGTTATAAAGCAGAAACTAACACACCATTGTAAAACAATTATACTCCAATAAAGATGTTAAGAAAAAAAAAGGAAGAAAAAGGTATATAGAATTATATAGCTTCCAACAGAAAACATAAAGGAGATTAAAAAGTAGTAAAGAGAAGGAATGGTAAACAGAATATGTAAATTAAGATAGTAGAAAAAAAGCTCTATAGAAATATTTTTATCTTAAAGTCAATGTCCAGTCCTGAAAATCAGATATTCTACATAAAACCCTAACCACAAGCCTATCTTTCTTTAAGGGGCAAAAAAGCATGAAGTAGTTCAGTTCAATTAAAAATTCTCCACCAATTTACAATTTTTCTAAAATGAAACTGACATTAAAATGTCCATTTGTATAAGCAATAAGTTATAATGATAAGATATGAAATTCTTGAAACATTGCTTCCTGGTCATCAATTAATATGGTTGTTAGCAAACAACTGCTTTATATCCAATTAAGGGAATTGTTCTGGGAAAACATTATTAAGAAAGATGTTCTGTGGAGTATAATTAAAATAAATTATAATAATTAACATACCAATTAAAAGACAGAGATTATCATACTGATTAAATAAAACAAACTGTAGTTATATGTTGCAGGAAAAAGACACCTAAAACAACCACACAGATGGTTGAAAATAACAGGAGAGAAAAGATACACCCTGTGTATTAGATAGGATTAGGTTCTGAGTGACAAATAAGCCAAAAGGATAGTGCTTAACCAAGTTTGAAGTTTATTTGCATCTCCTGTAAATGGAGTCTGGAGACCAGTATCTAGGGTTGGCAAGGCAGCTTCGTCCCGTGGAATCTTAGCAACACAGATTTCTTCCTCTTCATGGCGATACCATTCCTAGGATGAGACCCTCACCATCATGGTCCAATATGGTAGAATCTGCATTCTAGGTGGCAGGATTGAGGAAGGGATAAAGAGACAAAAAGAATGTGCCAGCCATCTTAAGGAATGTTCTCATGTTTTACACAAAAAAATTAATTTAATCCTCAGATGGCCCCATGAGATGAAAACTACTGCTGTTATCACAGTGCAGAAGAACAAATTGAGGCACAGGGAGAAATGAGTTGCCCAAGTCACATGACTAGTAAGTGGTACTAACAGAATTGGAACAGAATAGGGTGTCTGACTCCAGAGCTTGTGTTCTTAAACACTGTGTAGGACTGACAAATAGCTTAACTTCTCTGGACAAGTATTCCCTTATTTGTAAAATCAAAAGATGGTCTAGATGCGGGGATCAAAAAATTATGTCAGGGAGAGGACTGGGGTTGGCTGTGTGAACACAGCCTGAAGGGGGCTAGTGCACCATAGCTAGCCGGGAGGGAGTCCAGGAAAAACTCTGGACCTGCCTAAGAGGCAAGAGACAATTGTTTCAGTGTGCATGAGGAGGGGGGATTCAGAGCACCGCCTAAAAGAGCTCCAGAGATGGGCACGAGCAATGGCTATCAGCATGTATACCAGAGACGGGCATGAGATGCTAAGGCTCCTGCTGCAACCACCAAGAAGCCTGTGTGCAAGCACAGGTCACTATCCACACCTCCCCTCCCGGCAGCCTGTGCAGCCCGCCACTGCCAGGGTCCCGTGATCCAGGGACAACTTCCCCGGGAGAACTCAGGGCATGCATCAGGCTGGTGCAACGTCACGGCGGCCTCTGCCACTGCAGGCTCCCCCTGCGTTCTGTACCCCTCCCTCCCCCCAGCCCGAGTGAGCCAGAGCCCCCTAATCAGCTGCTCCTTTAACCCCATCCCATCTGGGCAGGAAACAGACACCCTCAGGCGACCAACACGCAGAGGCGGGGCCAATACAAAGCTGAACCCCAGGAGCTGTGTGAACAAAGAAGAGAAAGGGAAATTTCTCTCAGCAGCCTCAGGAGCAGTGGATTAAATCTTCGCAATCAACTTGATGTACCCTGCATCTGTGGAATACCTGAATAGACAATGAATCATCCCAAAATTTAGGTGGTGGACTTTGGGAGCAACTGTAGACTTGGGGTTTGCTTTCTGCATCTAATTTGTTTCTGGTTTTATGTTTGTCATAGTTTAGTATTTAGAGAATATTATCATTGGTACATTTGTTAACTGATTAGGTTGCTCTCTTCCTTTTTTTTTTTAATAGATATATATTTTTTCCTTTTTCTCTTTTTGTGAGTGTGTATGTGTATGCTTCTTTGTGTGATTTTGACAGTACAGCTTTGTTTTTACCGTTTGTCCTAGGGTTCTGTCTGTCCGTTTTTTTTTTTTTTTTAAGTATACTTTTTAGCACTTGTTAACATTGGTGGATTTGTTTTTTGGTTTAGTTGCTCTCTTCTTTCTTTCTTTTTTTAATTACTTTTAAATTTTTAATAATATTTTTTAAATTTTTTAATTTTAATAACTTTATATTTTTATTTTATTTTATTTTTTCTTTTTCTTTCTTTCTTTCTATTTTTTCTCCCTTTTCTTTTGAGTCATGTGGCTGACAGGGTCTTGGTGCTCTGTACAGGTGTCAGGCCTGAGCCTCTGAGGTGGGAGAGCCGAGTTCAGAACATGGACCACCAGAGACCTCCTGGCCCCACATAATATCAAATGGTGAAAGCTCTCCCAGAGATCTCCATCTCAATGCTAAGACCCAGCTCCACTCAACGACCAGCACGCTACAGTGCTGAACAACCCTATACCAAACAACTAGCAAGACAGGAACAAAACCCACCCATGAGCAGAGAGGCTGCCTAAAATCATAATAAGTTCACAGATACCCCAAAACAAACCAGCAGATGCAGTCATGCCCACCAGAAAGACAAGATCCAGCCTCATCCACCCGAACACAGGCACCAGTCCCCTCCACCAGGAAGCCTACACAACCCACTGAACCAACCTTACCCACTGGGGGAAGACACCAAAAACAACAGGAACTACGAACCTGCGGCCTGGGAAAACAAAACCCCAAACACAGTAAGTTAAGCAAAAGGAGAAGACAGAGAAATACACAGCAGATGAAGGAGCGAGGTAAAAACCCACCAGACCAAACAGATAAAGAGGAAATATGCAGTCTACCTGAAAAAGAATTCAGAGTAATGATAGTAAAGATGATCCAAAATCTTGGAAATAGAATGCAGAAAATGCAAGAAACATTTAACAAGGACGTAGAAGAACTAAAGAGGAACCAAGCAATGATGAAAAACACAATAAATGAAATTAAAAATACTCTAGATGGGATCAATACCAGAATAACTGAGGCAGAAGAACGGATAAGTGACCTGGAAGATAAAATGGTGGAAATAACTACCACCGAGCAGAATAAAGAAAAAAGAAAAGAATTGAGGACAGTCTCAGAGACCTCTGGGACAACATTAAACACACCAACATTCGAATTATAGGGGTCCCAGAAGAAGAAGAGAAAAAAAAAAAAAGGGACTGAGAAAATATTTGAAGAGATTATACTTGAAAACTTCCCTAATATGGGAAAGGAAATAGTTAATCAAGTCCAGGAAGCACAGAGAGTCAGATACAGGATAAATCCAAGGAGAAACACACCAAGACACATATTAATCAAACTATCAAAAATTCAGTACAAAGAAAAAATATTAAAAGCAGCAAGGGAAAAGCAACAAATAACATACAAGGGAATCCCCATAAGGTTAACAGCTGATCTTTCAGCAGAAACTCTGCAAGCCAGAAGGGAGTGGCAGGACATATTTAAAGTGATGAAAGAGAAAAACCTACAACCAAGATTACTCTACCCAGCAAGGATCTCATTCATATTCGATGGAGAAATTAAAACCTTTACAGACAAGCAAAAGCTAAGAGAATTCAGTGCCACCAAACCAGCTTTACAACAAATGCTAAAGGAACTTCTCTAGGCAGGAAACACAAGAGAAGGAAAAGACCTACAATAACAAACCCAAAACAATTGAGAAAATGGTAATAGGAACATACATATTGATAACTACCTTAAATGTAAATGGATTAAATGCCCCAACCAAAAGACATAGACTGGCTGAATGGATACAAAAACAAGACCCGTATATATGCTGTCTACAAGAGACCCACTTCAGACCTAGGGACGCATTCAGACTGAAAGTGAGGGGATGGAAAAAGGTATTCCATGCAAATGGAAATGGAAAGAAAGCTGGAGTAGCAATTCTCATATCAGACAAAATAGACTTTAAAATAAAGACTATTACAAGAGACAAAGAAGGACACTACATAATGATCAAGGGATCAATCCAAGAAAAAGATATAACGATTGTAAATATTTATGCACCCAACATAGGAGCACCTCAATACATAAGGCAAATGCTAACAGCCATAAAAGGGGAAATCAACCGTAACACAATCATAGTAGGGGACTTTAACACCCCACTTTCACCAATGGACAGATCATCCAAAATGAAAATAAATAAGGAAACACAAGCTTTAAATGATACATTAAACAAGATGGACTTAATTGATATTTATAGGACATTCCACCCAAAAACAACAGAATACACTTTCTTCTCAAGTGCTCATGGAACATTCTCCAGGATAGATTATATCCTGGGTCACAAATCAAGCCTTGGTAAATTTAAGAAAATTGAAATCATATCAAGTATCTCTTCCAACCACAATGCTATGAGACTAGATATCAATTACAGGAAAAAAGTCTGTAAAAATACAAACACATGGAGGCTAAACAATACACTACTAAATAATGAAGAGATCACTGAAGAAATCAAAGAGGAAATCAAAAAATACCTAGAAACAAATGACAATGAAAACACGATGACCCAAAACCTATGGGATGCAGCAAAAGCAGTTCTAAGAGGGAAGTTTATAGCAATATAATCCTACCTCAAGAAACAAGAAACACCTCAAATAAACAACCTAATCTTACACCTAAAGCAATTAGAGAAAGAAGAACAAAAAAAAAAAGTTAGCAGAGGGAAAGAAATCATACAGATCAGATCACAAATAAATGAAAAAGAAATGAAGGCAATGATAGCAAAGATCAATAAAACTAAAAGCTGGTTCTTTGAGAAGATAAACAAAATTGATAAACCATTAGCCAGGCTCATCAAGAAAAAAAGGGAGAAGACTCAAATCAATAGAATTACAAATGAAAAAGGAGAAGTAACAAGGGAGAAGACTCAAATCAATAGAATTACAAATGAAAAAGGAGAAGTAACAACTGACACTGCAGAAATACAAAGGATCATGAGAGATTACTACAAGCAACTATATGCCAATAAAGTGGACAAGCTGGAAGAAATGGACAAATTCTTAGAAAAGCACAACCTTCCGAGACTGAACCAGGAGGAAATAGAGAATATAAACAGATGAATCACAAGCACTGAAATTGAAACTGTGATTAAAAATCTTCCAGCAAACAAAAGCCCAGGACCAGATGGCTTCACAGGCGAATTCTATCAAACCTTTATAGAAGAGCTAAGACCTATCCTTCTCAAACTCTTCCAAAATATAGCAGAGGGAGGAACACTTCCAAACTCATTCTATGAGGCCACCATCACCCTGATACCAAAACCAAAGATGTCACAAAAAAGGAAACTACAGGCCAGTATCACTGATAAACATAGATGCAAAAATCCTCAACAAAATACTAGCAAACGGAATCCAACAGCACATTAAAAGGATCATACACCATGATCACGTGGGGTTCATCCGAGAAATGCAAGGATTCTTCAATATATGCAAATCAATCAATATGATAAGCAATATTAACAAACTGAAGGGTAAAAACCATATGATAATCACAATAGATGCAGAAAAAGCTTTTGACAAAATTCAACACCCACTTATGTTGAAAACTCTCCAGAAAGTAGGCATAGAAGGAACTTACCTCAACATAATAAAGGCCATATATGACAAACCCACAGCCAACATCGTTCTCAATGGTGAAAAACTGAAACCATTTCCACTAAGATCAGGAACAAGACAAGGTTGCTTACTCTCACCACTGTTATTCAACAGTAGTCAGTCTCTACTTTGATAGTTTGTGTTTTCATATTCTATTGCTTCTATAACAAACTATCGCAAATGTGGTGGCTTAAACAATACACATCTATTATGGTTTTATAGGTCAAAAGTCCAACATGGGTCTCACTGGGCTAAAATTAAGGGCTGCATATCTTTTGGGAGGCTCTAGGGCACAATTCTGTTTTTTTTTTTCTTTTGCCTTTTCCAGCTTCTAGAGGCTGCCCACATTCCTTGGCTCATGGCCCCCTTCTTTCATCTTCAAATTCAGCAGTGCCAGATGGAGTCCTTCTCATACTGCTATATTTCAGGTTCTCTGCAGCCTGGAAAGTTTCACTGCTTTTAAGGATTCATGTGGCTACATTGGACATACCAGTATACTCCAAGATAACCACTCCATCTCAAGGTCCTTAATCATAATCACATCTGCAAAGTCCCTTTTACCATGTAAGGTAACATATTCACAAGTTCTGAGGATTAGGGAATGGGCATCTTTGGGGGACATCATTTTGTCATGTCAGGTAGTTCTATCTCTTTGTTAAACATCATTTAGGCAGTCCTCAAATAAGTCACTAGAAATGTCTTGTGCTTGGCACAGTTTCGTGGGTGCTGGGATGCACTGCCCACATTCTCTCTCCATCACTCAGTTATTCACACCTCTAACTGCTGGGAATGTTGATGGTGATGTTGACTTCATACACTTGGGTCTCTCTTTAGGAATTGCCATCTGCTGAAGAGAACCACCTCACCCAAAGTCACAGCTTCTTCTGAAGGACAGCCTGCATTAGTGACTTGTCATAAGGGGAGTTGTAAAAATCCAGCTCCTCTGCTTCGATGTCAGACAACTCTAAGGGCCGTTCTAGCTCCAGCATCCCCCATCCCCCTCCTTGTCCCTGTGAGTCCTTGTGACTTCATTTCAGTTAAGTGTTTCCTCCCTAACCCCATGCCCTCATTTCCCTGCAGGGGTTGATCCCAGGAGCACATTCCAGTAAACCTCATGCATGCAAATCATTACCTCAGTGTCTGTTTCCTGGGAACCTTTTCTGCAGTGTGCTTTGATACACAACATGTGGATTGCTATAAACATTTAGAGCATTCCTAAATCTGAATACCAATAGGAATGAAGAAAACTTTTCAATAATTTGCAGTCTCATTGATGAAGAAAAATCACCATGGTTTGCACCCACTAACATCCACGAGTCCTTGTTATTCATATTCTCTACTTGCAAACTTGCCTTCCCACTAAAATGTATTTGTAACCCCCCAAATTTGAATTGCCTGGCGTGTGTATTCCCAGCTGAGTTTGAATAGGGTGATATTCTGCCTTCCCGTTTCAGCTCTCATACTGAAAACAGGTGTCCTTTTTGTGATCTTTTTGTGCCACATTTCTAGCCTCTTTTTTTTCTCTCCTGTTTGTGATTTTGCTGTTTAAAATGGCCCCCAAGTGTAGCGCTGAAGTGCTGCCTAGTGTTCCTAAGTGCAAGAACGCTGTGATAGGCCTTATGGAGAATATAACTCTATTAGATAAGCTTTGTTCAGGTAGAGGTTATAGTGCTGTTGTAACTTCAATGCTATTGAATTAACAATATAGCTGACCCTTTAACAACATAGGTTTTAACTCCATGGGTCCACCTATATGTGGATTTTTTTTCAATAGTAAATACTACAGTACTACATGATCCCCAGTTGGTTGAACCTGTGGATGTGGAACTGTGGATACAGAGGGCTGACTACGGGTCTTGAGCATCCTTGGATTTTGGTAACCCTAGTGGGTCCTGGAATCAATCCCCGACGGGTACCAAGGGATGACTGTATATATTAAATAAGGTGTCTTTAAATAGAAACACACATAAAACAAAGTTATGTGTTAATCGGTTGATGACAATGTTGTGACCAGAGGCTTATAGGAAACTAACTCTTATTTCCTCTAGAAGCAATTCTCTAATTCCTTGTCCATGGTGACTTTATAAAACATAATTACCATGAATAACAAGAATCGACTACATATGTGTGTGTATATATATATATATATATATATATATATATATATATATATATATGTATGCATACATATATATGTATATATATATTTATATATACAATGTGCTGGTATTGTTGTCCTGTACTTTGTGAAGATCCTTGGTGTCCTCAATAACTGTTGTAAGCTTACATGCCTGGAAGCAAGGGAAAAGGAAATACTATTTTCATACCATACTCCACTCCGTTTTATACTCTTGCTCTAAACTGGTTTGTGACTTAAAGGAATGAGATGATTGTTGAAACTTTGCTGGCATTTTTATGCCCTGAGAAAGAGAACTGAAATTCATAGGTGATGCCCTGAGTAGCTTATAGGAGTAAAATGGGCAAGAGGGGCCCAATGAGGCTAATTGGTGGAGGTGAAGGGCAGTCCTAAACATCGCCTGATCCCTCCAGACCGTATTTTGTCTTCTGCAACTTACAGAGTAATCAAGCTGAAGAACAAGCTCCTGTGTTCACACTGCAGGGGGGAGAAATAGCTCCATAAATGAGGGCTTGAGAGGAACCGACTCTACTTATCGGCCTTCTGTGATTCCTAATCAACCCTGCTCCACCTCCCACAGAATTTCCTTGCTTCTCTTTTTGTCTTATTCCCACGGTTGTGCACGTGTGCTGGTACACATGTGGTTCTCCAGTGTTCATCCAAAAACGAATGCCTCCCCATCTTCAACTAAACTTTTTTCAGGTGCCACCAAAGGAAGGCTCAGACCTCACCATCAATTCTCAGCAGATAGTCCCTCTTTCCTGTCCATTTGCTCATGCATGTTAATGTCGACTGTTTCTTATTGGGTTCTAACTGAAAGAGGCACGAGTTCCTTCAGCTCTGTGGCAATGTGGATGCTTGAGTTTTGTTAAATGGGCTTGTTTCAATCAGACAATTGATGATTTCCCAAAACATTTATATAAATTACATTTCTTTAACTCCAATAATAGGTTATATGCACTTAGAGTGAAGAATTTTAAAAGCATTCCTTTGTGCATTATTTTATTTTACTTTTAATTTATCTTAAAATATTATTAGATATATGATCTATACATTATTCCTTTTTATTTTTCTAAGTCAGGTATAATTGACATATGGCATTATATTAATTTCAGGTGTACAACATAATGATTCAATATTTGTATGCATTGCAATCTGGTGCATTATTTTATAAAGTAAAGAATTTTTTCATAAAAATGAATATCTACCCCATAATGCATCTCTGCTGTTGATCTGGGATCTGTATGTACTCAAAGATGCTGTTAACTTCTCAAGCACAAACTCCAGAGTAGGAAAAAAACTATTTCTTAATAAAGAAGATTTCAGTTTTTATCTCACGTCCTCCAATTCTTCTTGAAAAAGTCAGTTCTGGGTGGTAATAGTCAATTCCTGGTTGTCTCAGTTAATCATTGACTTTATTCCCCAGGATGCCAATATTTTGCCTAATTCTTGAGGATCTGAAGATCCAAGATGCTAAGGTATGAGAATGAGGATGTGGCAGAGAGGAAGTAAGGAACATCTGGTCCCAAGGCATCCAGGCTGGTGTCCCATGGGACATTCTCAGCATCCTCCATTCTCCACTTGGTACAGGTAGATAACTTCAGCGCCCTCACCATCTCAGCCATCAAGTCTTCCAGGGATCAGCGTCCTCAGCTCTCTAGGCCACGCCCTCATCATTCTTTGGCCACATGAGGAAGTTCTGTTAACTCCTGTACCACATGGCGAAGCAGGAGAACTCTATGAGGATGCTTTAGGTGTGTCTGCCTAACTATATTTTGTAGTTATTTTTGCTTTGTTTTACAGTCATAGGGAGCAAATTTATCTTTTTTCCCCTGCAAGGTAAGGCACAGATTCTAAACCTCTGCTTTCAATTCACCAAACCTGTATTGTTATAAAAATGAGGATTTAAAAAATCCAGCACTCCTAGTGCATATAACACGTAATTGAAATTACAGACCTGCAATTTACTTAAACTTATGTGAAACTCCTCAACTGCTTCTGGACCTCAGGTGAGGAGTAAGACACAGCATCTTCATCAGGGACACACTGAGGTATTTTCTCTCTTCTTTCCCTTGGCAACTCCTCCTTTTGTAGTTTATAGAATATTCAGGGGACAAGGTTATTCTGGCCTTAATCTATTCACCCAAATGTATTGTTTATGGCATAAACTTTATGTCTCAAATCCTTCAGGACTTTGATTCTCAAAACATCATTTCTTTCAAACTAGTGCCTCTGTTGTAAATTTCAAGAGACTTTAGATGATTCAAACATGACAGAGATGACTCCCTTGTGATCTGTGTTCAGTTGGTAAAATCTGCCCTGTGGCAAGGGATAGATGAAACGTCAATCCAGTTTGAATGGGGAAGAGCCAGGTGGTACAAGAAAGTGCCTTAGGAAGAGATTGGGGGTGTGTGGGACACATTCATTCATGTTTTAAACCATTTTTCAGATACACATGCTTTGATTACACATGAACCTTGTACTTAGAAGTCTTTATCATGAAAAGTTTTAGGACTTGTTATGCTTCCTTCTATGTTTATTTTCTCCCTTTCACGTCCTATGACAGAACTCAGAGGCCATATTTCCTAATAAGAAATAACTATTTGATGATGTGTTATTTCTTTAAGTAATGGACCAAAGATTTCTAAATATGCAAATATCCATGGAACTAAACCTGCCTTCTGCTCTTTGGGGCACGCTAAGTAAATTGAACCATCCATGATTATATGACTTCATTTGGAGCAGATTAGAGGAGAGAAAACATTCATTTCTTTTTTCTTTTTAGTAGCTCTATTTCATACCCTCATCTCTTGATGAAGCATTGAATTCTAGCAGCACATTCTTGTCTCCAAAAGCACAGAGTTTTTTTTTTAATTGTGCGAATGCTTAATGGGAAGTGACAACCTGCCTCCTCATGATGACTCAATTTTTAGACTATCTAAACTTTCCTAATTAATTTATTTCCAATGCGATTTTCATCCTTCTTAGCATTTTACTGATTTGTGGATTAATCAACTGCAACATTTCTATTGAAAGCAAATGTAGCACCAATTCAAGTAATTTCTCCTTGTGAGAGCTTACTTTCCAAAGCTCTTACCCATACCCTAATTTCCAAAACACAGAAAACAGATACTTTAACACTTTTTAGATGTACCATGTAACCTACTCCTTCCCAGAGCATGTGATTCTCCAATTTGTTCCTGTCCATTAGTCTTCTATTATATTCACTTTCCCCTTTGCCAACATAGACTTAACGTTTGTCACTATAAAGATGCTCTCACTCCCTTTCTCCTTTGTCCTTTTGTTACACTTGATAGCTAAACCACAAGATAGATAAACTTAACTATCTTCCTTCTCTGTGCCTGCACCCAAACAGCTCCTGAAACAAAGTGCAATAGCCATTAGGAAAAAAAACAAACAGCCAGTGTCGAAATGATGAACACATGAGCCATAACCTGGTAGGTGAAGCAGTGGGCCCGGATTTTAGAGCCCCACTCAACCTCAAGCAATCTCAGATAGAGATATTGAGAAGTCCCCTCAATTAGCATGTTGGTTCTGAAACAAGCAACCAGCTGGGACTGCATAACTTTAATTAGGAAGCATATTCAGGTGGCTTACATCAGAGGCATGAAATCAAGGTAATGAAATAGAAGGTGGATATAAAACTAGATGGACAAAAGAGTGAACTTTAATGTAAACTATGGACTTTGGGTGATTATGATGTGTCAGCGCAGGTTCACCAACTGTAGCTAGTATACCGCTCTGCTGGGAGATGTTGATAATGAGAGAAGCTATGCATATGTTGGGGTGGAGCACACATGGGAATCTGTACCTTCTCTTCAATTTTTCTGTGAACCTAAAACTGCTTTAAAAAATAAAGTCGGGACTTCCCTGGTGGTCCAGTGATAAGGAATCTGCCTTACAATGCAGGGGACGTGGGTTCAATCCCTGGTCAGGGAACTAAGATCCCACATGCTGCGGGGCAACTAAGGCCACACGCCACAACTACTGAGCTTGTGCACCTCAACTAGAGAGCCTGCGTGCCTCAAACTACAGAGCCCATGCGCTCTGGAACCTGCACGCCACAACTACAGAGCCCACGCACCCTGGAGCCCGCACCCCACAACTACAGAGAGAAAACCTGCACGCCACAGCTAGAGAGAAGCCCACACGCCACAGTGAAGATCCCACATGCCTCAACGAAGATCCCGCGTGCCACAACTAAGACCCGATGCAGCCAAAAATAAATAAATAAAAAATAAATCTTAAAAACAAAGTCAATAAAACAAAAGTAACTAGATGGACTGTTTACTAACCAGTTCTATACTGGAGGTTCCCCATATTGTAATGAATGTGGATTGAAAACTAATATTAGAACCACGTTGTATTAATCTCTGGAGTTTGGAGTTTGCCATATATATATATATATATATATATATATATATATATATATTTAATTTTATTGACATATAGTTGATCTACAATATTGTAATTTCTTCTGTACAACAAAGTGACTCAGTTATACATATATATATATTCATTTTCATATTCTTTTCCATTATGGTTTGTCACAGGATACTGAATATAGTTCCCTGTGCTATACAATAGGACCTTTTTGTTTATCCATCCTACATATAATAGTTTGCTTCTGCTAATCCCAAACTTCCATTCCTTCCCTGCCCTCCCCCCTCCCCCTTGGCAACCACAAGTCTGTCCTCTATACCTGTGAGTCTGCTTTTGTTTTGTAGATACGTTAATTTGTATCCTATTTTATTTTATTTTACTTTTGTGTGTTTTTTATTCATTTATTTTTTTAAGAAATTTATTTTATTTTATTTTTTTTGGGGGGGCTACATTGGGTCTTAGTTGTTGTGCGTGGGCTTCTCATTACAGTGGCTTCTTTTGTTGTGTAGCATGCGCTCTAGGCACGAGGGCTTCAGTAGTTGTGGTGCACGGGCTTAGTTGCTCTGCAGCATGTGGGATCTTCCCCTACCAGGGCTCTAACCCTTGTTCCCTGCATTGGCAGGTGGATTCTTAACCACTGTGCCACCAGGGAAGTCCCGTGTGTTTTATTTGTTTTTTTATTTTTTTAACATCTTTATTGGAGTATAATTGCTTTACAGTGGTGTCTTAGTTTCTGCTTTATAACAAAGTGAATCAGCTATACATATACATATATCCCCATATCTCCTCCCTATCCCACCCCTCTAGGTGGTCACAAAGCACAAAGCTGATCTCCCTATGCTATGCAGCTGCTTCATACTAGCTATCTATTTTACATTTGGTAGCATATATATATCCATGCCACTCTCTCACTTCATCCCAGCTTACCCTTCCCCCTCGCCGTGACCTCAAGTACATTCTCTACATCTGCGTCTTTATTCCTTTCCTGTCCCTAGGTTCCTCAGAACCATTTTGGGGTTTTTTTTACATTCCATATATATGTGTTAGCATATGGTATTTGATTTTCTCTTTCTGACTTACTTCACACTGTATGACAGACTCTAGGTCCATCCACCTCACTACAAATAACTCAATTTCATTTCTTTTTATGGCTGAGTAATATTCTATTGTATATATGTGCCACATCTTCTTTATCCATTCATCTGTCGATGGACACTTAGGTTGCTTCCATGTCCTGGCTCTTGTAAATAGTGCTCCAATGAGCATTGTAGTACATGACTCTTTTTGAATTATGGTTTTCTCAGGGCATATGCCCAGTAGTGGGATTGCTGGGTCATATGGTAGTTCTGTTTTTAGTTTTTTAAGGAACCTCCATGCTGTTCTCTGTAGTGGCTGTATCAATTTACAGTCACACCAACAGTGTAAGAGGGTTCCCTTTTCTCCACACCCTCTCTAGCATTTATTGTTCGTAGATTTTTCGAT
Organism: Eschrichtius robustus; assembly: GCF_028021215.1. NCBI lineage: Eukaryota > Metazoa > Chordata > Mammalia > Artiodactyla > Eschrichtiidae > Eschrichtius > Eschrichtius robustus. Next base: position 90,094,003 of record NC_090827.1, on the reverse strand, counting down.
GATGACCATTCTGACTGGTTTGAGGTAATACCTCATTGTAGTTTTGATTTGCATTTCTCTAATGATTAGTGATGTTGAGCATCCTTTCATGTGTTTGTTGGCAATCTGTATATCTTCTTTGAAGAAATGTCTGTTTACATCTTCTGCCCATTTTTGGATTGGGTTTTTTGTTTCTTTGATATTGAGCTGCATGAGCTGCTTGTATATTTTAGAGATTAATCCCTTGTCAGTTGCTTCATTTGCAAATATTTTCTCCCATTCTGAGGGTTGTCTTTTCATCTTGTTTATGGTTTCTTTTGCTGTGCAAAAGCTTTTAAGTTTCATTAGGTCCCATTTGTTTATTTTTGTTTTTATTTCCATTTCTCTAGGAGGTGGGTCAAAAAGGATTTTGCTGTGATTTATGTCATATAGTGTTCTGCCTGTGTTTTCCTCTAAGAGTTTTATAGTATCTATCCTTACATTTAGGTCTTTAATCCATTTTGAGTTTATTTTTGTGTATGGTGTTAGGGAGTGTTCTAATTTCATTCTTTTATTCATTAGCTGTCCAGTTTTCCCAGCACCACTTATTGAAGAGGCTGTCTTTTCTCCACTGTATATGCTTGCCTCCTTTATCAAAGATAACGTGACCCTATGTGCGTGGGTTTATCTCTGGGCTTTCTATCCTGTTCCATTGATCTATATTTCTGTTTCTGTGTCAGTACCATACTGTCTTGATTACTGTAGCTTTGTAGTATAGTCTGAAGTCAGGGAGCCTGATTCCTCCAGCTCCATTTTTCTTTCTCAAGATTGCTTTGGCTATTCGGGGTCTTTTGTGTTTCCAAACAAATTGTGAAATTTTTGGTTCTAGTTCTGTGAGAACTGCCCTTGGTAGTTTGATAGGGCTTGCATTGAATCTGTAGATTACTTTGGGTAGTAGAGTCATTTTCACAATGTTGATTCTTCCAATCCAAGAACATGGTACATCTCTCCATCTGTTTGTATCATCTTTAATTTCTTTCATCAGTGTCTTATAGTTTTCTGTATACAGGTCTTTTGTCTCCTTAGGTAGGTATATTCCTAGGTATTTGATTCTTTTTGTTGCAGTGGTAAATGGAAGTGTTTCCTTAATTTCTCTTTCAGATTTTTCATCATTAATGTATAGGAATGCAAGAGATTTCTGTGCATTAATTTTGTATCCTGCTACTTTACCAGATTCATTGATTAGCTCTAGTAGTTTTCTGATAGCATCTTTAGGATTCTCTATTTTTAGTTTTTTGAGGAACCTCCATCCTGTTTTCCATAGTGGCTGCACCAACTTACATTCCCGCCAACAGTATAAGAGGGTTCACTTTTCTCCATATCCTCTCCAGCATTTGTTATTTGCAGACTTTTTTTTTTTTTCTTTATTTGGCTGTGTTGGGTCTTCGTTGCTGTGTGTGGGCTTTCTCTAGTTGCAGAGAGCCGAGGCTACTCTTCATTGCAGTGGCTTCTCTTGTTGCGGAGCACGGGCTCTAGGCACATGGACTTCAGTAGTTGTGGCATGTGGTCTCGGTTGTTGTGGCTCATTGGCTCTAGAGTGCAGGCTCAGAAGTTGTGGTGCACGGGCTTAGTTGCTCCGTGGCATGGGGTATTTTCCCGGGGCAGGGCTCCAACCATGTACCCTGCATTGGCCAGCAGATTCTTAACCACAGTGCCACCAGGGAAGTCCTGCAGACTTTTTAATGATGGCCACTCTGACCTATGTGAGGTGGTATCCCATTGTAGTTTTGATTTGCATTTCTCCAATGATTAGTGATGTTGAGCATCTTTTCATGTGCCTATTGGCCATCTTTATGTCTTCTTTGGAGAAATGCCTATTTAGGTCTTTTGATTGGTTTGTTTTTTGTTGTTGAGTTGTATAAGCTGTTTGTATATTTTGGAAATTAAGCACTTGTTGGTTGCATCGTTTGCAAATATTTTCTCCCAGTCTGTAGGTTGTCTTTTTTTGTTGTTGTTTATGGTTTCCTGCTTACCCCAACTTCTGATTTCTACCCTTGATATGCTACTGAAGATACTTTCTTGGACATCTCCCATCACTTCTTGTTACCAAAACAGTGTCTCTTTGCCACTCTCCAACTTCCTCCACTTCTCTGTGCTTAATATTGCTTGCTCCTCTATCTTACTGAAATTCACCTCTTTTCACTTAGATGCTTGGAAGGGTAGATTGTCAATGACCAAGGAGTGGGATTTCAGCCTTGTCCCAAAATTCTCCATAAATGGGAAGCAACAGTTTGAAAGTGCATTTAATTTTGTAAAATGTCTGTGCAAGTTAAATATATGTATGTTTTTTTTGTGTAATGTAAAAACTAAAACATGTCAACCTAGAAGTCTGTCTTCATTTCCTGCCCTCTACACCAACCCATCCCACTCCTCCTCAGTTAGTTAAATAACCTGGTGAGTATTCTTCCAGTGCTTTTTCTGTGTATCCATAGTAATACACTGATATGTATATAGAAATAGACATTTTACAAACATAAATGATATATACTTAGTGATATATGCATAGTTTTTTTTTTGGTAACACGCGAGCTCAGGTGTCTATTTTTATTAAACCTGTGTATTGCTTTAAAGCTAAAAGGAAGAGCTACTAAGGGTAGGAAAGAGAATAGCATGAAAAGTGGGGAGACACGAAGATGGACAGATGGCTTGGTTTATGTTTAAAATATCTTATAAATACATAGGCATATTTCATGTCCATGCCACACAAAGATTCTTAAATTTAGCAGTGGAGGATTAAGTGCAGATTTTGGGATTTGGATTCCTTTTTTAATAGTCTTTTTGTTGCTAATGTTGTAAATGAAACCACAGAGAGATTAATTTAAGGGGCATCAATTAAATTCAATTTCAGTTTTTATTAGGCACTTGAAAAAGAGGACTAATTTCTATATGGCTTTATTTTAATAGTAGGCTTTGATTTTCAAAAGGTGTGAAGTTGAAAGGAGTTACAGTCAAGGAATAGAAAGAGAGCATCTTAATTTTAGTACTCTTCACATTCTGGCTCTGCTGCCCAAGATGATTGTATTTCACAGCCTACTCAATGCTGTAAATATCTTTACATGTGGTAAGTCTTATCCTAGCACTGTAGTAACATGCCTTAAACAAAGCATTAAAAGCTTTGAACAAGATGGCATCTGAGTATAGTGAGGTTTACCCATTTTCTAGAAATATGAAACATCTTTTGAAGTGACTTTCAGAGAATGAAGAAAGATTTGTACTACGTAAGAGAGGATTTCAGTGTTCAGGTTAAAAAGAAACTCTGGTTGAAAAGACTTTAGGGGATTTTTCTATAATCTAAATGATTAGAGACTGATATCTCGTCAAGCACTCTGTTGGAAAAGGGCAAGGTTATATAGAAGGGCAGATATTAGAAACTGGCTGGGGATTTAAAGATAAGGATAAGCAACATTATATTATCATAGATATAGTAGTTACAAACACTGGAGTTATAATTAATCATGTTACATTGAAAGAAGTTAACAGTGATCATTAGCTATTTACCTGTCGAGATCAGAAAGATTTAAATAAAACATTGTACACAAAAAGATCCAAAAGTGAAAAATACTTTAGAATTTAGGGACCATTAAAGAAGAGATAAAGAATGCATTAATACACATTTAATGAAGGATTGGGGAAACTGGTATCTTTTCCTAAGGGCTTGAAAACTTATGATGGCCCAACCCTCAGATGCATGGGGTGAAAAAATTATTTATGCAAGATAGCATCGATTGATATTTTTCTCTCATTTATTCCTATAAATGTGGCTAGAAAGACCTTAGTAATTGATAACCTCAAGATTGGTAATTCTCATTGTAATCATTAATGTTGATCATCATACATACCAGAAGCATTAAAGAAATGTGGCAAACAATTGTTCTGAGTTTTAATGATGTGTTGGTTGCATTTCTCAAGGCAACTGTTGAGGGGCTATTTATTTCTTCCCAGGTAAGGACCCACTTGCCACCTGCCATACTAACATGAATTCTTAATCTGAACAGATGGGCTTTCCGCAGGTGTGGTTACCAAAAAAGAAAAAGGAGGGGGACGGGGAATATGACACACATTTATTTTCTTTAAAATAAAAAGGCATTATATTATTAAAACCAAGATGCCAAGCTGGGACAAAGTGAGAGAGTAGCACCGACATATATACACTACCAAATGTAAAATAGATAGCTCGTGGGAAGCAGCCACATGGCACAGGGAGATCAGCTTGGTGCTTTGTGTCCACCTAGAGGGGTGGGATAGGGAGGGTGGGAGGGAGACGCAAGAGGGAGGAGAAATGGGGATAAATGTATATGTATAGCTGATTCACTTTGTTATACAGCAGAAACTAACACACCATTGTAAAGCAATTACACTCCAATAAAGATGTTTAAAAATAAATAAATAAATAAAACCAAGACGCCTTACATTTACTAATCTTTTATCACTGTCCAATTGAGACCCAATTTAGAGAATATTTTGAATAAATTAAAGTACTTAAGTACAGATAGATATCTGGTGAAACCTTGGATTCTGCCGTCACATTGTTCCACCCACTCTCACCTGAGACCCTTACTATATCAGTCTAAGGCTCTATGCAGGTGAATGTATGCTTAAATACTCCTCCAGGAAATTTCAATATGAGCACATCCCATCACCACAACCAAATGAAAACTACTGCTTCAATGTTTCTGTAAAGCGTAATTGAAAAGAGAAATCGAAACTCCTCAGTGTATGATCTTGTCCCAGTTCAAGCACTTACCATCATATTGATTTTTATTTTCTTTTACCCTTCTAAAACTCAGAATCTCTCTCTCCAGGGACAACCTCTTCCTCATGCTTTATAGGCACTGACACTGACCTTGTTATTTCTTTAATCCTCTCCTCTTGGCCACACAAGTGGTCACATGTGCTGTTCAATTCTATCCTATCCCTCCGGCCACAGTGACTCAAAGTGAGCCAGTGAGAGTGCCTGCCAGGAATTTCTGCCGGAGCCACCAAGGAGAGGACAAGTGTTACTTTTTCCGCTGAGAGTGTTAAGCTGGTAAGGTGTGCCTTGAGCCCCGGATCCCTCATATCTGCCGTATTCTAGATACAGACATGCCAGAATTTTCAATTATGTTTACACTGGCTTAAGTTGGGTTTCTGTCATGGCAATTTGTTCAAGTTGGGCAAATGAACAGGCCCAACAAACACATCACACTATATTGGGTAATGGCTTAAATTCTTTGACCTCTTTTCTTCACCTATACAATTTGGATAATGGCGTCTACCATGCATATACCAGAGAAATAATGATGAGCTCTAACATTTAAGATGCAAAGCATTTATTATCTTATAATGGGTTATCCAAATGATGTTTCATATACAGCTCTCTAAAATAAACACTTAATTGAAACAATAACAGCAATCTAAGCCAATTATTTAGTAGTATGTAAAAATGTCTTGTTTTATATTTCTTAATCTTTAATGAGTTATTTTGTTGTCACATAAATATTGCTCATCAGCAAAACAAAAAGCTTCAATCTGTTTATAAACCAATAGTCAACAACAATGAATAATTCTTTATTCACTTAATAGTTTAATCATGTAATAGTTATATCTAAATAGCTCTTTCTTCTTTGAAAAAGTTATACTTTGTCTCTAATTTCATGGTACAATATGTATCAGTGCCTCTCAAATTTACCAATCACCTGGGGATCATGTTAAAATGCAGATTCTAATCCAGTAGATCTAAGGATGGGACCTGAGATATGGTATTTCTTTTTTCTCTTTACCTTTAATTTTTTCAGCTTTATTGAGATACAATTCATGTATAGCATTGTGTAAAAGTTTAAGGCATACAATGTGATGATTTGATATACCTATTTATCATGAAATGATTACTATAATAGGGTTAGTTCACAGCTCCGTCACCTCATATAATTACCTCTGTGTGTGTGTGTTGAGAACATTTAAGATTTACTCTCTTTCAGGTATATAATACAGTATTTTTAACTATAGTGACCATGCTATACATTAGATCCCCAGAACTTACTCATTTTCTTACTGGAAGTTTGCATACTTTGATCAACATCCCCCCATTTCCTCCACCCCACCCCAACCTAGCTCCTGACAATCACCATTCCACTCTCTGCTTTTATGAATCTGGCACGTTTATGTTCCACATACAAGTGAGATCACACAGTATTTGTCTTTCTCTGTCTGATTTATTTCACTTAGCATAATGCCCTTAGGGTCCATCCATGTTCTCATAAATGACAGGATCTCCTTCTTTTTAAAGGCTGAATAATATTCCATTGTATGTATATATATCACAACTTCTTTATCCATACATCCATCGATAGGTTGTTTCCATGTCTTGGCTATTGTGAATAATGCTGCAATGAACATAGGGATGCAGATATCTTTTCAAGATAGTTATTTCATTTCCTGCAGATATATTCCCACAAATGGAATTGCGGGATCATATGGTAGTTCTATTTTTAACTTTTTGAGGAAACTGCATACTGTTTTCTACATTAGCTGTAGCAATTTACATTTCCACCAGCAGTGCACACGGTTTCCCTTTTCTACACATCCTCACCAACAATTGTTATCCTCCCCCTTTTTTTTTATAATAGGCATCCCAAAATGTATGAGATGCCATGTCATTGTAGTTTTGTTTTGCATTTCCCTGATGGTTAGTAATGCTGAGTATTTTTCGTGTACCTGTTGGCAATTCGCATGTCTTCTTTGGAAAAATGTCTACCCAGGACCTCTGCCCAGTTTTAATCAGATTGCTTGCTCGTTTGTTTTGCTCTTGAGTTGTATAAGTTTCTTATATATTTTGGATGTTAACTCATTATCGGATAGATAGTTTGTAAGTATTTCTCACAAGCTTCAGGTGAAAGTTGCATCTGGGCTGCAAACCAGATGAGCATCTATCTTTGAGCATCATAGGACTAGAACAAAACCCCACAACAATATAAACACAAGTCAGATGAGTTGGGAGTTGAAAGATTTCAGGTAGTATAGTCTTTGTTTTCTAATTTAAAAAAAGAACTATGTGATTATAACAAATCTTGGCTTTCATTTTCTCAAGATGAAAGTATTGAAATTTATATACAATAAACATAGGCACACAGTGGGTGCTTAGTAAATTATTGACTGACTGACATGAAAAATATCATAGAAATCCATGTCTTTGGACTTTTAAGGACCTACTATTCTAAGCGGAAAAAATGGGCTTTTTTTATTAAGTAACTGTAGGAGAGCTTCCAGACTTATATTCAATCTTCATTTTCACATACTAATCAATTTGACAAATATATGTATAAGATCCTGCATTTTTAATAAAAAAATTGAGCTTATAATTAAATGTTGTTCACAGTTGAGTGGCCTAGAGTTCATACTGAAAAGATAAGTTGAAATTGTCGGTGAATGATGAAACACATTTCTGACCAAGTGACTTCAAGAAAACATACACTGGAATGTGATTGTCAGTTATGATGGCTTCTTAAAGGCAGCCTGCATTAGAATGCTGTGCAAATTTCCTTTCTATCCCTTGCAGTGCCCCAGCAGAATAGTAAATATACCATTTTAATATAAAATAGACATCCCAGTTCAAAAGTTGTAGGATATAGGCGACCTTATAAAAGCCAGAAGACATTGAATTATACTGAGAGGCAACATTATTTCACCAAGAAATGCACAAAATTCAGCCATGAAATTTCAGCTAAGAGGTAGGTATTCCTTCTTAGCATAAAAGATTTTGACATTCTCTGCTTAAGAGACTTTTAAAGTGAGAGAAATTTAGTATAACTCAATAATGTTGGGGTGATCGATGGATGTGGTTTCCTTGCTCTAAAGTAGAATATCAACTGTTCAGCTGAGTTGTTGATGAATTGATTTGACCCAGCCTTAAGGATATAGCTGAAAAACAGTAATAATAAGATCAACATTTTTCAGGGGTTTTTTTATCCCTTGATCAACGAAGTCTATTTCAGCTTTTAGTTACTAATCAATGTTCCACTAATGCCTTTTACAACAATTCAAAACGACTTGATAGAGCCTCATAAGAGTTGATTTGGTTAATTTTCCCCTTCACATAGGTAAATGTGATCAAATGTATTTTCATTTAGTGAGACCTGAGGTGGTTTAGGATTTTTGAAGTTTATGGGCAGATCCTTTACGAAACTGAGAATTTTCAGCAACACTTCCGTGATCTCTAAACAAAAGAAAAATCTGAGAGTTGATTTAAGATCAGAGCACCTTGTTAAGTTTAACATCAATTCCAGCACAAAGTTATGTGCAATTTGAAGGATAAAAATGACCAGTCTAAAAAGATCTACCCACATAGTGTAGATGATCATTTGTCCATTCAGTTCTTAAGGGGGCTTTTAATGCCTGTAGAGATCATTTTTTTCACTGGTGGTTTTGGAAACTGAGGGAGAAAATGCAGTTTTCAAAATGTGAGCAGCAATGCAAAAAAGACCATCAACTGTATAACATGGCCCAATTATTTATGAGATTTTCAAGAATCCTTTTTTTTTTTTTTTTTTTGCTATATGTTGCCTCTTTCTTAATCACAGTTTTGAAAGTGGACTACTGAGTTGAAAGGGAAGAAAAGCTGAAGAAATGAGTTTATGAATTTAGTTCCATATGGAAACCTCCCTTACATATCTCAGCACATAGCAGTACATATGTAGATTAATAATTTGATTTAGATTAAATATGACTTGTTATTTAAGTACAAAGATAAATGATTAATATCATCATGTTTCCCAAGCCATAAAGAACCAACCCTTTAAAATATTTAAAGAAGCTATATATCATATAAAAGCATTTTTTATGTTCTTTTCTCTATGGTTTGCTGTTGTGTTGCTGTTGTCTGAAGATCTGAAGTAGATTTCTGAATCTTTTGGAAACTTTTTAGTAGAGTTAGTCCCATGGGGAGTTTTTGCCACTTGATCATTGTCTTGACTGGGAAGTAAACCTAAGGCAGATAACATGTGAGGCATTTAGCACGACACCTGGCATATACCATCTATTTAGCATTTGCAAAATTATGTATGGTATGCTATATAATTTCTGCATTCAGTATTACACAAATCAGAGACATTTTTCATGTAAAATAAAATGTCTTTAATCACCAACATAGAAAAAAATCGGTGTTCAGGCCAAACTTCATCATAATTGCAAAATATTTAGATTTTTTTTAAAACACTGATGAAGAAGCTCAATCTTTTCCCCTTTTAGCATATGTGAGTAATTTTCAAGACAGCTCTAATGGTAAGAACTAGGGACCTGCTCCTTTAACGCACATGTGCTGAAATGTTCTGTTTCCCAGCTTTATAATTAGAGATTATTTCACATTGATTTTCAGCACAGATAAAATTTAGCTCACTTAAGATATGACAGCCATCATCTCTTATTTTCATTAAACATGCTCTAGAGCGGGTGGTTATAGAAATAAGATAGGAATTAGCATCTGAAAGTTTAAAGATGATTGCAAAATCTCTTCCTTAGAAAATTATGGGTTTCCCTTGGCTTAGCTTACCTAAAATAAATCAGCATTGCTCCAAGTGGCAGCCTCTGCTGCCTGATGTATCACACTTGAGCGTTCATCTACATCCACAAAAGTATGATTTCCGCTATTCCAAAATATAAGCTGTGTCTTGCTCTTGAGATGTGGGGACAATTTGCTGAGTCTTTTACCAAAGCCCATATGCCCCCATATAATTTGCCCACTTTTTCTTCTCTGAATGTGTCTCAGCATAAATGCATCTGCTTCACCATACATGCTCCTCAAAGCATATAATTGCCTGTGCCTGGGAGCAAGCTTTACTGTAAAATTAAAAATTTAAGGAACTATTTCTAGTTCTGTTTTAAAAATAAATAAAACTTTGTCTCTGTAGGGCCATCAGACAAATCAAGTTAGTTCTTTCACTGATGATCATTTCCTGTGGTGTCCATTCAACAAGAAAAAGGGTCAGTTCATGTTGGCTGGCTTTCAATGGTGGCTCTGTCAGAATTTGGAGATTATGAGAGTTCTTGGCCTTGTTTCTTTGGGACCAAACACTGATGCTCTGTGGAAGAGGGTCCATTAGGTGCTCAGGATTTTTTAAAAATTCTCTAAGTTCTCATATGTCTTTCTATTGGCTTCTGGAAAACCAAAGAAGTAACCATAGAATCAAGGGCATACATCTCACTGTTCATCTTTCTCATTAATTTCAGGATATGGGGCCACTGAATTGTGCACTACAGAAAACTTATGACTTAGTAGCACTTGTTACTTGGTATTAGACAAGCCAGTAATGGAGTTCTTATAGAGTAAAGGCTGATTTGGCATGGGTAAAAAGAGTGAAGTGCAGAAAGAAACAGATAAAGCAAGGGTGCAAGAAGAATAGAGACAAGAGATCATTTGGTCCCAGCAGATAGAAAATGTGACCTTGGTCCCTGACTTTTATGGTTCCTACTTCTTGTAGCTAATGAGACATCTCTGAATTTCCTATCCCAGCAGATAGAAAATGTGACCTTGGTCCCTGACTTTATGGTTCCTACTTCTTGTAGCTAATGAGACATCTCTGAATTTCCTATCCTGATAGGCTACGATATACCACTGCTTCTTTCCAATAGAGTCTCCAAAGCATTCAATCACTTATTGAGTTTGTACTATGTGCCCTGCATTGTAGCAGGTACTAAGCAGACAACGGAGTATGAGATGGATGGTAACCATCCCTCATAGATCTTTCAGCCTGACAGGAAAGAGAAGCATTGAATAGATAATTACATACATACACACACACACACACACACAAAAATATATATATATATATACATATATATATACATATATATATATATACACATATATATATATATATGTATATATATGTGTATATATATGGAAAGAGGAAGTGCAATCTGTTATGGAAGCATATAGTTTGGGTAGCATGAGTCATTAACCTAGTCTGGTAGAGAGGAATATCAATACTGGTTAAGAAGGATTTCTTTGAGTAAGTAACTTGTCAGCTGAGACCTGAAGGATGATGGGCAATTGACTCGGAGAAGGGAGAGGGGAAAGTGAAAGCATTCCAAGCAAAGGACAAAAGAGCTGCAAAAAGCCCGAGGACAGAGAATTGGTATTTTGAGGAAATGCTTATATAAGGAAATCCAATACAGCCCAAAACGAAACTGAAGAATAAGTAAGAGTCAAAACTTGGGAACGCTTTTTTTAATTACTGTAGATTTATAATATATTTTGAAATTAGAAAATGTAATGCCTCCAGCTTTGTTCTTCTTTCTCAAGATTGCTTTGGCTATTTGAGGTCTCTTATGGTTCCATTTGAATTTTAGGACTTTTTTTATATTTCTGTAAAAAATACCATTGGGATTTTGATGGGGATAACATTGAATCTGTAGATCACTTGAGGTAATTAAAACAGTGTTTTACTGGCATAAAGACAGACATATAGAGCAATGGAACAGAATAGAGAGTCCAGAAATAAACTGACCTATAAGTAGTCAACTCATCTTCCACAAGGATTCCAAGAACACACAATGGGGAAAGGATAGTCTTTGCAACAATGGTGTGGGGAAAACTGAATATCCACATACGAAAGAATGAAATTGGACCCTTGTCTTATACAAAAATAAACTCAAAATGTATTAACAATGTAAATATAAGACTTGAAACTGTAAAATTTCTAGAAGGAAACAGGGTCTTAACAATGCTTTCTTGTTCATGACACCAAAAACACAAACAACAAAAGCAAAAATAAACAAGTGGGACTACATCAAACTAGAAAGCTCTGCACAGCAAAGAAAACAATTAACAGAATTAAAGGGCAACCTGTGGAATGGGAGAAAATATTTGCAGACCATATATCTGATACAGCTTTAATATTCAAAATATATAAGGAACTCTTACAACTCAATAGCAAAATATATATATAACCCAACTTAAAAATGGGCAAAGGACTTGAATAGACATTTCTTCAAAGACATACAAATGGCCAACAGATATATGAAAAGGTGCTCAACATCACTGTCATCAAAGAAACGCAAATCAAAACCACAATGAGATATCACCTCATATAAATAATAACAAATTAACATGTACACCTTAAATTTACACAATTTTATGCCAAGTATATTTCAATAATTTTTAAAAAGGATGACTATTCTCAAAAAACAAATTCACAAGTGTTGGTGAGGATGTGGAGAAATTGGAAGCCTTGTACACTGTTGGTGGGAATGTAAATGTTGCAGCACTATAGAGCTACCATATAATCCAGAAAGCCCACTTCTGGGTGTATATCCAAAGGAAGGGAAATCACTATCTCAAAGTGGTGTTTGCACTCCCATGTTTATCACAGCATTATTCACAGTAGCCAAGGTATGGAAACAACCTAAGTGTCTGATGATGAATGAATAGATAAAGAAGGAAATCCTGTCATATGCAACAACATGGATAAGCCTGGAGAACATTATGCTAAGTGAAATGATCCAGTCACTGAAGGACAAATACTGCATAATTCCACTTATATAAGGCATCGAAAATAGTCAAACTAATAGAAGTAGACATTAGAATGGCGGTTGCTAGGGGCTAGGGGATGGGGAGTGGAGAGGGTGAGTGGGGATTTGTTCAATAGGTATAAGTTTTTAGTTATTCAAGATGAATAAGTTCTAGAGATCTACAGTACAACATAGTACCTATAGTTAACAATACTGTGTTGTGCACTTTTTAAAAATTAGGAGAATAGATCTCATGTTAAGAGCTCTTACCACAAAAGAAAGAAAGTAGGGCACACAAGAAACTTTTAGAGGTGATGGGTGTGTTTATTACTTTTGACTGTTGTGTTGGTTTCATGGGTATGCACATGTCCAAGCTCATCAAATTATGGACATTAGATATGTACAGTCTTTTGTATATAAGTTATATTTCAATAAACCTGTTTTTAAAATCTTTGGGAATACTTTTAAGAACTCTGGATTTTATTCTAAAAGCATGGAGAAACTAAAGTTTTTAAGAAGGGTTGTGACATTTGCGTTTTTCACCATTTAGGACAAATTAAGTCTGTTGCATTAAATACAGAGGGAGATGACATTAACTGGGACTAAAGCCATGGTTCTCAACTGGGGGCATTACTGCTTCCCAGTGCACATTCGGTAATGCCTGGAGACATTTCTAATTGTCACAACTCTGGGGGGAAGGACAAAGGGCCATCATTGACATATAGTTGGTAGAAGCAAGGGATGCTGCTAAACATCCTACAATGCACAGGACAATCTACCATAACAAAGAATTATCTGATCGAACATGTCAATGGTGTGAAGGTTGAGAAACCACGGAGTTGATTGAAAGTAATGGAAATCAAGAGAAGTGGCATATTAGAAAGATATTTAGGGAGTAAAATCAATAGGATTTAGTGATTAGACAGAGTGGTCAAGTGTAAGAGTCAAAAAAGCTTGACTCTTAGGTTTCTGGCTTGAGCAAGTAATTGGTGGTTGGTGACACCATGAACTGATTTAGGGGACAATTTTGGAAGAATAGATTTTAGATGGAGTAGAGTGGGAAAGATGAAGAATACCATGTTTAACATTTTGCCTCTGAGGTGCCTCCAAGACAGTCAAAGGACTTTTCTGGTATACGTGTGTATGAGCATTTCTGAGACTCAGGAGAAGCACAGGATGGAGTTAAAACATTTCGGAGTTGTTATGAGGAATAAATTAGTTACATCAAATGAAGAGCTTAGTACAGTGCCTGGCACATTATAACCACCCATTAAATGTTATTATTACTGACAGTATTGGAGTGATTAAATTGAAGCCAAAAGGGTGAATAAGATTGCTTCAAGAGCGGAAGTAAAATGAAAGAGAAGAGGATGGAGCCCTAAGAAATACTCAAAAAAAGGAGCAGGCAGAGGAGGAGCTAGGAACTGATTATGCAAATAGAGACGAGACATGGGAGGCAAACCAGGAGCATGTGTGTCCCATGAAACAAAGGGAAGAGATGGTTTCTAGAGGAGTTAGTGGTCAACCATACCAAATGCTTCTCTGAGTTCAAGTAGATTGAGAATTAATCTTTTTTCAAATACATTTGAAAATTAGGTCTTTGGTGTTCTTGGAAAATGCTGGTTTGATAAAGCACCGGGGAGAGATTGGAGTGGGTTGGGGAGTTAAGAGGAGAAGAAATTGTAACCTTTCAGCAACTCTTTTGAAAAGCCTCTTTCTTCTCCAAGAAGAAAGCACAGAGAGGAAGAAACAAAAGAGTTCTCAATAGAAATATTTGACGAGAAGGAAACCTTAGCTTGGTTGTCATTGCCATATACTGCTCTCTTTTGGTCACTCACCTTGGCATTTTATACTTTTGAAAAAGAAACATGAAGGAGCAATGATATAAATGAGGTGATCTGTGTATGGAAGGGCATGGACAGAGCAAATGCCGTAATTTTTCATTGCTCCAGAACCAAAAGCTAATGACTCAGATTCACCTCTCTGCCTTGAACATACTTTGGCTGAAGGTTAATCACAGTAATTCCTGTGAGTCAACATCTGCCATGTCCTGGAAAAATCTTGTCAACCATTCCAATATTTAGAGCCCCATATGATGATTTTCAAAATTTCCTGAACCATAAGAATCCTGCCAACTTCAAATGTTTCTTGGGTTAACTCATTTCTACCCAATAAATACTTGGCTGCTGAGAATCTAGAAACTATTGCTTTTGCAAATCAGGGATTTTAAATTGAGGAATATGGAAAACTGCAGAAGGAAAGAGGAAAGCCAGAGTATGACCACAAAGAAGACCAGAGAAAATGGATATCAGAACTGTGAATGGATGCTTTTGCCAACCAGACAATCACATCAAGTCTAAAATAAAAGGAGACCTCAGTTCCTTCTCCCCATTTTTCTCTCAAACTACCTTTTTACTTAAAAAATATCAGGACTAACATGTGGTCAGCTCATCTCTAGACCAAAACATAAAAACCAGTGGGTGTTTTATGTGAGTTCACATTTCAACCCATCACAATACTAATTACTATAATGATGACCCAGACCAGTGCTTCTCAGACTGTAATGTGCATACAAATTCCCTGGGGATCTTATTAAAATGCAGATTCTGATTCAGTAGATTTGGAAGAGGGACCAAGATTCTGTAGTTTTGTGTATATATATATATATATATATATATATATATATAGGCTTTTCTTTTTAACTGATTTATTTATTTATTTATTTTTGGCTGCGTTGGGTCCTCCTTGCTGCGCACGGGCTTTCTCTAGTTGCAGCAAGCAGGGGCTACTCTTCTTTGTGGTGCACAGGCTTCTCATTGCCGTGGCTTCTCTTGTTGTGGAGCACGGGCTCTAGGCGTGCAGGCTTCAGTAGTTGTGGCACTCAGGCTCAGTAGTTGTGGCTCGCAAGCTCTATAGCGCAGGCTCAGTAGTTGTGGTGCACGGGCTTAGTTGCTCCGCTGCATGTGGGATCTTCCTGGACCAGGGCTCGAATCCACGTGCCTTGCTTTGGCAGGCAGATTCTTAACCACTGCGCCACCAGGGAAGTCCCAGATTCTGTACTTTTTTGGGGGAGGGACACCCAAATCTCTTATTGGGGGGGCAGTTGGTGGGGGGGGGGCTCTCACTGCAGAGCTTGTTCATTGGTGCTGCTTCCTCAGTCCTGTGGCTTCATCACCTCCAGCAGCTCGGGTGGGCTGGAGAAGGGCTGGATGTGCAGGGCCTCAAAGGCTTCATCTTCCCTGAAGGCTAGCCCCACAGTGGCTGGGGCCCGAGGCCATGCTGTCTGGCTGGTGTAGCCACACTCGCCCAATGTCCTCCTGTCATCCAGAAGCTGGTCGTCGTTGTACAGCCAGCCGCTGCTCCGCCAGCGGCCGCTTGAGGAGGCCCTGGACAATGTGCTTCAGCTCGAACACGGTGCTCGACTCCTTGGCGTCCATGAAGATGGTGGTCTTGTGACACCGGATTATGAGGAACCCGTCTATCCCGTGACGATGGTGGTCTTGTGGCGCCGGATCATGAGGAACACGTCTATCGCAGTGGCTGCCTCTCCCCCTTGATGCACCCGTGCGGCCGCACTCAGCCCTGTTCCCAGCAGCCCACCCCCAGATTCCATATTTTTAACAACTAATTCTATTGCCTTTGAAGTCAAGGGCCACACGTTGCATTAACAGGTTCAAAGTAAAATTACTTCTAATGATCCATCTCATTATTGCTTAATCTATGTAAAATTTTGTGATTCAGAATCTAGTACACAATTTCAGTCCATCAGAATCATCATAAAAGTAAGTTTTTCATAGGGTATTGATGATCAGCTAATGTCCTAACAACCTGAAGATTATTCAGAGCTTCCAATTACCTAAGTCTTAATTATTAAAATTTTGCTGGGATGGGTCATTATGATATCTACAGAATTTTATATTTGACTCTCCTTTTAATTTGTCTCAGATGTAAATTTTAACTTTTTTTTTTTTTTTTTGTAAATTTTAACTTTTTAAATTGTAAAATAAAATTTGAGGTGTTAACTTAGGGTCTGTTCATGTTACTAGAAAATTAACATTTTTTGATTACGGAGTGACATAAGTGACATGAAAGAAATCTGAAAGTAATCAGTGATATGACCCTGTAACCAAGATAGGATATATAGATAGGCCAGAGTGAAGGCACTTAAATATCTGGTACACTGCTTTTAGACAAAATTTCTGGTACCAGTGGCATTAATAGTAAACAAAGAGCAAAATCCTGGTTCAAAATACCTAGCATGCAGCAGAGAGGCTGGTCTATACTAAATTCTCTATACCAGTGTGTTGAACTTAGCTGAATTGCAAGGCTCTGCTCTATTCACCAAAAGTCTTTGCCAGAAAAGACCAATGAGAGAAAAAATACTAGCATAATAGAAAGAGCTTTTTAATATGAGGGATGTATTCCCCAAAGCCTCTTTCCCTGCAGATTATTGCAGCCACCCTCACTCTCCGTTGTCTTTTTGTCATTTTGCTATACCCGCTAAATGCTAACCTCAGATAAACACAATAGTCTGTCTTCTCAGTGCCTGCGTTCAAGTAGCTGAGATCCTCTGGAGCAAATCACATCACCAGGTTGATTGATAGCATTTTCAGTTTGTAATTCCAAGTCTCAACTGAGCTCTCTATATCCCTTATAATCTTATCATGTTATTCCAGTTTCTGGAGAGACTCTTTCCTCCCTTCATACTCCTTCAATGACGGACTCCTCCAATGTCTCCTTCACCATCAGTGGATGACCTTAGTTAAATGTGGCTCGTAGTTAAGACTGTGGGCTCTAAAAGTAAGCTGTCTGGCTTTGTATTCAGGTTCCAGCAATTTACCTAAATGCAACCTTAGAGATACATTTTTTTTAACAGTTCTGTGCCTCAGTTCCTTATTGGTAAAATAGAGACAATAATATTTCCTGCCTCATAAGGTTATTGTAAGTAGTAAATGAGTCACTATATGTAAATCTTTTAAAATAATGCCTGCTGTCAATAAACCATCAATAAAAGTTTACTATTATCCTAATTCTTTTTTCACTGGAAAAATAGAAGCCAACAGATAGAAATTCTCTTAACTACCCAACCCCATAACAACAAATCCATCTGCATCCTCATGACCTCATCTGAACCTAATTTCCTCCAAAAGACCTTACTTCCTAATACCATCACATTGGGGTTAGGGTTTTAATATATGAACGTGGGGCAAACACAAACAGTCTGTGACATCGACCTATGACTAACTGGCTCCCACCCAAGATCCTCTAGGTAAGGTTACAAATAATTTCTGTATTCCTAAATTTGGTGGTCACTTTACTCGAGCTCGTCTCCGCGTTCAACACTGACTACCTTTTTCTTTGACTTCTATAACATCACACTGCCCTGGTTTTCTTCTTATCTTCTTACCTCCTTAACTATCTAGTCCATAGCTCATACCAGAAATGTCACAATATCCAGTCATCACCAAGTCTGATGATTCTCCAACCTTAATATGTTTAAGTGCATCCCTTTTCATGACTACTGATTCCATCATAGACAAAATGATATTCTTCTGCCTAACCATCTGAAATCTCATTTTTATTTTTCACACAGCATCCAGTGATCATCTTAAAACCTTATCATATAGCTCTCCTTCTGAATAGTCACTTTTCATTATTTTTAGGTTGAAAGTTGCATTTTTACATTTATATTAACTTTACTATAAAAAATTCAAATATACTTCAAAGTAGGGAGAGTATTATAATTCTCATATATCCATCGTCTATCCCTAATTATTGTTATAATTTTATCATTTTTCCTTCATCTACTTTCTATTTGCTCAATTATTTTTTATTGTGGTAAAATATACACAACATAAATTTTACCATTTTAACCATTTTCAAGTATATCCTTCTATAGTATTAAGTACACATTGTTGTCCAATCATCACCACCATCCATCTCCTGAAGATTACATTTTTGTGACATGACACGTATGACAGGCATGAACTGTCCTCCATCCTGGGTCACTATAGGCAAGTCAGTCTGGCACTTATACACTTCCTTGAATATGACAAACTTACTCAAAACCTTCCCACCTGATTTTTCCTCTGCTTAAAATTATCCTTCTCTACTCACTGTTGAAGATTCAGCTTAAACATTAGTTCTTTCCCTAATAATGCATAGTAGGCAAGGTCTCCAGCTACATGTTATTGCTATGCCTCCTACATCCATACATAGATAGGGAGTACATCATAGGGCAAACTCTAGAGCCAGATTGCCTGGGTTTGAATCTTGGCTCTGGGTGGCCCTGGGAAAATCACTGTATCTCTTTGTGTCTCAATTTCTATCTGTCAAATGGGGATAAATGTTTCTAGGTTATTTTGAGAATTATTTAAATATTTAGAATATGGCCAGGAAGTTAGTATTATATAAGTACTAGCAATTACTACTCTTCTTCAAAGTACTTATGGATTTTGTGAAAGTTTTGTTAAATGTCTGTCTGCCTCCATGGAGTCTCTCTTGGGTACCACTGCATTTGCAGAGCCCACATGGTGCCTGTCACATCAGTGCTCAATCACCATTGGTTGAAAAATTGAATGAAGCCGTCAGGTCTCTTCTTAAATAATACCAGCTCGGAATATTATCGTGAAGATCAAATTAAAGAATTCACGAAAATTTTCTTTCTAAGCTTTGAATCCCAGTGCACTTCAAAATATTGTTATTGGGAAGATCAGGCATAAACAAACAAAAGTAAAGTGCATTTGAGTTGATGAGGAAGCACATATTAAATTGCCATAATGCATAATATGTATTCTTGTATCCCAAAATTAATTCCTTGAAATGCTAGTTTAAGGAAAAATAGGAAAATTTTACTTAGATTAATAAATTTGGGAAATATTTCAAATAATTGTCCCCTTTTGTAGTCTCACAACATGGAGCATTAAAAAATGAAATTATTCAACTTTTTAACTCAGAATTTCATCAACTTATTTTTCTGACCACAAAACATTTTTTTGCAGATTATCTATTAATTAGCCATAGGAAGTAAACTTCATAGAATCTAGCCTGGTAGACCCTGGGGTAGAAGTGATATGATTTTAGCAAGAACAAGATTACAGTATACCCAAATGGTCTGAGAATGCTTCAGGTACAGGTTGGAATATGAGCTGAGCAATAGAAAGAATAGAATTTGGATAGGCCAAGAGAAAGGAAAAAAGCATTCTACATATAGATGACAAAATGTTAGCCACAGAAATGGGATTAACTTGGTAAATATATGGCCAAACTTATCTTAATATCAAATCTCATGGTCTTTCC
Source organism: Eschrichtius robustus (assembly GCF_028021215.1). Taxonomy (NCBI): domain Eukaryota; kingdom Metazoa; phylum Chordata; class Mammalia; order Artiodactyla; family Eschrichtiidae; genus Eschrichtius; species Eschrichtius robustus. The sequence goes on along the minus strand of NC_090827.1, from coordinate 90,074,203 downwards.
AATTTTTTTTAGGATGTTAAGTAAGAACTATAAAATTTTTTTAAAATTTGATAGAGAAGCTGAGGATTGAACTAGCCCTTAAAGAGGGATGGGTTGGGGTAAGTGGTATGGAGAAGAGAAAAAAAGCATAAAGTTTTCTGAAAGGGAGCGGAAAAAATGGACAGACAGATTTGCATTTATTGAGAGTCCTCCATGAGTTCTTTTCTGTATATTTTATCATTAAATCCCCCAACAGCAATTCTCAAAAGCAGTCATCACTATCTCCCTTTTACAAATAAGTAACCTGCAGCTCAGAGAGCTTATGTGATATGTCCAATAACACACAGCAGAGTTTCAATCATAGTCTAAAATATACGTTCTATTATACCACACTGTCTTCTAAGTGCAATGAAAAATTAAATATATCCACACTTTTCTATCCTTTGGTGCTAACCACCACTATCATCTCATTACACCCTCAATAATGTCTTTCATACACACGTACCTCCCCCTCCCTTGCCGCATCTCCACACAGACACACAGAAGATGTGCTCTTCATTTTTCTGACTATAATTGTATTGTCCTGGAGGGCAGCCACAAACCACGTGTGGCTATGGAGCACTTGAAGTGTGGCTAATCCAAATCGAGATATGCTGTGATGTAAAACACACATCAGATTTCAAAACCTTAGAACAAAAAAAAAGAAGGTAAAGTAGTTCATTAATAATTTTTATATTGATTATATGTTTAAAGAATAATATTTTGAATATATTGGATTAAATATACCATTGTTAAAGTTAATTTCACGTGTTTCTCTCTCCTTTTTCAAGCAACTAGTAGAAAATTTTTAATTACATAGGAAGGTTATATTTATGGCTCATATTATGTTTCTATTGTACAGTTTTGGTACATAATATAAACTTTTTATATCCTTTTACATACTGTACTTGAAATTCCCAAGATTTCTCCCACAATTAGGATTAATCCCTTAAAATGCAAGTTCTCTTAAATGTCTGACACATTAGGCCATTATCTTTTTTGAATGAATTTATCAGGAATTAGCCCAGTTATCTGGGAAGGCCCTGAATGAATGGGGCTGAGGCAGGGAAAAAACTTTTTGATTCAGGTAGATTCCAGGTTAGGTACAGAAAGTGGGGGAAATGAATGGGTACTTGTTTTGGTGCTGCAGGAAAGTACCTTGGTTGGCAGGTTGGCAGAGAGTGAGGGGCTCAAGGAAGTTGGAAAGAAACTGCAAAATAAAAGAATTGCCAACCTGACAGTGTACCCAAGATGGGTCCTAAATATTCATTTTCATGACTTCTTGTTTAAAGACAAGATTTTGTTCCATAAAAGTTATGATCTTAATGCCAAAGATAGACTCTGATCCTGTGACTCTGGTCCCGTAACTCTGAGTAAGGCTTCAGCTCTGCAGTCTGGCCAGGGCTTTCTGGCAGTCCTCGGACTCATCAGGTACCATGGACTTTGGTGGGTGTTTGGCTTGAGGGAAAGGGGCAGCAGTCACCCTTGGCAAATAATTAGCAAGGCCCAGTGAAGATGTTGGTTCAAAGTCTCCAGGCTTGGAAGAGGAAGAAGAATGACAGGCCGGTATACTCCTCCATCAGTTATTTTGAGGAAAATTATCAGTATTCCTTGTTACAGGGACCTCCCTTTCTGTCAGTTCTCAATTCGTTGTTTCATTATACCTATAAATTTATTCCTGATATGTAAACAGTTTCTTGGGATATATTACACCAGGTGCTTATCTGAGGCAATTTGAGTACTCTTCTGACTGAACTTGAGACATTGAGCGTGTGCTGTATTTGCTGTTTTCAAATGTTAAAACATGTATAATAGCAAGTGGTGAAGAAAATGGCACTGTTTTAGATCCTTTTGTTTTATGTAATTTAGTATTTAGATACCACTGTGTGTAACTTCTCAAAGAGAAATTTAAAGGATAGAATGTGATTTTTAAAGAGGAGACTTATAATCTTCTTGTTTGAGATGTTATCACATAAATGACAATATGTTTTGTATGTTGTAAAAATGAAATGAATTTAACTGCGTTAAGTGATGAGGAAATACTGGGATATAGATAACAGCCCCATGATTATTTACTGTGTCACCTTGGCCCAATTACTTCATGAAGTTTGTTTCTCTTCTATAACATGATGATCATTAAATCTCCCTCCTAGGGTTAGGGTGAAGGAAAAAAAATGGATGGGCTATAAGTTACAATACACACCACCACCCAGAACAGAACAGATAACTTTCTCAGTGTTCTCCCTCCAGTTTTAAAGTAGAGGGCATTACCTCCTTCACTCAAATATCAGTTCAGAACATGCTAGAACAATTCAGTCTTCCTGGTAAATTCCCAAGTCCATTGTTCCAGCCACAGAGCATTCTTCTCTGGAACACCCTATTTGAAAGGCCACTCCATTCCTGTCCCTCATGAGCACTCCTTCTGCCTCTCTTTCTAGCAAAATAAGAAAACGGCAATATTTTCTATCCTAGATGAGCTAGCACCTTTTCTCTTCCAACATTTGCCTCTCTATCTTTATCTAGCAGCCCTTCCTCAAGAAAACAGTCTTTATTTTGCACTTGAGCCATTAACTAGAGAGCCTTTCCAAGACTGTGATATGATGGCAGGACCAGAGGCAGGACTTGGAGGTCTCAGTCTCCAAGACAGTCGCATTTTTCTCTCCTGGAAAGTTACAAGACCACTGATTTCAGTTCATTACTCAAGAAGAGCTTTCAAATAAGGAGAACCTTACAAAAATGGATCCAGCAGCCTCAGGAGGTAATAAGTTTCCCATTGTTGGAGGTGCTCCAACACATGCTAGAAGACTACTTGTTTATTCCCTGAGTAAATATTTAATGAGTTCCCACTTTGTGTCTGTGATGAGGTAACAGGGGGTAGAAAGTGAATAAGATGACAAGGTTCCTCAGTCAAAGTGCTTCTGATCTAGTAGAGGAAACAAATACAAAATCTAATAATGTTATATCACAAATACCTAGTGAAGACATCCCGTAGAAAAGAATATCCAAGAGAGATGTAAAAGCAAAATGAAGGTTAAAACGGCAGAAAAAAACACGTTTGGACAAAGAAACAGCATAAGAAAAGTCTATAGTGAAGAAAAAATATGGCTCCAGCAAATAAAACTCAAAATATGAAGAGGATAAAAGAGGTATGGCAGGAGAGGAACTTGGAAAGATAAACGGGAATTCAGTCAAGGAAATTTGAAAAGCCATATGCACATGTGAGTTTAGATGTGAAGCCAGGATGGGCTGGCAGTTTTGGGCAGATTGAGTGCCTGGGAGTCTGGCCCCAGCCCTGAACTCTGAGGGGTGGAATGGAAACCCACTTGGCTCCTGTCTTTACATCTCCAGTCCAGGGGAGTGCTCTCTCTGGCAGAGGGATGTTGGCATCTCTGACCTAAACATATGATGGGAAAGAGAGGTTGTTCTGAAATTCCTGACTTTTGCTTCTTCCATTATCATTTCTCTTAAAAGCCCAAAGGAAATTTTCCAAGCAGCCTTTACAGAGCCCATAGAAAAATGAGTGCCCCCTCAACCAGAGATCTATTTAGTGATTATCAGTGAGAAAGGAATTCCTTTCCAAAAAATCTGTTGGCACCCTGAGGATAAATTTACACCACTAGCAAAAGAAAAAAAGAACATACGTGAAAGATATTCCAGAGGAAAAAAGGCTTGTATTACTAACATTTCCAGGAAAAGGTTAATTCCTTCCCCCACCCCAACCCCTACCTGCCTAGTCACAAAGACATAAAAAATTTCTAGTAGAATGGCTCAATCTTTTTTTCTCTAAATAACTTCTCATTAGCATAATAACAGTTAGCATTAATTGAGCATTTACTATGTGCCAGAAACACATTAAATATTTTATATGCATTGCTTTAGTCAGTCCTCACATGACTGAGAGGTAGGTAGGTATCATCATTATTTCCATTTTATAGATAGGTAAACTGAGGCTAAGCGAGGCTGAGTAACTCAGTCACCACCACAAAGCTAGTAGTGATGGAGCCAGGGATTCAGGCTCAGAATCTCAACCACTACACAAGGGTTTCAAGACACTACCTGCATCAGCAGTATCTGTAGTACTTGTTTAAGATGCAGATTCTTCAGGTCCATTCCAGGCCTGTGGAGTCAGAATTTCTAGGAGTGGGGTCCAGAAATCACATTTCAGTCAGGTACCCAAGGTGATTCTTTTGAACATTGAAGTTTGAGAAACACTCCACTCTCTCTATTATTCAAAATGACACTAATAGATTAAAGGAACTGTTCCAGACCTCTAGGGGAAAAAAAGATCAAGGTAGGAACATTAGCTTGTGTTATCTGTCAGTTGAGTATGCTTGTTCAGAGCAGCAAAATTATGGAATTGGTAGAGGCAAAGTCTAGATCCTACTTGCCTCAGTGCTACAGCTCTAGTTAAAGCTGGCTGCTCCCCACAGTTGGCATCCCATGGTACCCCTGGTCTTGTACCTGAAGCAGCCTTTCCTGACTGACATGATTGACAGCACAGCGAGGAAGTGCAAGGAGCAACACCCATAGGGCCTGGACTCCCTTCTCTGTCCTTCACTAACCACATAAAAATAGATCAGTCATTTAAATTTCCTGGGCCTCAGTTTTGTTATTTGTGGAATGGGGATGATAATGCTCAGGAAAACAGCTTTAGGGCAAAGAGTAGATTAAACTTCATCTGATGCTGTGTGTGAAACGCATCTAGCCTAAATCCTGATGATGCCTAAGAGGTATTCAATAAATGGTGATGGTGGTTTTAGAAATAGCCCAGCACCCTGGCTATTCCTTCTATTTTCTGCCCAATTTCAGGATAACAGGCAAAGAGCCTTGGTTTTTAGTTGAACAAATGTGGGTTCAAGTACTGACTCTGTCTATCACTAGATATGAGATCTTGGGCAAGGTTCTTAAGCTCTCTAACTTTTCTCATTTATGACACAGGGACAAATACCTACTTCTTAGAGTTCTTTTAAGAATTAAAAGAAGTAAAGTATGAAAAGTTCCAGGTACATGGTAGACACTCAACATCTGTTGTTTTCTCTCTCATTTTAAAACCAAATTACCTTGGTTTCTCAACAACCTCAGAAAGCAGTTTTGTTAAAATTGTAGCATTGTGTATTTTATTGGATTCTAACTCCTTTCAAGTCTAATATAGTAATTTCTTATTAACTTACTGACTAGAACCCAGACATTATCGAAATATTAGATACGGAGCATTTCCTAGTCCTTCCTTACACTGACTTCTCGTCTTTCCTTGTCAGTCCAAAGATAATTTGGCCAGAATTTTTTCCCTTAGAGACTATATAACTCAAGCTGCTTCTTTTCCAGGCAAGACGTTGGCAGCCAAAAGAGGTAAAGTGGCAGAAAATCTAGGTGAGCTGCAAAGATGATTAAATAGTTGGAAAATGAGATTTATAGAAAAAGTAATTTTAAAAAATAGAAACTGTTTCTTCTGGAGATACTGAGGACAAGTCAGTAATGATCATCAAGCACACAAATGTTTATGCTACAAGGAAATGTGTTAGTTACCTTCCACTTCCACAAAGGACAAGGGGCTCTGTACCAGATCACAGCATGAGGGATTTAGAGTAAATATAAGAAAGATTTTGGTGAGAACATAGCTGACAGGTGTCTCTGGTTTATTTTGTATTATCCTTTATAAATCTCCCAGAATCATGATTCACATGTCAGGCTTTGACCACATCTACTTACTTCTCTAAGCTTCATTCATTCACTCAGCACACAGTTGAGGAGCACTACATCTTCACCAAGCACTGTGCCAGACCCTGGGGACACAAAACCAGATGGGCATGGTCCCTATCTTTGTGGCATTATTGTCTAACTGGAGTGCATTTTATATACAGGGTCTTTAGAAAGGTAGATCTAGAGTACAGTGATCATTTCCTGAACTAGGAATTTTGGAACTTTCTACAGCACCCTATTTGGTATGTCATTCAAGTCCTTTCAAAGATCTTACCCTCCTTTTTAGTCTCATCTCTCAACATTCTCATAACATGCTCCAATGACACACAGTTCCCTAAATATACCTTTGTGAAGAGATACTTTTGTACCTTAGCGTTTCCTCTGTTTGGCATGCTCTGCTCCCCACCATCACTGAGCCCCAGGGAGTAGACTGGTCCTCCCATTAAGTAATGGACAGATGGTGAGTTCTGTGTATCACTATCTCTGATAGGCTGTGAGCCCTGAGAAAGAAGGAAACATGGAACATCACTGTGGTTTAGTGGTTAGCAAAGTATATGGACAATCAATACAAGAAGGAAGGGAGAAAAGAATGAAGGAAAGAAAAGAGAGAGGAAGGAAGGAAGGAAGGGTGGAAAGAAAGGAGGGAAGGAGGGAGGAAGGAAGGAGTTTCTTATGATGAGATAATATTTCTAAGTCTTGACTGTATTTCTCTCCCAAAGGCTTCTTCCTGCTCACTGCACAATCCACCCACCCCTACCTCTGCCCTCAGGTTGTAACCCACTGTAGATACTAAAACAAAAATAAAATAGGCTTGAATCAGGAAGACTAAGACACATACCTACAGAATGAGTTTTTAAGCCAGCAGATAATAGATAAATGACCTTGGGTGAGAAAGAAGGAAGAAGGAGGAGTATCTCTCAGATCAGAGAGGAAGACACAGAAAAACCTCAAGGCTAGTAAGACTAAGGTTTAGAATAGAAGGATGAGGAAAGACCCTCCTTTGAGAGTACCCGCGAGCTGCAGAAAGACAAACTTAGTTCTAAGTCATCACACTTCTTCACATCCAAGGAGAACCAATTGCCCAGAGTCAGCCTCCTGCCCAGAGAGCATCAGTTTGGAGATAGCTGGTTAGGGCACTGGAGATGCTGCCCTGACTTCTGCTTACCTGGAGCATCCTGGACTTTTGCCATCCAGAGAACTTGTATGAGGGACCTAAACACTTATGGCATGAGAGTGGTATGAAATAATTCCAAACTGTCCGTGTTGGTTGAACACAAAGCACTTTATTTTTTTTTAGTTGAGATAAAATTGGTATACAACATTATATAAGTTTCACATGTACAACATTATAATTCCACATCTGTATACACTACAAAGTGATCACCACCAAAAGTCTAGTCACACACACAAAAAAAAGGTGTTTTTTTGTGTTCAGATGAGTGAAATCATATGGTGTCTGTCTTCCTCTGTCTGACTTATTTCACTTAACATATTACTCCCAAGTTCTATCCATGTTGTTGCGTATGGCAAGATTTTATTATTTTTTATGGCTGAGTAATATTCCATTGTGTGTATATACCACATCTTCTTTATCCATTCATCCATGAATGGACACTTAGTTTGTCTCCATATCCCGACTATTGTAAATAATGCTCCAATGAATCAAAGCACTTTTTTTAAATTGAAATAACATTGGTTTGTAACACAGTGTAAGTTTACTGTGCACAATATAATATTTCTACTTATATATACTGTACAGCATGCTCAGCACCAAAAATTTAGTTTCCATCCATCACCATACAGTTGAACAACTTTACCCATCTTGCCCTCCCTCCTGTCTCTTCCCCTCTGGTAACCATTACTCTGTTCTCTGTATCTACATGGTTGTTTTTATTTGGTTTATTTATTTTATCTTTTGTTTGTTGCTTTTTATATTCCACATATGAGTGAAATCATACAGTATTTGTCTCTCTCTATCTGATTTATTTCACTTAGCATAATACCCTCAAGATCCATCTATGTTGTCACAAATGGCAAGGTTTTACCTCTTTTTATGGCTAAGTAGTATTCCATTATTATATATGTATGTATACACATACATATACCACATCTTCCTTATCCATTCATCCATCAATGGGCACTTAGGTTGCTTCCATATCTCGGCTACTGTAAATGATTCTGCTATGAACATTGGGGTGCATATATCTTTTCAAATTAATGTTTTCATATTCTTTGGATATATACCTACAAGTAGAATTGATGGATCATATGTTAGTTCTATTAATTTTTTGAGAAATCCCCCTACTGTTTTCCATAGTAGCTGCCCCAATTACATTCCCACCAACAGTGTATGAGGACTTCCATTTTTCCACAACCTTCTCAACATCAAAGCTCTTCTCAAAAGGAGCACAATTTCTAAGACTTCTTGGATGGTCACCAACGTGCCCTTTAGCTTTGTCCTGCAATGGATTTTATGAAATGTGAGTGATCAGACCTATGACTACCAGAATGGGCATCAGGAAAATTAATTTGGAACCTGTATAAGTTTCTTAGGACTGCTCTAACAAATTACCACAAGCTGGGTGGCTTAAAACAACAGTAAGAACTGACATGAGGACTTCCCTGGTGGCACAGTGGGTAAGAATCCACCTGCCAATGCAGGGAACACAGGTTCAATCCCTGATCCAGGAAGATCCCACATGCCATGGAGCAACTAAGCCCACAAGCCACAACTACTGAGCCTGCGTGCCACAACTACTGAACCCCACTCATCTAGAGCCCGTGCTCCACAATAAGAGAAGCCACTGCAATGAGAAGCCTGCGCACTGCACCAAAGAGTAGTCCCTGCTCGCCGCAACTAGAGAAAGCCCATGCACAGCAACGAAGACCCAACGCAGTCAAAAATAAATAAATAAAAAATTTTTTTAAAAAAGAAGAAATGACATGAAATCTATTATCTCGCAGTTCTGGAGGCTGGAAGTCCAAAACCAAGGGAACAGCAGGTCTGTGCTCCCTTGGAAGGCTCTAGGAAGAATGTTTCCCTGCCTCTTTTAGCTTTTGGAGATTGCCAGCAATCTTTGGAGTTTGTTGGCTGTGGCAGCATAACTTCAATCTCATACTCTGTATCCACGTGGTAGTCTTCCCTCTGCGTGTATGTCTGTGTCTCTATGTCTGTTCTTATAAGAATTAGGGCCAGTCCAAATCCAGTATGGCTTCATCTTAACTTGTATCTTAATTACATCTGCAAAGACCCTATTTCCAAGGTCACATTCACAGGTACCAGGGGTAAGGACTTAAATATATCTTTCTAGGGGATGTAATTCAACCCACAACAGAACCCTAAATGTTATTTCTTACTGCAACCTACAGTGAAGTGGCAGATTAGATGCTACTATGCGATATGTTACTCTAAACACATTTTTACTCAACTACGGGGAAAATCCTATCCAAAAAAATAACTCAACTACATTAGAATTTGCTAATTAGTGTTCTTCAGAATACTGTTTCTGAGGATGTAATTAGCTGTGCTGTGACTCAAGGGTTATGTATCTATTACAGCCCCAGTCAGAGAAGAACTAGTAGGTGATATACACTGTGTTCTATGTTGTATATCACATATTCTATACTGTATATCACATACAAATATATTTTATATTGCATATATACAAGGGTTTTTATCTTATGTAATTATGCAAACTGTTTATGGAATCTATAAAGTTGTCTTCTTGTTTGTTGTTGAAGCTTGAAGTCCATAGAACAGGCAATCAGGAAGAAAGATGGATGTAAAGTGTAGGAGATCAAGGATAAGCTAAATTCCATGAGTACAGCTGGAACCGTGTTAGTTCTTACTGCCTCTGACCTTTATGGTATGGGCATACTATAAGAGAAGCTGGTGTCCTTTACCTTGGAGCTAAACATACAACTAGGCCAAGAGCTAGAGAAGCTGAAGGAGGATTTGTGAAAAGGTGGAGTATTTGCAGTGCCAGCTGCTGCCCCACATCAATAAAGTGAACCAGCACATGACCAACTAAGTGTGAGAACTACAAAATAGCTGCTGCTCCGTTTCCGCCATTCCAACCTTCCACAAGAATGTCTCTTGTGGCCCACCATAACAAAAACATAATTACTTTACAATGGTGTGTTAGTTTCTCCTGTATAACAAAGTGAATCAGCAATACATTTACATATATCCCCATATCCCCTCCCTCTTGCGCTCCCTCCAACCCTCCCTATCCCACCCCTCTAGGTGGTCACAGAGCACTAAGCTGATCTCCCTGCGCTATGCGGCTGCTTCCCACTAGCTATCTATTTTACATTTGGTAGTTTATATATGTCCATGCCACTCTCTCACTTCGTCCCAGCTTACACTTCCCACTCCCCATGTCCTCAAGTCCATTCTCTACGTCTGCATCTTTATTCCTGTCCTGCCCCTAGGTTCTTCAGAACCATTTTTTTTTTAGACTCCATATATATGTATTAGCATATGGTATTTGTTTTTCTCTTTCTGACTTACTTCACTCTGTATGACAGTCTCTAGGTCCATCCACCTCACTACAAATAACTCAATTTTGTTTCTTTTGATGGCTGAGTAATATTCCATTATATATATGTGCCCCATCTTCTTTATCCATTCATCTGTCGATGGACACTTAGGTTACTTCCATTTCCTGGCTATTGTAAATAGAGCTGCAATGAACATTGTGGCACATGACTCTTTTTGAATTATGGTTTTCTCAGGGTATAAGCCCAGTAGTGGGATTGCTGGGTCATATGGTAGCTCTATTATTAGTTTTTTAAGGAACCCCCATACTGTTCTCCATAGTAGCTTTATCAACTTACATTCCCACCAACAGTGCAAGAGGGTTCCCTATTCTCCATACCCTCTCCAGCATTTTTTGTTTGTAGACTTTTTGATGATGGCCATTCTGACTGGTGTGAGGTGATACCTCACTGTAATTTTGATTTGCATTTCTCTAATGATTAGTGATGTTGAGCATCCTTTCCTGTGTTTGTTGGCAATCTGCATATCTTCTTTGGAGAAATGTCTATTTAGGTCTTCTGCAATTTTTGGATTGGGTTTTTTGTTTCTTTGATATTGAACAGCATGTGCTGCTTGTATATTTCGGAGATTAATCCTTTGTCAGTTGCTTCATTTGCAAATATTTTCTCCCATTCTGAGGGTTGTCTTTTGGTCTTGTTTATGGTTTCCTTTGCTGTGCAAAAGCTTTTAAGTTTCATTAGGTCCCATTTGTTTAGTTTTGCTTTTATTTCCCTTTCTCTAGGAGGTGGGTCAAAAAGGATCTTGCTGTGATTTATGTCACAGAGTGTTCTGCCTATGTTTTCCTCTAAGAGTTTTACAGTGTCTGGCATTACATTTAGGTCTTTAATCCATTTTGAGTTTATTTTTGTGTATGGAGTTAGGGAGTGTTCTAATTTCATTCTTTTACAGGTAGCTGTCCAGTTTTCCCAGCACCACATATTGAAGAGGTTGTCTTTTCTCCATTGTATATTCTTGCCTCCTTTTTCAAAAATAAGGTGACCATATGTGCATGGCTTTATCTCTGAGCTTTCTATCCTCTTCCATTGATCTATATTTCTGTTTTTGTGCCAGTACCATACTGTCTTGATTACTGTAGCTTTGTAGTATAGTCTGAAGTCAGGGAGCCTGATTCCTCCAGCTCCATTTTTCTTTCTCAAGATTGCTTTGGCTATTCGGGGTCTTTTGTATTTCCAAACAAATTGTGAAATTTTTGGTTCTAGTTCTGTGAAAACTGCCCTTGGTAGTTTGATAGGGATTGCATTGAATCTGTAGATTACTTTGGGTAGTATAGTCATTTTCACAATGTTGATTCTTCCAATCCAAGAACATGGTATATCTCTCCATCTGTTTGTATCATCTTTAATTTCTTTCATCAGTGTCTTATAGTTTTCTGTATACAGGTCTTTTGTCTCCTTAGGTAGGTTTATTCCTAGGTATCTAATTCTTTTTGTTGCAATGGTAAATGGGAGTGTTTCCTTAATTTCTCTTTCAGATTCTTCATCATTAATGTATAGGAATGCAAGAGATTTCTTTGCCTTAATTTTGTATCCTACTAGTTTACCAAATTCATTGATTAGCTCAAGTAGTTTTCTGGTAGCATCTTTAGGATTCTCTATGTATAGTGTCATGTTATGTGCAAGTAGTGTCAGTTTTACTTCTTCTTTTCCAATTTGGATTCCTTTTATTTCTTTTTCTTCTCTGACTGCTGTTGCTAAAACTTCCAAAACTATGTTGAATAACAGTGGTGAGAGTGGGCAGCCTTGTCTTATTCCTGATCTTAGTGGAAATGGTTTCAGTTTTTCACCATTGAGAACAACGTTGGCTGTGGGTTTGTCATACATGGCCTTTATTATGTTGAGGTAAGTTCCCTCTATGCCTGCTTTCTGGAGGGCTTTTAATCATAAACGGGTGTTGAATTTTGTCAACAGCTTTTTCTGCATCTATTGAGATGATCATATGGTTTTTCTCCTTCAATTTGTTAATATGGTTTATCACATTGATTGATTTGCATATATTGAAGAATCCTTGCATTCCTGGGATAAGCCCCACTTGATAATGGTGTATGATCCTTTTAATGTGCTGTTGGATTCTGTTTGGTAGTATTTTGTTAAGGATTTTTGCATCTATGTTCATCAGTGACACTGGCCTGTAGTTTTCTTTTTTTATGACATCTTTGTCTGGTTTAGGTATCAAGGTGATGGTGGCCTTGTAGAATGAGTTTGGGAGTGTTCCTCCCTCTGCTATATTTTGGAAGAGTTTCAGAAGGATAGGTGTTAGCTCTTCTCTAAATGTTTGATAGAATTCGCCTGTGAAGCCATCTGGTCCTGGGCTTTTGTTTGTTGGAAGATTTTTAATCACAGTTTCAATCTCAGGGCTTGTGATTGGTCTGTTTATATTTTCTATTTCTTCCTGGTTCAGTCTCAGAAGGTTGTGCTTTTCTCCGAATTTGTCCATTTCTTCCAGGTTGTCCATTTTGTTGGCATATAGTTGCTTGTAGTAATCTCTCATGATCCTTTGTATTTCTGCAGTGTCAGTTGTTACTCCTCCTTTTTCATTTCTAATTCTGTTGATTTGAGTCTTTTTCCTTTTTATCTTGATGAGTGTGGCTAATGGTTTATCAATTTTGTTTATCTTCTCAAAGAACCAGCTTTTAGTTTTATTGATTTTTGCTATTGTTTCCTTCATTTCTTTTTCATTTATTTCTGATCTTTATGATTTCTTTCCTTCTGCTAACTTTGGGGTTTTTTTGTTCTTCTTTCTCTAATTGCTTTAGGTGTAAGTTTAGGTTGTTTATTTGAGATGTTTCTTATTTCTTGAGGTGGGATTGTATTGCTATAAACTTCCCTCTCAGAACTGCTTTTGCTGAATCCCATAGGTTTTGGGTTGTCGTGTTTTCATTGTCTTTTGTTTCTAGGTATTTTTTGATTTCCTCTGTGATTTCTTCAGTGATCTCTTGGTTATTTGGTAGTGTATTGTTTAGCCTCCATCTGTTTGTATTTTTTCGAGTTTTTTTCCTGTAATTTCTATCTAGTCTCATAGCGTTGTGGTTGGAAAAGATACTTGGTATGGTTTCAAGTTTCTTAAATTTACCAAGGCTTGATTTGTGACCCAGGATATGATCTATCCTGGAGAATGTTCCGTGAGTACTTGAGAAGAAAGTGTATTCTGTTGTTTTTGGATGGAACGTCCTATAAATATCAATTAAGTCCATCTTGTTTAACGTATCATTTAAAGCTTGTGTTTCCTTATTTATTTTCATTTTGGATGATCTGTCCATTGGTGAAAGTGGGCTGTTAAAGTCCCCTACTATGATTGCGTTACTGTCGATTTCCCCTTTTATGGCTGTTAGCATTTGCCTTATGTATTGAGGTGCTCCTATGTTGGGTGCATAAATATTTACAATTGTTATATCTTCTTCTTGGATTGATCCCTTGATGATTATGTAGTGTCCTTCTTTGTCTCTTGTAATAGTCTTTATTTTAAAGTCTATTTTGTCTGATATGAGAATTGCTATCTCAGCTTTCTTTTGATTTCCATTTGCATGGAATATCTTTTTCCATCCCCTCACTTTCAGTCTGTATGTGTCCCTAGGTCTCTTGTAGACAGCATATATACGGGTCTTGTGTTTGTATCCTTTCAGCCAGTCTATGTCTTTTGGTTGGAGTATTTAAACCACTTACATTTAATGTAATTATCAATATGGATGTTCCTATTATCATTTTCTTAATTGTTTGGGGTTTGTTATTGTAGGTCTTTTCCTTCTCTTGTGTTTATTGATGTGATGTCTGTTTTTTGGTTTAATTCTATGAATAAATCTTAGAAAAACTGTGTAATGAGATGCTCTGTTTCTTTTGATTGTAAGTCCTGGTTACTAAGAAGAGAAGAGTTTCTTCAATTTACTCATCGATATATCCAATCATTTTAAATTTTAAGGAAAGATATATGCCACAGTCTAGAGAAATTTAAAAATCAATCAAATTTCTCAAATCATCCTTAAGTAACCTATTTTAAGTGTTGGGCCTCCATTTTTTTTTCATTAAAGACCTAATAATAAGTAAAGCTCATTTGATTTCCTATTTAAAAGTGACTGTAAGGAATTCCCTGGCAGTCCAGTGGTTAGGACTCCACACTTTCACTGCCAAGGGCCTGGGTTCAATCCCTGGTTGGAGAACTAAGATCCCACAAGCCACACAGTGTGGCCAAAAATAAAAAATATATAAAAAAGGAAAAAAAAGTGATTATAGTTAAATCTCCTGCAGAATCATTGCACACACACCTGCATCTTGCGAGATATAGTCATTGTATTAAATGTCTTAAAACTAGATTATAAAAATAGCTACCATTTGAGGCAGCATAATAACAGATAAGAGCATGGACTCGGGAACCAGACTGCCTGAACTTAAAGTTGTCTTAGTCTATTTGGGCAGCTACAAATGCTATACCATAGACTTGGTGGCTTATAAACAACAGAAACAACAGAAATTTATTTCTCATGGTTCTAGAGGCTGAGAAGTTCAATATCAAGGCACCAGCAGGTTTGGTGTCTAGTGAGGGCCATTTTTTGATTCATAGTTGGCCATCTTCTCACATGGGGGAAGGGGGAAGGGAGCTCTCTGGGCTCTCTTTAATAAGGGCACTAATCCCATTTCTAAAGGCTCTACCTCATAACCTAATCATCTCCAAAGGGCCTCACTTCCAAATACCATCACACTGGGGATTAGGTTTCAACATATAATTTGGGAGTGGGGAGACACAAACATTGAGTATAGCAAGCATGGACTCTGAAACCAGATTGCTTAAACTTGAAACTCAGTTTTACCACTTATTAGCTGTGTGACACTAGGTAAGTTACTTAACTGCTCTAAGCCTCAGTTTTCTCATGTGTAAAATGGGAATAGTAATGTTTCCCCCTCCATGACTTATAACGAGTATCAGGGATTTAATATTTGTAAAGAATTTTAAAACGTGCCTGGTACATTGTGAATGGTGTGTGTGTTTGTGTGTGCGTGTGTAAGTGTGTGTGTATGTGTGTGTGTCCAGTTCTTCACAGCAATCCCTGTTGTGGCTATAATATTATTCCAGTTTTATAGGTAAGGAAACTAATTCCTATAGAGATGAAGTATTCTCCCTCAGGGCAAAACCCTTAGAGACAAAACCCTAGATGGCTCTAACACATGGTCTCCTTCCACATGGCCATGGCACCTTACAAGCAAAGCTTTATGGCTCTCTGAGGCTTCTTCTAGAAAGTCTCAAAAGACAAGATCAAATTGGCTAGGTCCAGAAATGGAATTAGTCCCTCCCCCAGAGGTGCTAAAGTTGTAGCTGTCACTCATTCTTGACCTAGACTAGATATGAATGCAGAACTTAGAATGAAAGCCTCCATGGGTTTATTTTGCCCTGAGCTTACATGGTCCCTAGAAAGTTCTTTAAATACTTTCAATCAAGGACTCAGAAAAATTTTTTAAAATAACCTTGCTCATACAATTAGCAACTGGCATGTGGGGAATTAAATAGAAGAGATGAAATTTTCTATGATTATCAGGGACTACTTGAAGGGAGGTGCTTTGAAGAAAATACCTCAAACTCTCAAAACCCACACAAGGGGGTCTGACACGACTTGTTGCCAGCAAAGCTGACATGAGCTGAAGGGCAGAGACTCAGCAAGACATCTTCCTCTTTTAGCAGGTCAGAGATAGAGACAAGGCTGGAAGGGTCTAGGACAGGAGTAGCTGTGTTATTACGATTTTAATGACTATTACAGAAACATAGGACAGGAAAATATTTTAAAACCAAGTATGAAAGAATCCCATGTTTCTGTGTGAGTATGCTTGAGAAACAGATTAAAAATAAATTTTCACATATCTCTACAATAGTTCAAGTAATTCTAAAGATACCGTCAGGACACCAGATCACTGCTTCACTTTAGGCTGTGAAGTAGTGAAAAGGGAAAAGAGGTTTTGCTCACACTTCTTCAGGAAGCTCTTCTGATTCTTGCTGCCTGCATTGATCATTCGCATTTCTGGACTCCTGCTGCCAATACAGTCAGTGCTACATGTTTTGAATCTGTGGTTCTTCTACTTGTTAACTGAGTGACCTAAAGCAAATTACCTAACTTCTCTCATCCTGTTTCCTCAGTGTCGAAATGAGAAAACTTATACCAATCTCATAGAGTTGCAATGAGAATGAACTTCAGTAATTGCAAAAGGACTTACAACAGTGCTTGGCACTTAGTGCTGTGGTTCTTGGCCTCTCTGTGTTCCCACTTCCTGTCTCTCATAGACTGTGGTATTTGATATCCCCACTGGGAACTATTTTAAGACCCACAATAACTTAGAAATATCTGTTTCTGAGATTTCAACTATAAAATCATCACAATATAGATCAAACCACAGATATTCAAAGTCAATCTAAAGATATAAAATGACTCTTCTGACATAATAAGCCCTGATTTATTGAATTAACTTTGTAAAAGAATGAATGTATAAGCAGTCATGGAAGCAAATCAGTGGCTTCATTAGAACTCATATGGAAGCAAGTGATAGAAGCCCAACTCAAATAACAACAACAATCATTATAATAACTTGTGTATTATTATGATTATTATTATTAATCAGATCACTTGGCTGAAAATCCAATGGCGATCTTATTTCAGCTACTAAACATACCAAGTGTTCAAACAGTTTCATTAGAATTGCTCCTCTCTCCATTTCTCTGTTTTGCTTTCCTCTGTATCGGATTTATTATTAAGCAAACCCTCAACTGAGGTAGTTGGTGACTCCTGGCAGCTCATATAGCCTTGGCTAACACCATTATTATCCAAGTACTTACAAAGTCTTTGATCCACAGACATGGAATCCCATAAAATATCCCCAAGGAACCCACTTTACAGTAAACCAGGCAATGCTGTGGACACATAATAATGAGATAAATGTACTTGTCCGAGCATGTAACATGCTAATGGCAGCTGGCCTCATAAGCAGCGATATGACTGTTTGAAGGACACTGGCTTGTCATCATGCCTTGAAAGGATGGGAGACCAACTTATATACACTCTAGGACACCTTAGTACACTAAATTGATGACCATTGTGGGTGCTGGTGCTATTTTCACTGTTAATAGAATATATGCATCTGGGAACTAAGGAGTAGAAATAGAAATGGCCTTACTCACCATCACTCCCAAAGACCCACCTGAGGAATTTTTGCTTCCTGTGTTACAATGTTAGTCTCTGTGTGTCTGAAGCATTGGTTCCCAGAGAGTATCTGTGCCTCCCATTTCCACAGCTTTATGCTGTGTGAGTCAAAAGGTCCTGGATTCCAGAAATGAATGCTTCCACCAGAAGACAGAGTAAGGGTCCCATTGAACTCTAAGCTACAGCTTCTACCAAGTCAGTTCAAGCTGTTCATGCCAAGAGACCAGAAGGCCAGGAAAAGAGTCACCATTCTGGCATGGCTAGGATCCTGATCATCAGGTGGAGGTTGCCACATGAAGGAGGAAGAGAAAAATACGTTCAGCACGCAGGTGGCCCCAGGGCTGTTCCTTGACACTCCCCTGCTCTGTTGGAAACTACAAAGATAGCCTTGAGCTGAGATGGGCATGGAGACCAAGGACAAAATTCTGTCTCCCCTCTCCACCCCAGGTATGACATCTAGCCCAGGTGAGGTACCAGCTGAGGGTGAGGGGCCTCTAGAATGTGTGGTAGGGGAGGGAGATGAAGGATATCAGTTCTGGTCTTGAGACAGCTGCTGCCGGGAGAATTGTATGTAGCTCATTCCACTAACCTTCCTCTCACATGTTTCTTCCGGAACAGAGACCACGCCCACCCCAACACCAGAATCCTGGAGGCAATGACCCAAGATAGGTGAACTTTCTATGTGAGGTTAATGGATCCAGGCGCTACATGGATGAGTTGTAGTGCGTGCTGTGCTACCCAGATGCCCCAGGACTGAACATGCTTGCTCCCACCACCACTGGGAGAGCTGGCTGCTGATTTCTTTCTATGGAATCACTCTCTGGGGTTTTCCCTTGACAAAGGGACTAACCTTACCAAAGATTACCCCTGTTAAATGCAAGGGTAAAAGAGGTCTGATTCCCTTACCTCAATTCAGGGCAATCTGAATGGCCATCTCAGGACCAGAAGGGTCCTCTGTTGTAACCACACATCTGACCTCTTTCTCTGCCCAGTTGTGCCTCCCGCATTTGCTTATAGGTGATGTTACTGAGATCACGACCCAGAACACCTCCTGCATACTGATCTTCATCTCAGAGTCTGTTTTCCTAGGTCCCTGACCTAAGACAATAGCTAACATCTATGGAAAGCTTGCTATGTGCTAAATAATTCGCACATGTTAGCTCATTCAGTGGGGATAAAAATAATATTATCCCCATATGTCAGATGAGAACCTTTAGGTTTAGAGAGGGTTAAATGACTTATGTGAAGTCCAATAAGGTAATTTGAGAATTAAACTTGGGACAAATATATACTTCAGATTGATCTCTTATGGAAATCTGGAATTCCAGTAAGATTTTCATTATCTGCAAATGTATATGATGATCCATGACAGGTAGTAAATTGTAATTGCTAAGTTTCCATTTATATCACACATGTTCTGAGGCTACTAGCGAAAATACCTGGAGATTAACCAGTGACCATATCTCAATGGGCCTTTATTGCACCCTCATAAATTCCAAGGGTCAACTGTACTTATTGTGACCAAATTCTAGTATACAAGACTGGTGAAAGTTAAAATTAAAAAAGGAAAGAAAGGTATTAATATTTATTGACTATCTTCTTTGCTCTGTACTAGTGTTTTTCAAAATTATTTTACCTCAACTCATAGTAAGAAAAACATCTTTCATAGTGACCCAGTATATACATTTATGTGTATGTATGTGTGTAAGAGAAACCAAAGCAAAAAAATGTGCTATCCAATATGCACCTCATTAATATGGCAATGATTTTATATTCTATTCACATGATTTTAAGCTAGTTGCTACCCACTGTATTGATTTCAAATTAAATGACCATGAAGAACAGTTTGAAAATCACTTCCCAATGCTAAGACTTTTCACATATATTTACTAATTTAGCTCTTCTAACAACCTTCCAGAGAACTTATTACTATTATCATCCCATTTTTTCTCTAATGAGGTGCATGCTTTAACAACCATCCTGAGCTCCTACAACTCATAAATGACAGAGCAGAAATGTAAACAGATTAAACTACTAAATTATTTTATACACATTTCAACTATCTTGGTCAGCATGCAAAATGCTTAAAAAGAAGAAGAGAACAGAGGAAAAAAAGAAGAAATATAGGTATTTTCTCCATCCATTTTCTTTTGCCTCTTAAACCAGCTTCACTGTCAGTTCTAGGAAAGAGGTCCCACCTAAAAATATGCCCCAAAGTCAGTGAAGATGCTGGTAACTAAAGGCAAATGGTGACCTAGCCATTCACTGTGAGAATTTGTGGAACTGAGCATGCAGCTCAAGAAAATTCACCTTCCTAGCTAACTAATGTTTTCTAATCTTTGGGCAGCAAGGTATAGAGGTAAGGATGGTGTTGTTTCTCATCATTCTGGTTTAAGCACCATTTCTTCTGCTTCTTGAGAAGTAAAAGAAATATCAAGTCAATCAGTACTCCTATCGACTCTTTTCTGGAAGTCAGTTCAGTGAGAACATTTGCCCTGATGTAACTTAAGTGCTTTATTCACTCTGGAATCTTACTGATAAATTCATGGGAATTGTGATATATTCTCAGAGCATGCACAGGTTTTATGTTTGTTGGCATTTGAGGGAAAGATGAATTTGAGGGACAAAATTCTCTTAATCAGTTTTAACTTCTTAAGCAACACAATTCTCATAACCAATACGTTGACATAAGATGCACAAAGCATCTTCCTCTCCATGAAACTTTTTGTTTTCTACTATTCCTCAGGTGCGTATTTTACAATGAAACTGTATACAGTGATGGTTAAAAAGAACTATAAATTTATATCTTTTTCAGTGGAGTTGTGGGGCAGAAACCAGTTTACATGGGATCATGTATGTAAGAAGAAAGAAAAATTGTAGACAAGT
The DNA here is from genome assembly GCF_028021215.1 of Eschrichtius robustus. Lineage (NCBI taxonomy): Eukaryota > Metazoa > Chordata > Mammalia > Artiodactyla > Eschrichtiidae > Eschrichtius > Eschrichtius robustus. The sequence continues at coordinate 90,053,867 of NC_090827.1, read as the reverse complement.
TTTTACAAAATCATCTATAGATTTAGTGTTATCTCCATCTGTGTCTCAACAAAAATCATGTAAAACTGGCAAACAGATTTTTTTTAATGAACTAAAAGAAACAACAGGCAAGAATAGCCAAATCATTCTTTTCTTTTAAAGATCTTTATTGGAGTATAATTACTTTACAATGGTGTGTTAGTTTCTGCTTTATAACGTAGTGAATCAGCTATACATTTACATATATCCCCATATCTCCTCCCTCTTGCGTCTCCCTCCCATCCTCCCTATCCCACCCCTCTAGGTGGTCACAAAGCACCAAGCTGATCTCCCTGTGCTATGAGGCTGTTTCCCACTAGCTATCTGTTTTACATTTGGTAGTATACATAAGTCCATGCCACTCTCTCACTTCATCCCAGCTTACCCTTCCCCCTCTCCATGTCCTCAAGTCCATTCTCTACGTCTGCATCTTTATTCCTGTCCTGCCCCTAGGTTCTTAAGAACGATTTTTTTTTTTTAGATTCTGTATATATGTGTTAGCATACAGTATTTGTTTTTCTCTTTCTGACTTACTTCACTCTGTATGACAGACTCTAGGTCCATCCACCTCACTACAAATAACTCAATTTTGTTTCTTTATATGGCTGAGTAATATTCCACTGTATGTATGTACCACATCTTCTTTATCCATTTATCTGTCGATGGACACTTAGGTTGTTTCCATGTCCTGGCTACTGTAAAGAGAGCTGCAATGAACATTGTGGTACATGACTCTTGTTGAATTATGGTTTTCTTAGGGTATATGCCCAGTAGTGAGATTGCTGGGTCATATGGTAGTTCTATCTTTAGTTTTTTAAGGAACCTCCATACTGTTCTCCATAGTGGCTGTATCAATTTACATTCCCACCAACAGTGCAGGAGGGTTCCCTTTTCTCCACACCCTCTCCAGCATTTCTTGTTTGAAGATTTTTTGAGCCAAATCATTCTTAAGGAAGAACGAAAGTTTGTGTGTTCTGGGTGGGTGGACATTTGCCCTGGAACAGTTGTTTTTGAACATTAGTGTGTAATCAATAATAAAGAACACAGAGGCCTACATGTGTGTTGAAGTAAGACCCACGCCTCTGTATTTTCACCAAGATTCCGAGCTAATTTTAATACCCATCCAAGCTTGACAATCACTGCCCCAGTTGACAACAAGACAAATTATAAAAACTATAGCAATTAAAACAGGGTGGTGCCAGTATAGGAAAAGATAAAGAGAACAATAGAACAGAAAGCCCAGAAGCACACAGGACTATATACATGTTTGACATATAAAGGTGAATAGCAGATGGTGGGAAAGAAGAGACTACTCAAAACTGATGCTAGGAAGGTGTTATCTATATTAAAATACAATTAGATTCCAAAGATCAACAAAATTTAAAGGGCAGTAAAGGCTAATATTAAAAAGCCAAAACTTTAGAACTTTTAGATGAAAGTAAAAGAGAATAACTTTATGTCCTATAGGACCTTAGGGTAAAGAAGGGTTTCTTAAAGACAGATTTTTATAAGGAAAGCATTGATAAAATCTTTCTTTAAAAAACTTCTTCCATTTGCAACTATCTACAAGAAATCAGATGTTTCCAGATATTGCTCAGCCAAAACAAAAATACTGAAATTCATTGGAGGCTAAGACTTGTTCAAGAATATAGTTGTCATTCCTAACAAGAATTTTAAATGTTTATTTTCTAATTGTATAAATAAATGTCCTGAAGTTCAATACGTATGATACATTTATATTAATACTATGCTTTTACATACTCTCCTTTTATATTAGATTTTAGTTTAACAAAAAAATCTTCTACTAATTTAAACCTCTTGCTTGACAAGCAAACCCAGGCCCAAAGAAGTTACTTAGCTTGCCCAAGATGACAGATTTAATTAGTCAAAACCAACTTGCCTGATGTAATAAAAACATTAAATAGCTTTCTAGAATATTATTATTCCTTAAATCCTTCTCTTTCATTGTCTTAATGTTGTTATTAATAACCTCAGCATTAACAACACGAAAGTGAAATTATAAGGTCTTAAGTGGTGAATTTGGATTGTGGTCATGAATAGGTACAGCCATTTAATAGCCAACAAAATAGATTTGTAGAAGTCATTAAGTTTTGTGGCAAGAAATAAACCAGCAATGTCTCTTTATTTACTTCCCCGTGTAAAATTTCATTATTATTGGGGTTTTGAATGAGTTGAATCAATTACCTTTTCTTCCTCTCAAGATTCTGAACAAATTGATAATTATACACAGGAAATATAAAGATCAAAATATCAATTTGATTACTGGTAAAGCTGGGCCAGAGAAGGCATTTTGGATATACGACCTCAAACTACACCTCCTAAAATTTACCCCTACTCAGTCACAAGCATCAGTGGGATACAAAAGCCCTGGTCCCGGAAGCTTCCCCACAGAAGGAAGAAGAAAGAACACACAGACTGCCAGTAGGCAGACTGATCCCAGAGCGAGAGCAAGAAGATGCAAGACAATGCTCATGTCCCCGTGCTCTTCCCACTCTTCCTCCTGTGGGGAAATAGAATACAAGGAACCTCCAAAATATTTATCCACCACATCTCTTTTTGAGAATGGAACTGAGGAACCCTCACGGAAGCATAAGGCTGGTAAAATATGGTGCCCCTTTTATCAGTTGGGGTCATAACAAGAATCCAATAGAATACTTCAGATGGGAGGCTGAGGGGTTGAATGGATGGGCTGCTCACACGCTGTGGGCAGTGCTAAAGGAAAATGACAAAGGATAGTGACAGTTCCCAAAGCTAGGAGCTGCACGTTGCATGCTCTTCTCTAAGGACTGAAGGGCAAAGGGAAGACAGAGAAATGGTTACCAAAACATGGCAAAAGCTACGGTTGTAGGAGAGGGGAACAAAGCATCAGCCAGACCATGACCAGGCAGTGAGGGAACCAAGGGGACAGGTAACATAACCTCCCTTTATCTACTCACCTTCAGGCCTCCTCCCAGTGCCACCCACCCTCCCCAGGGAGAACATGGTTGATGCAATCAGAGAAGTCAGTCTTCCAGGACAAAGGTCAGGGTGGAAAATGGTGGAAGTTACATCTGGAGTAGCAGAGAATACCAACACAGCCCCCAACACATGTGAATACAGCCCACAGAAGGGAACTTAAGCTATAATGGCTAAATAATATTATAGCGACCTGTCCTCAGTATCCAGTCATTAAGGGAGAATATTTATCAGGTCTCTAGACTCCAGTTGGTCAGAGTGTGATCAGATTAATCACAAAGAAGCACTGTATTCACAGGGCTTTTTTATTTAAATTTAAATTTTATTTTATTTAATGATTAAGATGAGAGTATGACTGAGATTCCTGATAATTTTTTAATTTTATTAAAGTATACTTGATTTACAATGTTGTATTCATTTCTGCTGTGCAACAAAGTGATTCAGTTATACATATGAGATTCCTGATAAATTTTTAACATCATCATACATAAGGTATGTTCTTATATTCATGAGCATTTATAAAATTCATGAAACAGTCATGGAGGTAGACTCGTTATAAGAAACACTTCCAATTACACGTGTAAATGTGTGTCAAGACAAAGGGTTCCCAGTGAAAAGTTAACTTTAGTGCCCTGAAGAAGAAGATGATGGGGGTAGCAGGGGGGGATACCCTCAAACACATAGAATTTTCTCCCAAATTTAAGGTTACTTTGACCCAGCTCAGTTTTCTTCTCAAAGAATGCCAAGTCCACTTAGAAATTTCACTACTTAGGCCTGGATCCCACTTAGTCATTTCACCACTCCAGAAGTACTTAGCTAAAAGCTAGACTTCTGCCAACATGTTATCAATATTTTGTCAACATTTAAAATTTTCATCTTCAGATTTACCTTTTAGAAAAGAAATCAACAGAAGAAGAAAACAAAATTTTCCCTAACAGATTAAGAATAGTGGAAGATCTAATTATTCTTTCTTCTAGGTAAAGTCTATACAAACTTAATTCCCAGGGAAGCATGGACCCTCTCTATCCTTTACTCTAGCAGCTATATTCTAGCTCATCAACCACAAAAGCTCAGCTGAAGTCATAGCTGAATGGTCTGCTATACCTCTTTGTGTAATCTCTCAACTGTTTCAGCCTATGTGCCATTTGCTTTCTTTGTGGCCCTGTCTAAAAGAGCAATGCAAAGTATATTCATTTTGAAATATCTGAGTTGTACTTCTGGCAGTTTCTAATTCAGTGACCATATAATTTTTTCAGGCATGATATATTTTTTTCAATCTCTAAATGGACATTAAGTATTGTATAAAGTGATTCACAATCAAAATTGAGAATTTTAAAACCCGGTTTGAGATAAAACAACAACAATAACAAATACCTATCGTCTTAAAGCCAAAGTCAGGAATCACTGTGGTTTATTCAATAAACTTCTACTGTTTCTGCAACATGCCAGGCAGAGTTCTTGTCCCAGAATATAAAGAGGAGAGATGGGGAGATATGATACAGACCTAATTTACCAGGAGCGACAAACTGGTGTATAATTAATAATAATATACTGTATTGAACTCTATGTGTAGGCCTACCTATTTTCAATACCTTGTTTCTTTTTTACTAATAGACACTCAATTTTAATTAGAGTAGCAATGTGATCAACTAAAAATGTTTAATTTCCTGGCCTGTCTTGCCCTGAGGTGCATGCAATATTGTTCTGCCAATGAGATAAAGGCAGAAGTCCATGGAGAGGTTATTGCTTCCTGAATAAGCAGTCAAAATCTCCCTAGAATGTACAATTTATCTCCTTACCCCTTTGTTCATTCCCTTTCTTCTCAAGACTGTGGAAAAGATACCAGGAAGTGTAGTAGCCATTGTCCAACTGTGAGGCAACAAGCCTGAGGACAAAACGCTATATCTAAGGATGGCAGAGCAAGAGTGTGAAAAAAGATAGGCTTCCTGATAATCTCCTTGATGACCCTGTATCGTCTCCCAGAATGTTTGTTGCATGAGGCAAATAAACTGCAATCTGTTTAAACCATTGCTAAGACAGGCTATGACAGAAGAATGCCTCAAGTCCTTTAAAATACAAAAGAGGGGGGCAAAGGGAGCTTTTCACAAGACACACTGGCATGTGAAATTTGAGCATCAGTGGAAGGAAGAAGCAGTAGAATCTAAGGTTAGGGGGAACTGGACTCAGAATGCTTGGGTTTATAACCATCTAGTTTCTGCTTTGTACCTACTCTTGTGTATATTTAATCTCTCTATACCTCAGTTTCCTCTTCTGTAGAAGGGTAACTTTTGTATCTACTTCATAGCATAGTTGTAAGTATGAAACAGTTATCACTGGTGACACTATTAAAACAATACAGTGCACATCATGTGGCAGGTGCATGTGGGGGTACAGGGGACTGGGCTGCTGTCCTGATAGCTACATTCCCAGAGGCAGTTGTATACTGTTCATACTGGCTGACTGTTACCAGATATTTCTAGATGGATCTGTATTATCAGTTAATTCACTCAGGATTAAGAAGGGCTGATCAAACAATATCCTTTCCTCAGGATTTGACTGAGCAATATGCAGTTTGAAGATTTTGCAGCTGTCAGATATATGCCATAGATGGATGCTTGAATAAGAACTTGGTTTTCATTCTGATGATTATTTATTATCCGCATGTACCTCTCCTGTCTGTCACCTGCATTCTGTTATCAGTCAGTCCCTGTCAGATTGATCACCCCCTATTCTTCTATTTCTTCTCCTTGACCACAGGTGTTTCTAACCCACTCTAGCTTCTGAATTCCTCCTGAGACCACTCCTGAGTTTCATGACTTTGCTTTAAAATGCACCCAGGATTTTGTTTTTATTTGGGTATGGTGAGGCCAACAGATCAGGAGACAAACGCCATTGTAAAAAGTTTGTTATTCACAATTTCCAGAGGATGGGATCCTGCCGGGACACGCAGGACCACATGGGGAAGCACTACGGTGAGTCAGGAGGCAGAAGGAATGAGGGGAAAGCATAGGCAAAGGCTGCATTGTGGTTTTTGTGGGTAGGATAGTTGAGGCCATGTAAACAGTTCAGGATTGGCTAGTTTGAATAAGTTCTGTGGACTCTGGGCTATAAGGGTTGTTCCTAGTTGTCTAGTACCTGGCCCTGGGATGATTAGGGCACAGGAATGTTGACTGATAGAGTGTAGAAGCCAGATAAAGGAGGTGATTCAGAGTATGGGCTCTGGACTGGTTGGTGTGCATAGTTTATTTTCTCCAGAAATTATCTGGCCCTGGGAGGGCAGTCTCTCCCTGATCAGTGATGACCCCACAATATCAAAGTATCAGAAAATTAAAAAAAAAAAAAAGCTTAATACAGGCTTGGGCTCCAGTTTTGTGTTTGTTGATTTACGTATTTCAATTGTGTTCTTTTTTATTTTTCTTCTGTGCCATGTAAATGTCCAGTTCTAATAATCTCACAAGTAAATAATTTATATACTGTTAAAAACATATTTTTTCAAAACAAAATTATTCAAATGTTCAGATTGTTTTGGCTAGACTCTTTTGGGGTCTTTATTTTCCAGGTAATTGCTATGATTTTCCATTGTGAAGAGGCAAGCTTAGTCAGTTAAGTCTTTGAATAAAGAGGTACTTTCCAGTTTGCATTTAAACAACATTAATTGTAGTGCCTACACAGTTACTACAATTAGTCTAATATATATAATTATTCTGTATCATACACACACCCAGATACTAATCATCTCACCATCTTTCTCCATCTTTCTTCTGCATCTTCTTTTAGAAACCATATTGTATTTTAGCTGGGGGCGGGGAGGCAGTATAGCAAATCCCAAGATACAATACAAATATTTTTCTAATAAAATGCCATACTTTTTAAAGTGCCCTTTAATCTTCACTTTGCCTAAAGGACACATGTCTGCCCTATGTCCATCCCTAGTACATAACTCAAGGCTGGCACATAATAGAAGCTCAACAGTAAGTATTTGTTGAAAGGACAAATAGTGAAGAAATTAATATCAATAATGAATAATAAATTAATGTAATATAATATGAGCATGAGCATATTTCCAGTTTGAGAGGAAGAAATTTCTCTAGAATTCTGCTAAATTACGTTGTTAAAGTTCACTTCTCCATTTCTTGTGGGCACAGAAAGATATGTCAAGAACAGTCACAGCAACCAATATAGTACTATTTAAATCACTGCTCTTCAATTTTCCCTACCAAAACTCCCAATACTCCCAAATCACAATCCAGCCAAAACTCCCAAATCATGAACTCTTATTAATTTGACTTTGTATTTATACAACTCAGGTGAGTTTATAAAGCTCTGTTAGTCCATGGTCTCATTTAAACTTCACAACCACCTTGGGAGGTAATTAGGACAAGCTCATGCTCCCATCAGCCCAGGGATTTACACACTCACAAGCTCAATATTTTGAGCCTCAAAAAAAAAATCATCTTAGGGGTGATTGGGAATTGGACCCTTCATTAGGCTACCATACTCAGAAATCTCAGCAACGGAAGAGGCAGCTCAAATTATCCTGTCCACCTACATCTTATATAAAAAAGAAAACTTTTGCTCAAAAGCCTAAATAATACACTTAAAGAGCCAGTGAGCACCAGGGCAGTGATTGAAGTTCAAATTGCCTTCTTTTCTTTAATCCACCTGGTTGAATGGTCTGTTGAAATTGTTAATACAGTAAAAAAAATTGCTGACTTTAGCTTCTTTGAAGTCATCAATGTAAGTATTATGCCCTCTCTCTCTGTGTCTTTCTCACTTTAGGAGATTTCCTACAGCCCCATGCCCTCAGTTTTTCTCGATTTTCCATAACTTGAAAAGCAATCTAATAAACTCATTCACTAGCTCTCCAGCAATAAAAGCCCTGTTTTGTAGATTTTGCCAATTTCCATGATGTAAATACTCCCATCATTGCCAGTTTCAAGGATGACTGTCTTTAACAATGGGATTACAAAATTTCTGAAAAATTAGTAATAATAAAAATTCCGAAGATTATCTATCACCATTCTGAAAGGCATTTGTATTTACTAAGGCAGTGCTACTCCCCAAAGTATGGTCCCCCTGGGAGTATCACATCACCTGGAAGATAGTTGGAAATGTAAATTCTTGGACCTCACTCCAAAGTTGAATCAGAAACTCTGATCACGGGGCTCAGGAATTTCTATTTTAACAAGCAGTTAGGTTATTCTTACACATACTTAGGTTCGAGAAGCACGGTATTAGTTTGCTAGGTTTGCCATAAAAAAGTACCATAGTCTGGATGTCTTAAACAACAACTTCCTCGTAGTTCTGGTGGCTAGAAGACCATGATCAAGGTATCAGCAGGTTTGGTTTCATTCTGACGTCTCTTTCCTTGCCTTTTGTAGATGGTTGTCTTTTCCTTTTGTCTTCACATGGTCTTTTCTCGGTGTGTCTGTATTCTAATCTCCTCTTCTTGTAAGGACAAAAGTCATATTGGATTGAGGCTCACATCAGTGACCTCACTGAACTTTACTGGGGGTTAGGACTTTAACATATGAATCTGGGTACACAATTCAGACCATAGGAGTGTCCAATAAGTATCTCTTACATAAATGAATAAAAATAAGATGGGAGGGAGAAAAGAGCCAATCATTGAAAGGCAAGGACCCACATGCTAATCTAAGTACTCCTGACTATGGGCTTCATCAATAAGTTAGTGAGCAGAGAATGGTAGTAATTATCAAAAGCACTCAGTAGCTATATGAAAAAAATTTGCACCAGCATGTGATTTTAGTTTTTATTAACTACTGTGTTTGTTATTCTTATGAATCAGAGTTAGATAGACCACTTGGAGACACTTGCACTGAGCAGATTTAATTGATACTTGGCCTCATCATTTTGGTGCCCAAATTCAGCAGACCAGGTAAGCTCCATTGCAGAATGGGTGCTAAAGAGGGCCTCTTTCTGTTTTTTGTCCTTCCTCTTACAATGTCAGGCATTAAGAACTGTTTTGCAAGACCCATATATACCCAGACACACAAATACATAAAATAAAAGTGGGGAAATAATACATTCTCTGTTTTTGTTACAATTAAGTCTGCTATTTAGGGTCACTCATTTATTAAACTCTGATTCTGGAATATTTAATAATTCTACTTTGTCAGATTCATTGAAATGTGTCCAGGAGGGGCATTTGGGGTACTTTATCCTAAAAGAAGTAATGCTTTAAATTTATATATAGCATTACATTAGCAATCTCACGTTCTGAAATTGTTCATGATAAAATTATATTCTCAGAGTTTTCCAGCATATTCTTCAAGCTTTCTGTTGTGAACATATCTTGAATCCTTGTACCCGTAGAATCATTTTAAGTCTTAGTGCCATTCCTATCTTAAGTGTTTTCATATTTTGTACATGAAGGAGGGCATGTGTGAAAATGATCATTTACCTTTAAAAAATTAAGGTAAAATTAACAAATATCACTCTATGATCCCAAAATTTGTCAGGTGGCTTCAAAGAGAAAAAAAATAACACATCATCATTAGCAAACTCCCCAGGCAGAAACTCTGACATATTGCCTTTGATTAAATCTGATGCATCACACGCTTTTTGTAACTAGATCTGACCGATAGTTCCCATGGCATATCAGCCCAAAACTATTCAAATACTACAGTGCAACTTGCCTTTCTAATATAGGGCACAAATTTTCTCAAACAAGAAGGATAAAAGGTTTTCTTACTCTCCCTAGGAATTCCTGAGAAAAGAACCCTAGCATCCCAGAGGTAGAAAGGATATTGGTGTTCATGTAGTTCAATTTCCCATTTAATCGGGAATTCCCTCTGCACTACCCCTAACAAGCTGTCACCAGTCTTTGCTTGCACACTTTCTATGACAATGCAGTTGCTGCCTTTGCAGAATCCCATTGGCACTGTCTGCATTATAGGGCAGCACTAAATTGCTGACTCACACACAAGTTATAAATTGGATACTTGAACCCCACTTTCAGAACCTTTTATATCTTCTCTTCTGAATTAAAAAAAAACCCTAAATATGCCTTAAATAATGTTTTAATGCCTCTTTACCCTCAATACAGAAACATATTTATGATACAGCAATAAATACCTAAAAAATAAATCCTTGCCATGAACCTATGCTACATCAGCTACTGTCTTAGCTTTCTTCTTCCATAATATTCTGGAAAAGAATATCATATGCTTAGTTTTACTGCCTCACTTTCCCTTAAGTTTGGAGGCAGTTGAGCTTCCACCCCACAACATAACTGAAACCATTATTCTCAGTCTTATCCCTCTACATTTCTAAAACATCTAAATACTCCTGGTTCCACATTTCTTTCTAAAATGTCCTTCTCTTGTCTCCTCTGACACAATTCTTTATTCCCACCCATGTCCCCAGTCAATCCATTGCAGTATTCTTCTTGTACTTATCTTGCTTATTCACTCCTTTATACTTACCCAGGTTTATCTCTTCTATTTTCTCCTTATTTTTAAACAAACAAAAAAAAAAGAAAAATGGCCTTCAGGATGTTATGAAACACCAAAAGACTGTATCTAAAATTTTGCATCTTTATGTGTGTGTATATTTCTAGAACTAAAACTATTTACTGAGTATCAAAGTTTTCTTGAAATGAAATTCTACATTGCTCCTTGCATAAGTGCATCCACTCCTATGACATCAGCTGCCTCCTGTACCCGTCACTAGGCAACTCCACTGATATCTCTCAAGTGCCTCAAACACAACAATACAGAAGCAAATCACTATCTTACCACCACCACTAAATTTGCCTCTCATATGTCATTTGCTGTCTTTATAAATTCCAACACTATCCATCCAGTTGTCCAAAATATAAACCAAGTACTAATCCATAGCCCCTCCTCCCTACTCTCCACATCCAATTGGTGATGAAGTCCTCTCAACTAGACCTCTTCAGCATCTTCAGAATTCATCCCCTCTCCATCTCTATATACTGCCTTACTTTAGGGTGCCATCATTTCTCAAGTCACTTAGTCTAACAGATCCCTAACTGATATCCCTGTCCCAAATTTACTTCTCTTCAATCCATTCTCTACATTTCTGCTAAGTGTTTAATGCCAATGCCCATATCTGATCTAGGCACTTGGCTATTTAAACTCCCTTTATAGCTTCCAGCTGTCTTCAGGGTAAAATCCATATGTCTTAGAATAGTATGCAAGGCTTTTCTTTACTTCTGCCTGAATGTTGAGCTAATCTCTTGCCACTCTCACCTTCCTATCTCTTGTATTTCTCCTTCTAGTGCCCCCTTACTCCAAGTATTCCCTGCTACCCTCTCCATCCCCAGTCATATGGCTAACTCCTACACATTCTTCAAAACTCAGCTTGGATATCACATCATCCATTCTTTTCTTTAGTTGTTCAACAAATGTTTATTAGGAGCCATCTCTTTGCTAGATATCATGCAGACATAGTATGAATAAGATAGACATAATCCTTGCCCTCCTAGAATTTATCTTTTATATGGAAAAGGATTCATACCAATTAGTGCATAATTAGTTGTTTTATTAAAACAACAATAAGTTATTTTATAAGTAAATATAAGGTATACCGAGAACGTAATTATGGTCCTGATCTAGACTGGGATATCAGGGGAAGCTTCCCCACGGAAATCACATCTAAGCTGAGATCTGAAAGATTTATAGTTGTTCCTGGGTGACGGAAGGGAAGGATTCCAGGTGCACTATGCAGAGGTCTTGAAGCAGAAACGTTCATGTTGTACTGGAGGAACTACAGTATGGCTGCAGCCCAGCGTGTAAGATATCAAGTGACACAATTTGAGTCTGGAGACTTAGGAAGGGCCCAGATTATGCTGAGATCCTGGAATCTTGCTAATGATTTAAGTCTTACTATAAGAATATTAAGTAACCCCAAAAGGGTTTTAAGTAGGCTGGTGATACTATTAGATACACCTTTTTATCACTCTAACTTCTGTTCACAGAGTGGATGGGCTACATGGAAAGAGTAGATACAAAGAGAGCTTTCAGGAAATTAGTGTAAGAGTTCAAGCGAGGTGTGATGTTGACTTACACCAAATTAGTGCTGTTGCAGTTAGAAAACAGAAAAATATGAAAGTTGTTTGGAAGGTAAAACTAACAGTACTTGATAAAGGACATATAAGGCAGTTAAAGGAAAAGGATATTAAGGGTAACACCTATGTTTCTAGCTTGTTCAACCATGTGGATGGTTATGCCATCCACTGATATAAGCAACACTGAAAGAGGAGCAAGTTTCATGGGACAGTCATTAGTGCAGTTTCCAACACATTAAGCTTGGAGGTGATGTTAAGTAAGCAAACCTGGAGGGCAAAAGTAGTAATGTCAAAGTTAAAGACATTAATTTAAGAGTAAGTGTATGGGTGGTAATTAAATTCAGAGCTGTCATCAGCCCAGAATATAAAACAATAATAATAAAATTAATAATAATAGTTAATATTTATCAAGATTTTACTACTAAGCCATTTCTTAATGGCTTAGCAGATATTAATTCATTAAGTCCTCACAAAAGCCTATTGGTACTATGATTATTATCCCCATTTTACAGATAAGAAATGTGAGGCTCAGAGAGATTGATGGTCACAGAGTGAGTTAAGTGACAGAGTATGGATTCAAACACAGGCAATGTCAGCTATTTAAGTCATCAAGATGGAAGAATAAGAAGTCCCATCGCTCCTTGCCCAACGGAAACACTAACAATGATATATGGACCAAAACACCTTTATGAGAAGTCCAGAATCCAGCTAAAAATTGTAGTAGCTTAGACAAGATCAAAATCGAGAAGAGACACTTTGAAATAGGTAACAGATCTGTTTAAGATGAAAACAAAGTAGTATATACCAAGACACACTGTCAAATGTCAAATGTCAAAGATAATTTAAAAGCAGCGAAAGAAAAGCAACTAATCACATACAATGTGATTTCTCAGCAGAAACCTGTAGGCCAGAAGGAAATGGGATGATATATTCAAAGAAATATATGTTCTGAAAGAAAAAACTGCCAACCAAGAATACTGTACATGGCAAAACTCTCCTTCAAAAATTAGGCCACCATGACTTTAATAAATCCACACAAATCCGGACAGACGCTGCAAGAAAGGAAAACTACAGGGCCAATATCCCTGATGAATGTAGAGGCACAAAACCTCAACAAAATACTAGCAAACTGAACTTAGTAGCAATTAAATGGATCATACACCATGGTCAAGTGGAATTTATCTCTGAGATATAAGGATGCTTTACCATACACAAATCAATAAATGTGGTTCACCACATTAACAGAATTAAAAATTAAAATCACATAATCATCTCAATAATAGATGCAAAAAAAGTCTTGACCAAATTCAACACCCTTTCATGATTAAAAAACCCTTAACACGCTAGGTATAGAAGGCATTTACTGCAGCATAATACAGGCTGTATGTGAAAAGCTGACAGCTAACGTCATACCCAACAGTGAAAAACTGAAAGTTTTTCTTCTATGATCAGGAACAAGGCAAGAATGCCCACTTACCAGTTCAATTCAACATGGTACTGGAAGTCCTAACTAGAGCAATTTGGTAAGAAAAAGAAATACAAGGCATACAAATTGGAAAAGAAGAAGTAAAATCAGCTCTGTTTGCAGGTGACATGGTCTATGTAGAAAAACCTAAAGACTTCACACCCACACAAAAAAAGTTAGAACTAATAAAAAAAGAAAACTGAGTAAAATTGCAGAATACAAAATCAGTGTCCAAAAATCAGTTGTATTTCTGTACAATAACAAGGGACTATCTGAAAAGGAAATCAGGAAAACAATCCCACTTACAATAACACCAAAAAGAAGAAAATACTTAGGAATAAACTTAACTGAAGAGGTGAAAGATGTACACTGAAAACTATAAAACACTAATGAAAGAAATTAAAGAAGATATAAATAAATGGAAACACATCCCCTGTTCATGGATTAGAAGACAATACTGTTAAAAAGTCCATACTACCCAAAACAATCTACGTTCAATGCAACTATCAAAATCTCAATAAGTATTTTTCACAGAAATAGAAAAAGCAATCCTAAAATTCATTTGGAAACACAAAGGACTCTGAAGAGCCAAAGGAATCTTAAGCAAGAAGACCAGACCTGGAGGCATCACACTTCATGATTTCAAAATATATTACAAAACTACAGTAACTTTAAAATTATGATACTAGCATAAAAACAGACATATAGACCAACGAAAAATGATAGATTTCAGAAATAAACCCAAGCATACATGGTCAACTTATCTTCAACAAGGGTGCCAAGAATATATAGTACAGAAAGGATAATCTCTTCTACAAAATCATGTTGAAAAAATTGGATAACTACCTACAAAAGAATGAAATTGGACCCTTATTTATTTACAAAAATAAACTCAAACTAGATTACATATTCAAACACGAGACCTGAAAATGTAAAACTCCTAGAAGAAAATATAGGGGGAAAGCTTTATGACATTATTCTTAGCAAGGATTTCTTGGGTATGATACCAAAAGCATAAGCAAGAAAAGCAAAAATAAATAAGTGGGACTACATCAAACTAAAAACTTCTACATTGCAAAGGAAACAATCAACAGGTGAAAAGGCAATCAGCAGAATGGGAAAAATAGCTAAAAACCATATACCTGATAAACAGTTAATATTTAAAATATTTAATAAACTCTTACAACTTAATAGCAAAAACAAAACAAAACAAATTTCTAAAATGGACAAAGGACTTAAATGGACATTTCTCCAAAGAAGACATAAAATGCACAACAGGTATATGAAAAAATGCTCAACATCACTAATAATCAGGAAAATGCAAATCAAAACCACAGTGAGGGCTTCCCTGGTGGCGCAGTGGTTGGGAATCCGCCTGCCAATGCAGGGGACACGGGTTCGAGCCCTGCTCCAGGAAGAAGATCCCATGTGCTGTGGAGCAGTTAACCCCATGTGCCACAATTTCTGAGCCTGCGCTCTAGAGCTAGCAAGCCACAACTACTAAGCCCACCTGCCACAACTACTGAAGCCCATGCGCCTAGAGCCCGTGCTCTGCAACAAGAGAAGCCACTGCTGTGAGAAGCCCGCGCACCACAAGGAAGACCCAACACAGCCAAAAATAAATAAATAAAATAAATAAATTTATAAAAAAAAAAAAACCACAGTGAGATATCACTGCACACCTGTTAGAATGGCTATTATCAAAAAAAAAAAAAAAAGTTAAGGCAAGGATATGGAAAAATTGAAATCCTTGTACAGTGTTAGTGAGAATATAAAATGGTGCAGCCACTATGAAAAACAGTATGGAACTTCCTCTAAAAATTAAAAATAGAACTACCATATGATCCAGCAATCCCACTTCTGGGTAGATATACAAAAGAATTGAAATCAAGATCTCAAAGAGGTATCTGCACTCCTGTGTTTACCACAGCATTTTTCACAATAGTCAAGATATGGCAACGGCCTAAATATCCATTGATGGATGAATGGATAATGAAAATGTGGTAGATATATACAGTGGAATACTACTCAGCCTTAGAAAAGAAGGAGATCTTGCCATTTGCAACAACGTGATGAACCTGGAGAACACTATGCTAAGTGAAATAAGCCAGTCACAGAAGGGCAAAGATAGCATGATTCCATTATATGAGGAATATAAAATAGACTCATAGAAACAGAAAATAGAACAGTATTGCCAAGGGCTTGGGAGGGGGTCGTGGGGAGTTGCTGTTCAAAAACTTTGTCTTGCAAGTTGCATAAGTTCTAAAGATCTGCTGTACAGTATTGTGATTATAGTTAACATTACTTTATTGTACACTTAAAATTTTTTAAAGGATATATCTCATGTTGTATTCTTACCACAAAAAAAACAAACAAACACATAAAAACACAGATACACAGGCGATGTCACTCCAAAGCACAAACTCATAAACACTAACCCATTATGGCATATAAAAGGCACAAAAGAAGTATTTTCTGATTGACTGAATGAAGTAGTATTCCTTATAAACCATTCACCATGCTGGTTTACATACCCTAAAAATCCTGTAGTAGTTTCTAATTACTGCATTTGTGATAAAATTACACTTCTAAGTCTTTTTCACACAAATTATTGCCAAACCAGTTATCATCCTCCTATACTTATCTAATGATAGATTTAACCTCTGAGAACAATGCTATGATTACAACAGTTACATTCCATGGCATTGCTTTTGCTCTGCTGCCAAATCATCAAGTTCACTTTGAATCCTCATGATTGTTGGCATTAAAGGGGACCCAATACATGCACACTTATTTACTCTTCCTTAGTACTGATTCAACAGAGGATTTAGACCAAAAACTAATGCAGATGGTAAATGGAAATAGCACTCTTATTTATGATAAAGCATTGTGAATGTGACTTAAACATAAAGCAACGATACTGAACCCCAGAATTACAGAGTTTACCACCCCATCCTAGGCAGCAGTAGACAACTAGAAGCCTTCCTGCAAAGGCACCTGCCCCTGTACTGCTTCCAGCAAGAAGAACAGAATTGAATGCATCCATCCTAAAGCATATGAGTTATTGGAGGAAAAGGAGGAAGAGCTGGGACTTCTTCCACCCAGATCCTTCCCAAACTCAGCTATTGTCACAGAGAGAAACAAGGGGCAAACAAATAGAAAGGACAGAATGTATAAAATTTGACGTCCCTCAGAGAAAAGAAGACATGTAAATGTAAAAATGGATAATATTTGTCCATAAATGGAAAAATGGTAATATTTGCTTAGTTTATCTTACAGGATTGCTGTGATAATTAAATGAGACAATTAAAATAAAAATTCTTTGAAAAAGAGAGAACACTATTAACTTGTTAAGATAAATTGATCTTATTTATACCCAGGCAACCCTAAGTTTGAGTCTTTCCTCTGCAAATAACTGTGCAAACTTGGGCCAGTTGCTTAACTTCTCAAGTTACTCATCTATAAAATAATATTCATCCCAGAGTGTTTGTGAGTCTTCTAAAAATAGTATGTGTAAAATCTAACACACAGTGCTTACAATATGGGAAGCCCAGAAGATTTGCAATAGTAGTAATAGTAGTAGTACTAGTAGTAGTAGTTACCATTAACTAAAGGTAATCAGTATATCAGTGTAAAGCTTTCAAAGACCATAGGAACACTAGCAAAGGTATCATGCTCTTCCACCACCTGCTATTTTCACTCAACCCATAAAGATAAAGGTCTATATTATCTTTTTAACTGCTGCCTAATATTCCAATTGAATGATAATATCATAACTTAATTATTATAAATCCCCTATGGATCCTTATTTAAGTGGATATAAACAAGAAGTCATGAACCAGCATGGACACGCATCTTCGTTCACCTTTTCAAATATTTCTTTCGAATAAATGTCTAGTAAAAACATCCATTTTTAGGGCAGTATTAGAATCAGTCTTTTCAGTCTGACATTTGTGATACCTCCCATCATCACACATAATACTAAAAACATCCTGTATTTTTCAAGGCCCACCTTGAGTCTCTCTCTTTTCATGAAGCCTTCTTTGACTGTGAGACCCACACTCCCCTTCCCTGAATCAAGCAGTATAGTTTTTGGTTATAAATTCTCTTTTATTTTTCTGTTTCTCATATATTAACAGGTTTAACTTTCCACTATTTAAAAACTCCTAGAAATTAAAAATATAAATATATATTTCCTTGATGTGACTGAAATACATTAAAGATATTAGACCAACATTAGGCCTAATTAGGAAGTAAATGAAATTAGTCTAAAGCCATTTTCCCAAACTGGTACCATTTGCTTCTCTGCCATTTTACCTTGCTTATTAAGCATTCCCTAGCAAAGAAAAGGTAAATAAATTTTAAAACCTCTAAGACAAGAGGTTGTTTTAAAGGTTAACCAATCAATAACAGGCTGAAGTTCATTTTCTACAAGTTTATTTGCAGCTCTTTAGGAGAAATCTGTTCACACACCACAGTGAATTTAAAGAACCAGACCACCTATGCATCCCTGGAAGGGGGCTGCTGGCAGTTGTTGACCAGATGTGCTGCCTGGTAAATGTGCTTATAGCAGACCTGTGGGACTCGGATAACAGTGGCCCTGCAGTGACAGAGGAGTGCATTTAATTCAGTTAGCACTTCTCTGAATACACTTAATTTTCGTCCATATGGCCAATTTTAAACTTTGTATGGAACATAGGTCCTCAAAATTTACTAAAATTCAAGATTCTTAGAATCATGATCCAAATTTACACTGTGCTCCTAAAGTCGACACAGAGTCGTAATTAATTTACATGTGGGATCAGCTATACGGATTAAAATACTATGTCATAGAGTTTCAAACATAAACTTTTAAAATAGTCTTGCTTAAAGTAATGACATGATGAAAAGAAATTTTAAAAATCCAAATATTGTGCCTGAACTACATTATTCAATATTTTAAGAGTTTTATGCACAAGTCCTTCATTTATATTGAAACTGCAGGAATCTAAATTATATAATATTTCCTTGGGCCTATCTTTCAAATTAAGAAGACGGAGATGCTTTTATTTTTGCCTACAGTATAGTTTAAGTAAGATTTGCGGGCTTTTCAGTGGTTCAAGTACCCTAGCTGATTGCTTCTACATCCAGGAAATAGTGTATTTAAAGTTGGTTCTTCTGTGGAGACAACTGCTGATAAGCAAAGCTGTTTCCTTGGAAACGTCTAAGCAGCATCTGACAGCTTGCTGAGCATCTGCACAACAATTTATCTTTGTAGCCTGTACCTAGACAAGCTGACTTAAGAGGAGGGGGTGGTAAACTAGGCTGAGGAGTCAAATCTGAATATTCTTTGGACAGCAAATTTCTCATTGTCAGTCTTCTTCAAAGACTATGCTGTCTCATTTTGTTATCTTGGAATTCATTCAGTGACTAAAACATATTTAAAATTTAATATATAACAAGCTCGTAATTGGGGAAATGATATTTTCTGGCTTATACTTTTAAAATATGAATTGCTGGAATGCCTGCTGAGGACCTCGTCTCCGTTATGTAGAGGCCAGTCAGAGTCCAATCACGACAGACCTTGGGCATCACTGAAATGGACAACCTTTACCACTGTCACTCATCTATACTGTCTGAGAATAAAAACTGAGGAATCATTGGAGAAGCAAAAAGAATCACAACTAACCCCAAAGCAAGTATTATGCTATGCATCACTCTAGTTCTGCTGTAAGTAAACAAACAAAAATGTCTACTAAAACCTGTGTATCATATATTCTCATTTATTTGACACTGATCGTCTGTGTCACCAAAATGGCAAATCATGTGAAGAAGTTTAACACTAAGTAGTTGGGTTTGAGCAAGAGAGACTACGGGGCTGAGTGGTGACTTTACGTTCTAGCTGAATGGTCCTAGACCAGCTGCATCAGCAGCACCAGAGTACTTCTCAGAGACGAGAATTTTCAGGCCTGCTAAATCAGAAACTCTGGGAGAGTGTCCAGCCATTTGTGTTCTAACAAGCCCTCCAGGGAATTCTGATATTGACTCAATTTTGAGAAACACTGCTTTTAGCATATACATTGTGGGGTGGTTACACCTGAAAATGGTCCTCACATGTTGCTGGGATGCCTACCTACAGACTGTTGAACATGCCGATGACAGTAAATTATATGAAGGTGCCAGACTTGCCTTGGCAGAGTATTGAAAAGGGGGTCAGTAGGCTCAGAGCAGAGGGCAAACAAGAGACTATTATTATGTGAGACCAGAGAATCTACAAGCTGTATGATACCATGGGAGGGAGAAAAAAAATAACAGCTACTTCACTAAATTAATAGGGTATATTTTAATGAGGGGAACGCTGGCATCGCTGAGAACTTAGTAACGACTGTTCTCTGCAGTCAAGGTCGATGGTACAATATGTTGCTATGGAACTGAGCTCCCTACTGTCAATGGAGCAATGCAGATGATGGTATTCTGAAACATCAGAGGCCTGATATTGCACTTACTCATCAGAGGCAAGATGGATATAATTACTATAACAGGAAGAAGCTAGACTGACAACAAGGTGCTAAGAGACCATAGGATTCCTAAGGACAATTAAGTCGAGCAGTCAACGAGGACATAGCTTGACTTACATAAACAAAAATGATCAAGAGCTGATGAGCAGCTGCTGCACCGGAAAATTATGATCCTTCTTCTGCTTTCCAGACATGAGCCAGTTTTCAGTTCCAGACCCCATCAATTGAAGGGGAATCTGGAACCCCTTAAAGAAGGACCCTGAAACACCACAGAAGATATATGTGATTGACAGTCCCAAAATCTATCCCCAAAGCACTGCACAGCCATTTACTAGATGAACAAAACTGGAGAGAGAAAAACAGCCAGTTCTTTTGAGGACTGCTGGATACAGGATCTGAGTGATGACACCAAGGGAACTAAAATGCCATCATGACCCCTCTGGTAAAATGGAGACATGCAGAGGCAGGCTATAAATGGAGTCTTAGCCCATGTCCACATCACAGTAGGTATAATTGTTCCAGAGATTTACTGTGTTATCATTTCCCTAGGCCCCTGAGAGCAAAACTGGGAAGGATATTCAAAGCTGCTGTGCAAGTGTCCCAATATATCCCTGATCTGCAGAGTAAGATTCATCATGGTAGCAAAGGCCAAACCCTTACAGCAGTCCCCCGTCCTTAGCCAAGACAGTAAATCAGAAGCAATACCAATGCCATATGGAGTAACAGAAATTAGTACCACTCTCAAAAATCTAAAGGATGCACAGTGTAACCCTTGTGTAGTAAACTCAGGAGATTATGGCAGATGATTGGAGACTACCATAAACTTAACCAAGGGGTAGCCCTAATTGCAGCTGCTGTGCCAGATGTGATGTCTTCACTAGAAGAGGCCAACATGGCCTTTGGCGCTGGTATGTGCCGATTGATCTGGTAAATGCATTATTTTCAATGCCATCGGATAGGAGGATCAAAAGAAGTTCTCATTAACCTAGGTCCACAGCAGTTCACATTCATTCTCTTGCCTCAACTGTATTCCTCCCTCACTCTCAAAATACAGTCTGAAGAGAACTCCATCATCTCAACCCCGGGCAAAACATCACACTGGTTTACTGTAACGTATCAAATTATCTTTTTGTTGACTAAAACATGTAATTAAAACATAATTGAGCCTAAGATCTTGGACAATAGCAAACCGACTCAACAGGCATAAATAGGTGAGGATATTCCAAAGAGCCATCTGTGATAGACTCACCAATCTTGGCTGACCTTCCTCTTGTAAGGATTCTCACTCTAGCGAACTTAGATGAGAACATTTGAGCTACAAGTTTTCCCCTGGAAACTTCAAGAGCCAGTATGGGCTCCTCTATGTGCACTCTCCTCTGCCACAACAATTGTCATTGTTCCAGATAGAGGCTGATCCATCATCCTGGGTCCCAGAGTGAATGTGATATGGAGCAGAGTCATGATGGACATTGTCCACAATAGACATTGTTGTAACAAGCTAGAGATATTTTTGGTATCCCCTGTTACACTCGTAACCTAGCCTCTCCTGGCCAAACCAACATCCTTCTGTGATGAAGTTGACAAAGACCAACCCTGCTCCCCAACAGCAATGAAATGAGATGCCTACAAGAAACTTTCCCAACAGTAACCATCATACAATGTGATTAGTTCTAATAATACTAAGGACTTCCCTATATGCCAACTAAAGAGATGATCAATAATAAAATGAGTTATGACGTGCCAAGAAAGTCTGTTGAAATGATAGATGATGTTGCAAAGTCATTACAAACAAGAAGGAGCAACACTCCTAGAAGCTAGAAAAAAAAAGTTGAATGGAGATGCTGTTAGTTTTTCCAAAAACATGGCTTGGGAAGAAGTCACCCTGTTCAGTTAACAAAGAACATATGCCAATACTTTAAAAGTTTTCCCATTTTATAGGAAACTGATTCACTAGGATCCCATACTCTGTTGAAAACAATCCTTAAAACCATCTTATTATGTTTTCTCTCATTTTATATTTCCAATATTACTGTCCAAGTTAATATCTAAGTTTCCTGTTGATTTTAGAGAGAGAATAAATTGATGCGCCAACAAGAACATTCTGATCGCTTGGCAGTCACATCTCATTACTAATTAATGATTAGCATTCTGATCATAATGGACACAAAGCCTCTTTAAAAATAGTAAAACACTTTACACATTTGGCTTTTGTTCTTTCATTACCTTCAGCCTTGGCAATCTCATTGCAAACAGCTTATTGTATAAGGGAAACACTCAAATTTGTGTCTCCCAAACTGACAACTTTTCTATACTCTCGTCCTGGTGGATGTCTGGTCAACACCTCAAATGCATATAAGCAAATTCCATATATGGTGAATAGAGTCCTTTATCTCCCCGCCCAAGACCAATCCTATTCCTCTTTCTCTTTTTTTTGTCATTGGCCTTAACCAGATAATAATCCTTCTCTCCTCTCTTGCCCTTGTTTCCTCTTATCCAAATTGGTAATTACCTCTCTTCCCGCCCCTACTGCCCCCTTTTGTCCTCCCTATGTTTTCACTGCTGAACCCATAGATGTCCTCACTAATTCTACAGCCAATCTCAAAGCATTTCAGAAGTACATTAAAAACCTTTAGCTACCTCTCCTTCTAATATGTGGGTCTTAAAATTAACACTCTACCCATAACCAGGACTGGCATAATTGATGAATGTTTAGATTTTTTTTCTTGTCAACTAGACCTAGGACTCAAATATCCAATGGCAAGCTCTGGGCATACATGTGACCTATAGGTTCAGTCAGTGCACTTCTAATATTTCCAGTGATCCTGCCCTATAAGGATTAGAGCTCATCCTAATCTCAGTCTAAGTGAAATGGGATCTGATACATTCCTTGGGTCTTCTCAGTTTCCTTCCATGGACCTCAGTTCTTTCTCCATTCCTCTACAATATATTGTTAGATCTGCCAGAATCTCACCATTGCCCTTGCCATATTGTTAGGCTCAGCCCACATGCTTGGATGCTCTGACAACAGCCACCACTTCTAATGTCAGTTCTAAGACTATTTCCTCTAAGATTGTATGTCTTAAGCATCAGATGTTCTCTCCTGGGCATTTGCATGAGTCTCCCTTCCCCAGCTTGAGGTCCCCCATGACAGAGTAAGTGTCTGTTCCACACACATTTCCTCACCTTCTACATTGCCAAAGCCACATCATTTATTCATGAATCTATCCACGTTCTGACAATCCAGTCTACTCTACCTCCATAATGCTTCTCAAATGCAGATAGCCCTCTGATATACACTACCACAAACTTAGTTTAGACGAGAGTTATTCAATAGAAATTCATATAAGCCACATATGTAATTCTAAATTTCCCAACAGCCACATTATAAGAAGTTTAAGAGGCAGGTGAAATTAATTTTAATAATATATTTTATTTAACCCTATGTCTAAAATATTATAATTTCAACATTTAATTAATATAAAAAGTATTCAGATTTTTTGCACTCTTTTTTTAACTAAGTATTTGAAATCTGATCTGTATTTTATATTTACAACATATTTGAGTTCAGATGCTAAATTTTCATTGGAAATACTTGATCTGTATTTCATAAAATTTATAGTTGAAAAATAGATTCACATACCCATGTTGTTCCAAGCACCAATAAAAATTTTCTAATAGCTGAATTGAGTAGCATTTTTTAAGATTTTTTATTATTTTTACTTTTTGGCCGTGCCACACGGCTTGCAGGATCTTAGTTCCCCCCTAGACCAGGGATTCAACCCGGGCCCTCGGCAATGAAAGCGCAGAGTCTTAACCACTGGGCTGCCAGGGAATTCCCTGAGTAGAGTTTTTTTCATTTAGATTTAACTAAATTGAGAATTCAGTGCCTTGGTCACGCTAGCCACATTTCAAGTGCTCAACAGCCGCATGTGGTGAGTGGCTACCATACTGGACAGTGTAGGTTCAGACTCAGCACTCTTTCAGATTATTGTTAGAGCCTCCTAACTAATTTCTGTCCAATTCCTTCCCACCCTAATCCTTTTATATACAGCTGGTAAATTAATCATCCTAAGGCAAATTTCTGATTATTTCTGTTCAAAGACTTTTGAGGTTTCCAGTACCATGAATCAATTCCAAACCTCTTAACCTCTGGCCCTCAGAGTCCTCAATGATTTGTCTTCAAAAACCTTTCCAACTTATTTCCTTTTAGTCTCCTGGGCTTACATCCAGAGCTTTCCCTCCCTCATGTCTGCTTATAGTTTTCCTCTTTTATAATTTTCTTCTCTTCCACATCTTTCTATTATAATTCTACATAAAGACTTCAGTTTCATGTATAATTCTACATAAAGACTTCAGTTTCAGTTTCATCTTTCTATTATAATTCTATATAAAGACTTCAGTTTCATGTATAATTCTACATAAAGACTTCAGTTTCAGTTTCATCTTTCTATTATAATTCTACATAAAGACTTCAGTTTCACATATAATTCTACGTAACGACTTCAGTTTCACGTTTCAATTGCATACACTTACCCCACCACCGCCCCGGCTCACAAAATCCCACTGAGATGACAACACAGAAATTTTTTAAAGGAAAAAATCTCAAGGACAGGGAGAACTGCAAAAGAAGTGATAGCAGATGACGTAAGTCGACCAAATGTAAAAGGTGGTAATCAAATGTCAGTAACAACTGATTTCCAAAAGAAAGAAATGCTGAAATGTAAGCGCCTGCAGAGGGTAGGCCAACTACAAGTAAGCCAGTTTGTGTTGCAGAACCCCAGAAAGGTTTGGAATTGAAGGTACTAGGTGGCTCTGAAGACTGGGTGAGGGGTGGCACTCAGCCTGGGGGATCAGCTAAACGTCTGTCTGAGGAGAAGATGTTTCCAGATTCCATACCTATTTAACTCATATAATTCAAAAATTTCTCCTTCTGTTCTTTGAACAGTAACATTAAGAAACATTTCGTGAACCATAATACTATACAAAAATTTTTCAATAATGTGCCTTTTATCCTCCATTAGACTGTGAGTTCCTTGAGTGTAAGCACCGTCTTGCACTAATTCTCTCCCACCTGCCAGCTTATAACACAGTACATGACACTCAAATATGAATGAGTGAAATGAATCACATGTGTCTAGTGCTTTGCTCTTTCCCTGGAGATTCACATTCAATCTCATTTGATCCTTACACTTCCATACGTGGGCAAATCGGTTGTCATAATATCTGTGAACACTTATTGAGCCCGGTTTTAAGCCCTCACAGAATGCTACAACACAGATAAACTTAAATCATCCCCATTTTACAACTAGGAACTTAGGTACAAAAAAGTTAAGTAACTTGCACAAAATCATGCAGCTAGTAAGAAGTGAATTGAAATTTGAATGTTGACAGCCTGAATCCTGAGCTTTTGCTATTGACCAATATCTTCTACTGATCACTATTCAAAAAGCAAACCAAAAGAAAAAATTCCATTTTATAGGAAACTGAGATCAGTTTACAAGTGTTCTAACTCAAGATCTTGAGTCATCTCTATTGTCTTGTTGTTCCCCATTGATATTTAGCGTATCAATGAGTGAATAAAAATGAGATCCACAAAAACAGGCAATTTGTCTCTTATGTTCATTGCTTTGTCCCACCACCTAAACCAGTGCACTTTATAAACGTTTGCCAACAATTCGAATAAATGGTCATTTGATTGGGAATAACATTAGTAAATATCTCTTCAGTCATATCAACTCTGGATAAATTGGCCATCAATTTTTAGATTTTTTTTTAAATTATTTATTTATTTTTGGCTGCTTTGGGTCTTTGTTGCTGCGCGTGGGCTTTTCTCTAGTTGCAGCGAGCAGGGGCTACTCTTCGTTGTGGTGCGTGGGCTTCTCATTGGCTTCTCTTGTTGCGGAGCACGGCCTCTAGGCATACAGGTTTCAATAGTTGTGGCTTGTGGACTCTAGAGCGCAGACTCGGTAGTTTTGGCGCACAGGCTTAGTTGCTCCACGGCATCTTCCCGGACCAGGGCTCGAACCTGTGTCGCCTGCATTGGCAGGCGGATTCTTAACCACTGCGCCACCAGGGAAGACCAATTTTTAGATTTTTTAAAGTGAGAAATATGCTCTCAAAGCTCACAAAATTACACCAACCTGGGTACTTGGAATAAAGTCTGCCCGTTCCTTAACCAATTCAGTTCAGTTTTCTAGGGAGAAGGTGAGCATTCAACCACAGAATCATTTTGCTGTAGTTTTGATAAACATTATACAAAGAAAAAATATTATATGCACATATATTGCAAAGTGGAAAATAAAGTAATTATCTGGAATTTCAGAGGGAATGAAAAATCATTTGCCTCAAATATAGTGATTTCCTAGGTAAAAGTCCTCTAATTATCTTTTGAAATAACCTGATTAGTTTATCGTTCCTTTGCTATGTGTATAGAAGAGCCCAGGCTGGATTTTTCTCCCTCTCAGGGTCCCTTCCTTCTCTATGTTACGCCCTCCCAAGCAAGTGATAATAGCTATTTGACTTCAAGTCACTTCATTGTCCCTGCAGCTTCTACAATTGGTCTTCTCTCATTGTTCCTACGTCAGGGATCTGACTTCTACCCCAATGTCCGCAGAATATTGGCATTGTCTCCATCTATACCCTGCTTCTGCCCTTTGAGTCCTACAGTAATAGAATATGATTCTTATGCAGCAGTACAACACACCTAATCAAATAAGGGATCTGTTTTACAACACAAGAGATAAATGTATGAAAAAACCTCAGTCTTCAAGAAATTGCCTTTTATACAATGCTCCCTAGCTTATTCATCAAAACAGCATTCTCCATTGAGCAGCTTATTGAGAGAGAATGGCCACAGTGTTTTGTATTGATAAACTTGCTGCAGCTTCTTGGTCTCTCCTACCTAGAGCAGATTCTTTAAATGTCTATGCTAACCAATTGCCAGGCTTTCAGCAGGCTGCCTGGCTAAGATGAATTTCATAGGCTTAGTCACCAACCTCTATCTCTTTTCTTCATAATCTAGCCCTACCTCAAAATCCTTTTAACTGATAAACAATAATATCTAGATTTTTCCAAGAGACTTATAATTTAGTTACTGTCATGTTATAGAACTTTATGGAAATATGCAAGTACAAAATGTTAAAAATCATAACCGATTGTATGTATATAATTTTCCAACAATGCATGTCCTTTACAGGCAAGTAATAAATACCTGTCAGAATATTTTAGTATTTATTTGTTCCTATTCTTAAAGGGAAGAAAAAACTACATTGATGCCCTTTACCCTCCCTAAGGGAAATGTGATGCCCAAGCAAGGAAAAAATTTTTCTGCAAGAAGATAAATTTTGTATCAGAAGTTCAGCTATAGTTTAAGATTCACCAAAGATCTCACATTATTTTTTGAACCTTATTGATAAAAGTGGGGAATAAATCTAACAAAGAAACTCCCACATACTTTGAAACCTCAATATTTGTTTTGTTCAACTTAATCATTACTGCTTTTCTTTTCTAAGGGACATTGACTATTTCCAGTTTACATTTAAATATCTAGAGGAAATAGAATGCAAAGGTCTTGGATATTTTTCTTCTTCCATTCTCAAAGTTTTCCTACAAATGAAATAACAAGGAGGGTCTACATATTTTCAAAAGCATGTCATCACCATAAAAACAAAACTCCTTCACCATTCATGAAGGACCAGCTTTGTGCCAGACGTTGGTTGAGCTCTGGGAACATAAACTGAGTACAACCACCCTGCTCGTGTCTAGTGAAAAAGACACAACTCAGCTCTGACACATGTGAGGCATATGCCTGCATCATTTCCAAAGTCCTGGAGTTGCAGAAAAGGAGAAGCTCTTAGTCTTCTCAGAGGGTTAAGAGGCAAGGAAGCAGTGAAGTTTTTTGCCTTGGAAATGAGTATAATTTTTCCAAGAAGTAGGACAGCCCTTCTCAAACCCAAATCCAAAAGTAAAAGAAGTTAAGAAGGCATGGATGAAGAGAAAGAGGAATGGAGGAAGGGGAAAAAGAAAGGAAAGAAAGAAAGAATTTTTATTTTATCCAAGTTACCTACTCATTGAATGCTGATTTTTACATAATAAAATCACATGATTGGAATTTGGGGAATATTCTGTCAAACTGGTCATTTGGGACCAGCTAATCAACAGAAAATGATGCTGTAGAAAAAAATATTTTAAGCAAAGTCTTTTTTAATTTCAACTGAATGCAATCAACCAGACGTTTGATGTATTTTTGATAAAACTCCCTTTTCAGAATGATCTGACAAGGTATTCCAATGATGTCACAAAGTTAGTGGTCCCAGTGAAACAAGATGATGGCTGGAGGTGCTCTCCCCAACCCAGAGGCTCTGCCTCTGATGATTCTCTGATGATTTCTCTGATTCATATCATCAAAATAATTCAAGCTTTGATTTTTATTTATTACCTCAAAAATACCTTGGACTTGAGGATATGGGGAGGGGGAAGGGTAAGCTGGGACAAAGTGAGAGAGTGGCATGGACATATATACACTACCAAACGTAAAATAGATAGCTAGTGGGAAGCAGCCGCATAGCACAGGGAGATCAGCTCCGGTGCTTTGTGACCACCTAGAGGGGTGGGATAGGGAGGGAGGGAGGGAGGGAGACGCAAGAGGGAAGAGATATGGGAACATATGTATATGTATAACTGATTCACTTTGTTATAAAGCAGAAACTAACACACCATTGTAAAGCAATTATACTCCAATAAAGATGTTAAAAAAAAATACCTTGAAGACTCATAACCCAACTACTTTATGATTCTGGTAATTATGTCAATCAGAGTCAACCTTAAGTGAGCAGCATAGCACAGAATCTCAAAACTTTGATATCTACATGACTGGAAAGAAGAATGTCAAAGGATAAAATCAAAAAAAGAACCAGTTTGTCTTTTCAGTATGGACCAGTTTAGCTTTTCACCATGCCTGGTTACGCCACTGTCTCATTTACTTCTCCTGACATCAGTGAGTAGAAAAATCAGTCAGACAGTGACCTAGTTAGCATCTCTAACTGGACATGGTTGAATGGGGAGGATGTCCAGCATGGTAATATTCACATTTCCACTAACTTTCTTGGGTTATTACTTGAGTAAACAGAAACAAGAGCCCTCACAGAAGCTACTGCATATTAATTATTTACATAAAAATGTTGGTATTATGAAAGTAGTATATGATCATTGAAAAAATTTTGGAAAACATGTAAAAGGAAATGAGCAAAAACAAACATCCAGAGACACTGGAGGAAACCCTGCAGAAAGACTGGTCTCCTATTTTATTTTCCCCCTCTTATTGAAGGGAAATATTACTTGGAAACATAATTTTAATGACTTATTCATAGTCTTTTATGAGATATTCCTTAATCTATATTAATATTCTCCTAATTTAAAAAAATTAAGATTATTTTCATTTTTTCCTATAAGTTATGCTAAAATGAATGTCTTAATTGTAACCTATATATTGACCTTTGTCCGTATCTCTGCTTATTTCTTTGTGAGAGATGCCTGAAAGTTAAATTACTGAGTAAACAATAGAAAACTACTCTTCTTGATACATATGGACAAACTGCTTTTCAAAAAGCATGTATCAGTTAATGCTTCAACCAGAGTAAAATAGTATCAGTCTCTGTAAACCCTGATCAGCACTGAATAATACCGTATTTTTATTCTTTGCCAATTTGATAAATGAAAATTTATAATTTGTTTACATATGCCTTGCAATGATTAATAGTGAATTAAACACTTTCTTATAGTTATTCACCATCATTATTTCAATCATGTATTTTCCCCATTTTTTTAGGTTTTTGTATATTAATTGTTGATTTGTAAGAATTTTATATATTAGGAATTTTAACATTCATATTTGTTATAGATATCTCAGTTTGTAGTTTGTCTTTAATTTTGGTTGTTATGAAATGTGATGTACAGGATAATTTTATATAAATAATCAAATGTGTTGACTTTTTAAATCAAATTTCCCGATATGTTTATGAATGGAAACTCTTTCCCTATCTTGAAAATCAGGCTAAAAAATTAGGGAAAAAAATAGGTGACGGTTTTTTACATTTAACTCTTTGATCTAGTGAGGCTGAGTATCTTGGCCATTTAATAGAATTTTAATACATTCCCATTATTGTCACAATTTAAATATTTGGTCTTATGATATTTTCTTTTATGCTTTTATTTTCTATGCTTCCTCACGATTCTTTTGTTTCTATAGGATTATTTTCTACGCTAACCATTTGAAATTTAATAATTGTACTTAGTGTTTGCCTACAGATTTTTACCATTAAGGTATTTCCAAACTTTCTTTAGCAAATATTCCAAGATAAACACCATCAAGAATTAAGTAGTATTTTTTACTACCCACTATGTAAATGAGGGACTTTAGCCTACTTTAACTTCCCTCCCCACTCCATCTCAATTTCCAGTATACTTTAAAACAATTGTTGGATTTTTTTTGGAGTTGAATTTTTTTAAATATTATATAACTTCTGTTTCAAGAATGTATTTGCCTTCAGTTTTGCAACCTTACCTATAATAAGAGATTCTTGAATGATTATGACAAGAAGTTACACAGATTAGGGAGAATTTATTAATTAGATATTCCATATTTTATTTTATTTTTTAACATCTTTATTGGAGTATAATTGCTTTACAATGTTGTATTCGTTTCTGCTGTATAACAAAGTGAATCAGCTCTACGTATACATATATCCCCATATCCCCTCCCTCTTGCGTCTCCCTCCCACCCTCCCTATCCCACCCCTCTAGGTGGTCACAAAGCACTGAGCTGATCTCCCTGTGCTATGCAGCTGCTTCCCACTAGCTATCTATTTTACATTTGATAGTGTATATATGTCAATGCTACTCTCTCACTTCGTCCCAGTTTACCCTTCCCCCCACCCCGTGTCCTCAAATCCATTCTCTACGTCTGCGTCTTTATTCCTGTCCTGCCCCTAGGTTCAACAGAACCTTTTTTTTTTTTTTAGATTCCATATATATGCGTTAGCATACATTATTTGCTTTTCTCTTTCTGACTTACTTCACTCTGTATGACAGACTCTAGGTCCACCCACCTCACTACAAATAACTCAATTTTGTTTCTTTTTATGGCTGAGTAATATTCCATTGTATATATGTGCCACATCTTCTTTATCCATTCATCTAAATCTAATTTTTAATCAGTTTTGTCTCATTGACTCACAAGCAATTCTCAGCTAGCAACCAAGCTTAGAGGGCATGCTATGCTACTGATGGTTTAGGATACACTCCTTGTGCCATCTGAATGTGAGATATGAAGAGGAAAAGCTCAGGACCAACACAGAATAGTCAGAATGTTATATGTCTCTCCATTCAAGAGTTTGAAACTCTCAACACCCACAACAACATAATCCTTTCCTAAGACTTAACACCTGCCATTTTTAGAAATTATTTAAAGTTATGTTTTCATTGTGCTTTTTCTGAATTCTCTTAGCTCTGTATACCTTTGCTTCTCAGTAAAAGATGCTAGTGGTCAAAAGTCATAAAATTTATTTCATTTTTCCCTCAAGGGGGAAGACAGTTTTGTATATTAAATAAAAGGCAGACTATGGAAAGAGTGATTGTATTTCTAAATGTCATTTCAGATGTACCTTGCTTTACTTGATAGATTTACTTCTGGGTGGCAGTGTAAATTGATTTTTTATAAATCAAGTTATATCTTAAATGCATTGAAGAAGTTTGCTATTTTAAACTTATCACATGATGAATCCTTTTATAAAACTATCATCAATTCCTTTGTAACCTATTTTATGTATATGAACTTTGCAATAGCCAGGTAGCTTATTTCCAAGCCACTGTGTCTCCCTCTTTTATAATATGTTACATTTTATAAATGAAAAGCATGGTAATTCCTCTTAACAAAAGGAAGAAATAATTGCATTGCATCCTTAAGTCTTCTCTTGGCTAAAGAAGTTATTGACTATCAAGAGAGGAATAAAGTGGATATCGACTTAAATACATGAAAGAAAAAGCATCCAGAAGGTAAGGTCATGAGGGGAGGAGCAAGGAGATGAGGGTTGGTGTGGAACATCTCACCCAAGTAATACATGAGGCAAAGATAACAAATCTTGAAATGGTAACAAAGGCACAGCTGTGGAGACTATTCCAAATCAGATATCACACGTCAAACAAGAGGGCTCAGGGAAGGGTAGAAGATAAAGTATAGAGCCAAAGTGACACTGAGACCAAGAAACTAAGAAAAATGAAGATGAAGAGTGATAAACAATAGGAAGACAGGGAAGTGTATTGTGGATTAGTCAAACAGTGCAATGAATAAACTACAGCTATGCAAATCAAAATGGGGGAATCTCAAAACATAATGATGAATGAGAAAAGCACATCTCAGAAACCTATATGCAGTATGGCTCAACGATACATTCAAAATATACAAAATCAAGAATGGATTGTTTAGAGACAAAATCATGCATGATAAAACTTTAATAAAGGCATGGACTTAAGGACACGGGGAGGGGGAAGGGTAAGCTGGGACAAAGTGAGAGAGTGGCATGTACATACATACACTACCAAATGTAAAACCGATAGCTAGTGGGAAGCAGCCGCATAGCACAGGGAGATCAGCTCAGTGATTTGTGTCCACCTAGAGGGGTGGGATAGAGAGGGTGGGAGGGAGGGAGACGCAAGAGGGAAGAGATATGGGGATATATGTATATGTATAGCTGATTCACTTTGTTATAAAGCAGAAACTAACACACCATTGTAAAGCAATTATACTCCAATAAAGATGTTTAAAAAAATTAAAAATAAAAATAAAGAGTGAGGGGAATTTTGCTTCTAATAACAGTATATTAAGTAATGGCATATTAGTTACCCCTCTGATAAGGATAACTAGAGGAACTGAACAAAATATATTAAAGTTCAGTTTGAAAACATGGGCACACTAACAAGTTACATAAGTATTACCATGAGAAGATGGAAATCCAGACAGAGGAGCTCAGCACTCTGGGTTTATGTCAATAAGGGACCAAAAAGTAACACATGGCTCATTCAAGCGGCATGATTGAGGCGTGATCCGTGAGGGTACAATTTATAAAGGCCTGGGTAGCATAAAGGGAAACCAGTGAGAGATGAGGCAGTACCACAGGATGAACAATAGGTTGTTGGGTTTCCATTTTCAGCCCTAGCCCTAAAAGGGTGGAGAAAGGAAGTAGTTACAGAACGTAGAGAGAGAGAGAGCTGTGGGAAATGATGTTTTCCTGGTCAGGGACTTAGAAAGAACAAGACTGGAAAATTGGTGACAAGGAGTTCTGGGGAAGAGCTATTGTAGATGGACCCCTTAGAATGGACAGACTGTGAAGATATTTGTACCCTATTTGAATACCCACCCATGGGTTTCCACTGCAGAGTGGGCTGTTAACCAGGTGCACAAAATGATGTGGTATGTGGATGTCAGTCAGCTTCTTTCCCAAGACACAGTGCTTTCTCTTTAGGCCCATGAACAAAGTGGCCATGGTGACAGGGATAGAGGTTATGCCTGGGCTCTACAAAATGGACTTCCCCTTACCGAAGCTGATGTTGCCAAAACTACTGCTGAGTTCAACACTGAGTCCCCAGTATGGCAGCATTCCATGGAGGGACCAGCCAGTAAACTATTAGCAGATTGATTATACTGCACTGCTTCTATCATGGAGAGGACAGAGATTCATTCTCACCGGAATAGACATATATTCTGGATATGGATTTGCCGTCCCTCCCTATAATGCTACCACCATAACTACCATCCATGGAGTCACAGACTTAATTGGAAAATGAGACTGCCACCTGGCCATTTGATGCCCTTTATGCCACTGACCCAGCAGGCACGAAAGGTAGTAACTCTACTCCTAGAGAGTCTGATTCTGATTTCCAAGGGGAAATCAAGTTGTTTCCACAAAACAAAGGCAAGGAAGCCTGTGTCTGGAAGCCAGGGGTTTCCAGGGCCCCTCATAATACTTCCATGCCCAATACTAGTAAAAATTAATGGAAAACTACAGCAACCAGAAAAGGCAGGACAATTGTGAATTTGGATTCGTCAGGAACGAAGGTTTGGGTCACTCCACCAGGGAAAGAACCCCAACCAACTGAGGTTCTGGATGAGGGGAAAGAAAAAATATATAATGGGTAGTAGAAGGAACCTCATAAATGATTACAGAAATGAGAACTATAGTAGTTTTACATATTTTCTCCTTGCTCATGATATGAATGAGTTTATTTGTGTATGTTAACAAATTTCTTCTTGCAAGTCTCAGCCCACGTTTCCCTGCTAACTAACTTGGCCCATCAAATGTGGACCAACTTTGGCCCAAAATAACCTAAAGACTTTCACCACCAGCCATGGTGGGCGGCAGCCATATCCTCTTCAACAACGTCTGAACCTAGCCTCGTGTGGGGCAGAGGAGGGGGTCCAAGTGTGTCCTTCCTTGGATTCTCTCCCTCAGCCCTGGGGTATTCTTTAGAGTTCTCCTTTATTGCCTCTTCATAGCTAATCTCCTGTAAATAGTTCATAATGCTTGATGTTAAATCATAACTATTCAAACTATTGTGTAGTTTCTGTCTCCTGATTGGATCCGAGTTGAGACAAAAGCAAATGGGATAATCTAAAAGAAAAAAAAAAAAAAAAATATATATATATATATATATATACATATATATATATATATATATATATATATATATATATATATATATATATATATATATATATATATACATGTATAACTAAATCACTTTGCTGTACACCTGAAGCTAACACAGCATTATAAATCAACTATACTTCAAAAATATTGAATTTAAAAAAATAATAAAAATATACAGCAAGAAAAAAATTTTTAAAGCAAATGGGATGAATGTTCCAATTAAAAGACAATCACACTTAATTTTTTTAATGTGCTGTTTATAAAATAAATATCTAAAGCTTAAGGATACAGAAAGGATGAAAGGACACAGAAAGGGCAAAGATATCCCATGTAAAGGAAAGCTGGACTACTCATATCAATATCAGATAAAACAGACCTTAAGATAAAAAATATTTCTAGAGATTGAAAGGACACTTTACAATAATCAAAACTGCAATTCCCCTGAAATATTACACTTTCTATCCACTTAATAGCATGGCTTTAAATATATACGAAACTGAAACATGATAATAGTAGGATGTTTTAATAAACCTCTCTCAGGAACCAATAAAACAAGCAAAGAATTCAATAAGGATATAAAGACTTAAATACTGAATTGACAAACCTGATCTGACAAACCAGCATCTGCAGAATATATTTTTTTCAAGAGCACGCCGGAATATATTTTTTTAACCTACCGAATGCTGGGGCAAAAAGCAAAACTCAAAACATTTTAAAGATTTTAAAACACACACAATTTGTTGACTGCCAAATCTGTGTACCATCTTCAGACCTCATGCTGAGATCCAAAGCTTTATATCCAACCCATGACAGCTGGAGAGAGCTTGTGAGAGCAGGTTTTGCCCATCTCTTCCCAACTCGGCATTAGTGATATTACGTTGGTAGCTTACAATTGAGCACAACATGGTGCGAGTATTTACACCATAGAAATGAACAAATGCTACCCCCGAAAACAGCTTTCTTTATTGTTTGAGAGTCACTTGTTAAACATTTACCAGCACACCAATGTATCCAATCAGTTCTGAACTGTCTCCACATGGATGCTGTAAAGGCATCTCAATTTCCATAAATCTTAAACCAAACTTATCATCTCCGCTCTACAAGTTTGTGCAACCTGTATCAATTTTCTAATGTCATCACCAACTATCTACTTACACAAACTAAAACCCCAGATTTTTTAACACTTCCTCTTCTTCACTCCCACATTTAATCAGTCACCAAGTTCTCTACATTTTATGTTCAAAACTTGTCTCAAATTTGTTCCCTTTTCTCCTTTTCTCCAGCTGCTTTTTAGCAAAAATACTTTATGATCTGTACATGTGCTTCCAGTGTTGCTATTCAAAATATTTTAAAACTAATTATAACTAGGCTTGGGGACTTCCCTGGTGGTCCAGTGCTTTAGATGCCATGCTCCCAATGAAGGGGACCGCGGTGGATCCCTGGTCAGGGAACTAGATCCCACATGCCACAACTAAGAGCCCGCATGCCACAACTATAGATCCCACATGCTGCAAGGAAGATCCCACACGCAGCAACGAAGATCCTGCGTGCTGCAACTAAAACCCAGCACAGCCAAATAAATAAATAAATAGATGTTTTTAAAATAAATAGATGTTTTAAAAATAAAAATAAAAAAATAATTATAACTAGGCTTGACCAATCAGAGCAGAAGTTAGCTCCAGTACAGGACAGGACCCTGCATACACACCGGTTGCTAGATCAAGAGAAGGTCCTGTGTTCTAGGGGTACATCAGGTAGCCAGAGCTGTGGGAGTGGGACACTCAGGAGCTCAGGAAAGCAATTTAACAGGCTGGAAGGATGTTATTTCAATATTTTAACAACATAAAAGGTATACCAATGTGTACCAGCTGAGTATTTGTCCTGAGTACGCTGTGTGTACCATGGAGGTACACAGGATAGTTTAAAGAGGTACATATACAAACTTTTTAAAAATAAAATATGTGTTTCTATTACATGTTAAAAAATATAATACACTGAGGCCAAATTTTGAAATACACTTAATGTAAATTAGATAGATAGATAGATACATAGATAGATACATAGATAGATAGATGATAGGCAGATAGAAAGTATCCTTGGCAAAAATTAGGTGAATGAGAGGACTTTGGAAACCATGGTGCCCTGCCTCCACTTTCTCCCCATTCCACCTTTTCTCCTTCAGTGCTGCCAGAGTATTTCTTCTAAACACAGATTTGATACTTTAATTCCATAATTTAAATTGTTCGACACTTCTCCATTGCTTATGGAATAAAGTGCAAGCTCCCTAACAAGACATACAGTGGTCTTACAAGTGCGACCTCAAAGAATGACTTTTACAATCTCATCAGAACCTCTACATTTTTAGCCATATCCTTCCATGTCTTGGTTCAGATATTCCCCAGCTGGCAAATGCCAACTTATCATTCAAACCTCAGTACAAATGTCACTTATTCTGGGAGGCTTTCCCTAACATTTTACACAATGAATGGCATCTTCCCTTTGATTCTGATGAGCTTTTATAGCATCACCATTTGGAAGGCACAGTGCTGACTGGAAGAGGGTCCTTCTCCTTCCAATGGCCTCTGTTGAAAGGACTTGATTTCTCATTGGCAACCATCTCCCAATGAATGGGCACAAAATGTTAGAATTCTATATTAATTATGGCACACTCTATGTTCTTATAATAAAGAGAATACAAACACATAGTTTCAAGACAGAAGTGTCTTTCTCATGCAATAGCCCAGGAATGGTGAACAAGGTCTAGGAGAGAGAAGGTCCACCATTCTCAATATGCAGTGTCCATCTCTGCTTCCAAAGTGGCTCCTCCACACTCATCCTCATGTCTGCATCCAGCAAGTAGGAGAGAGGCAGAAGAATAAGCACGCATCTTCATCTACAGGGTATTTGGTAGAAGTTGCACAAATCACATCTTCTCAAGTCCCATTGTCTAGAACTTAGTCAGATGGCTCTATCTAATTACAAAAGAGCCTCAGGAACTTAGTCATTACCTGGTTAGCAACTGTGCCCAGTCAAAATCTGAAAGGTTCTATTACTAAAGGAAAATGGGGAAAAATGGACAGTGGATATAAACTATCAGTTGGTGCCTCAAACATGAAACACAAATTTCCATTTTACCTACATATTAGGCATTCAGATAAAAGGTTTTATGGGGAAACTGTCTGTTGGATTGTTGGTCCCAGTGAGGTTTCTGGTTACTGTGGTATTTTAGTCATTTATGGTCTCTTTTATTACTGTTATTGTTGCAGCTTATTCTATAAAACCAAGCATATATATGATCACAGTCTCTCAGCCCACATATAAATCCCGCTATTTTATGAGACCACTAAACTCTGGGTCAGCTTGTGTGTATCCCTTATTTATATAGACGGAAAAGTAAATTAAATCAACCTTTTTTTAAAATTTTCCACTCTAATAGTATAAATCTTGTTTCTTACAAGTAAGCCATCTTCCAAAAATACAGTTATCACATCCTTTTTTAAAACTCTGTGCATAGATCTGGAATTATCTACAAGTTCTTACCTTAAAACATTTAGCTGACTCATAACACTTGCAAAGTGGCTTCAGTTCCATAAACGATGCACTAAACCTGAGTAGGAAAGTATTGCAATCAAATATGCATTCAATTTACTAAGCACCAATTATATTTTTTAAAAGTGCTTTCTTGGACATAGTAGTAAAATCTATCAAGCTTTCCATCTGGCCTCAAATTAATAAACGTTTGCCTTCTGTACTGAGCAAGACTGCAGTAACGCTAGGGTTAAGGAACCTTAATGAGATACAACTATGGACTGTAGGAGTTTGGCTTGAAGCAATAATACAGTTTGTTTTGTATGAGAGAAAGATACTTTCATTTTTCCTACTGGGGCTTCTTCTTTCTGGACCACTGAGTATGAATTACTTCTAGAGGCCAAACATGTCCCGAAGTGAATATTCAAGCATGATTGAGAGCTGCCTCAGTGAGCCTGCCTACATTAAGAGCATTCTCCAGTGCAAAATTAAACTAATATCCTTTCCTGATTCTCTGGATAATCAGAAACTGAGAGCCTGCATGTCAGAGATGGCAAACTGGTCTATGAGTGCCACCACAATGCTTTCCATGCCATATGTGAAAGCAGCTGCCTTACACACCCTCACTCCCCGTTTCAAGAGTTGGCACTCAACCGTACTTGTATTAGAGGACAAGTTATTAAGGTAAGGATTTTCCAGGTTTCTTCCTCTGCAGCCTGCTAATGAGGATTCAACCTTGACCCTCTCACTCTCTTCGTGTCCTCCACCATGAGAGGAGAAGCTCTGTGATACAGAGGGAAAAGACAAGAGTATGCAGACTTAGGCTAGAAGAAAAGTCACAGAGGGAGTTTTGAAGTAAGAGATATGGGACCAGCCACTGTACATGAAGGCAGGGGATGGGACAGGAAATTGGAGATACTTAGAATTGAATGGGGATTCTAAGAATTGTGATGCTTAGGAAATATAAGAATACATATAAAAGACTTGAATTGCTTTGAAATTACTTATATTTGCTGAAATTTTGTCCATTGATTATGAGATTGATCTGACATTAAATCTAGTGGATACTAGCTTTTAGGCATTACACCTATTTTCCCTCTGCACTCTATATTCTAAGAAGAAAGGAAGGGGCCAACTTTGACATTATATTTCTCAAATATTGGCAACTCAATGCCAACCTCAGCTTTCATCACTTTTTAAAATCACATTTATAGGCAACTGAGAGAACAGAGGCCCCATTGGTCATGTTGAGTGTAGACAGGACCAGAAAAGAGCTTGGGATGCCTCCATGGTGATGGGTCAAACCAGAGACAGCCACATGGCAATTCCACCTTCCTCATGTAACCTAGTTAAACTCTTTAATAACTATGCCCTCTCTTAACTGCTCCACCTTCATTCCTTTGCTGTCTGATGTCTGATCTCTGCAGCTCTTCTGAGAAGCCAAAGGGCTCTGGCAACCTCACTAATATGGAGACAGTATAGCAAAGCAGGGGAGAAGAAATACCATTCATAACCAAGCAGCGATGAGTTCAAATTGTTACTTCACCCTTTACTTCCTTGGGGAAGTTACTCGAAATTAAGAAGCTGTTCTTTCCTTGTCTGTAAAATAGGGATAATGATAGAAACTGTCACATAGGGTTATATTGAAGATTAAATGAGATAGCACTTAGCATGACACCCAACCCATAGTAAGTCCCAAATAAATGCTAGCCATTTTTATTATCATTAACACATTATAATACTGTGGCTCGGTATTCATTAGCTACAAATATTATTATTATTATTGCCATCCTATATCACCCTCCAACTCCTCTTTATCTCTGCACCCTTGCCTTCTTCCAAGGTCGTATTCTGAACCTAATCTGCCTGACCCACTTAAGGTGCAACTGTATTTGGGTGTGGTCAGAATCCATCACAACTTCCATCCGATGCTTTCAAGATTAAATGCTTTCCTGGACTCCCTGCTGGTATCCATCCTGCCCAACCAGCATTTTCTCACCTTCATCTCCCTGTGTGGGCTGAACTCACAGCTCTTCCCTGACACCAGTAAGTCTAGCCTCCAATAGACACAACAAGTCCAGCGTTTAATCAAAACATTTTCCCCTGCATCGTAACCCTGTTTTTGGAGCCCCCCCCCCCAAAAAAATAAGAACTAATTCAAATGTTAACTTTCATCAGATAATTTTCTAAGGATGTCTGAGAAGAAAGGAGTTGGATTTTTCCTTTTACGTCTGAAACATTTCAATGAAGTATAAAAATTTTAAAGGAGAACTTTTAGAGAAAAACTTTAAAGGAATTATTCTGATCCTGAAAAATCTAAACCAACTTACCCACAATTATTTTTCCTCTATTGAGAAGAAAGAAACCCATAGGGGACAGGAGAAAACAATTTTAAAATGGAACAAATAAATCTCAAATTTTATGATTGTCTGTCCTCCCAGCGATCTTGTGAGATAGGTAGTGTCATCTCCATTACACAGACGAGGAAACAGATTTAAGCCACCCAACTAGAAAGTGTCAAAGCTGAACTAAAAGCCTCATGTCTGACTTCAAAGATTATTACAGTACTAAACATCATACTCAGCAGCAGACCTAACACTGTGACAGGGTTTTTTTTTCCCTACACACTTCCTTGCCACTCTCACTGAATGTCTGTGATAACACATTAGTGCACTATTTATAGAAAGGCATGTTTTATTGGCTGATACTTCCTCAGTTTGAGCCAACTACCCTCTAGTGTGCTGACAACTTCTGCACTGAGTCCCCATGAAAGCCTGGTGTTCAGAGTCACGGGTCAACTCAATTCTGTTTACCAAACTCCCAGAGACTTTCAGAAATCACTTTACTGGAGTTTCAATGGTGAGAAAACAAGTTACACAGAAGGACCTGCTGAGAGGGCAGCTGGAAAGTGTTCTGAGCAATTACAGATCAGCAGCTTTTCTTCCTATTTCATCTTCAGAATCACAGCAGATTCAACGTTTGGAGGAGAAAAATAAGAGAACTCATGGAAAATCACCAGTGAGTAAGTGAGAACGTCTCCAAGTTCTACTGTGTGTGTAGCTGTCACACCTGCCTCCATGCCAATTACTAGCAAAACTCCACTCTGAACCAATACCATGTAGGAAAGATAAGAGGGTTGTATTATTTACTAGCACCAGAAAATTTTGCTTTTAACACACTTATTTTATCAACCCATCTTAACATCTTTGCCCTGTGATTTTTTTCAATAACGTCACTCCTTTAGTTTTCAACTGACAGTGAAGATCTCTGATGTGTGGGGTAGACATTAGTGCTGCTCACCAATACTTCCAGGCTCCTCTTTCCAGGCTGTAAGGATACTGTTCTTCTCTGTACTCTTGTGGTTAGTCCTGGCCAGGTGATTTGGCGTGGCCAATGAAATGTGTGCAGCAGATGTGAAGTGTGTCACTTCCTGCCAGAGTTTTTAACAGCACTTGAGAGACTCTCCAACTCTGCTTCTTTCCCTATCTGCAGTGATCAGGGGGCATGTGTTGACATAAAATTGCCATAAGAGCTGGAATGCTGAGCTAAGACATGGAAAACAGCCCTGTAGAGAGTCACCTAAACCACAGCAGGCATACAGTGAGCAAGAAATAAACTCCTTTTGTGCATAGCCACTGAGATGTCCAGGTTGCTCATTTACTGCCTATTGCAACATGTATCCGTTGTGTTTGTCTTGGGCTGAGAGGAGCAGAAAACTACACTGCAGTGGCCTAAACAAATAAGTCTATTTAGCTCACATCGTAAGGAGACCCAAGGAGGCAATGCAGGATTGGTAGGATGGCTCAGTGATATCTTCCATGACCCAGTCTCCTTCCATCTTCTTACTCTTCCATCTCTGGTTGTGGCATTAGTCCTCACGGTATTATATGGTTCCTGCCTCATGTCCATGTTGAGAGCAGGAAGAAGAGGCATGGCTTTGTCTTTCACTTTGGGAAAGGAAGTCCTCCTTGGAGATTTTTGCCATTGTCTCATTGGCTAGAAATGCATGCTAAGGCCAACACTAGCGCGGGGAGATATGGGAAGATGTTTCAGCTTTGGACTCTCCAAAGTGGAGGAAGATAAGGGAAAGGAGGTTTGGAAGGTAGCCAGTCCATAGTTTCTGTTACTATGTGATTATGAAGAAGATAGAACCTTTTCAAGTAGTACTTAAATACAGTTTGTTTATTTGTTTTGTTTTTTATGCATTATAGAATGACTACCACATCTATTCTCTCTGTTTTGTTTTTTTGGCTGTGCCATGCAGCTTGTGGGATCTTAGTTCCCTGGCCAGGGATTGAACCTGTGCCCTCAGCAGTGAAAGCACAGAGTCCTAACCACTGGACCACCAGGGAATTCCCCATTCTCTTTTTTTCCCCTTTTTTTATTGAAAAATAATTGACATATAACATTGGGTACATTTAAGGTGTGCAATGTGTTGATTTAATACATTTGTACTACAATATGATTATCACCATAGCATTAGCTAACCCCTCTATTAAATCACATAATTCTCATTTTTTGTGTGTGTGCAGGGAAAACAATTAAGATCTTGTCTCTTAGTAGCTTTGAAGTTTATAATACAGTATGGCTGACTATAATCACTATGTTGTGCATTGGATCTCCAGAACCTATTTACCTACTAGTTGCAAGTTTTTACCCTTAAGCAACATCTCCCCAGTTTCCCAACCCCCAGCATCTGGTAACCACCATTCTACTGTTTCTACGAGTTTGGCTTTTTTACAGTCCACATAAAAGTGAGATCATACAGTATTTGTCTTTCTTTGTCTGACTTATGTCACTTAGCATAATTCCCTCAATGTCCATCCACGTTGTCCCAAATTGCAGGTTTTCTTCTTTCTCGTGGCTGAATATTCCATTGTATATATACCACTCATCTGTTGACAGACACTTAAGTTGTTTCCATATCTTGGCTATTGTGAATATTGCTGCAATAAACATGGGAGTACAAACATGCAAATAGTTTTTAAAGACCTATTAGCTCACAAAACCAAATTTCAAATACAGCATTAAGAAGAACATTTATATAATAATACATTTTATGTTATAGCAAAATATATACATATCTCTCACTTTTGTATGGCTCACTCTGTCCCTGTATCAGGGACAATATCACAGAATCACAGATTTCCCCAAAAAGATTAGCAGAAGAATTGAGCCTGTCTACCAAACCACTAATCCCAGTCTTCATAAGCTAACTCTTTAATATCCCTGAGCCTTCAGACACACATCACCCAATTTCCATGTAAGCCCAAAGCCTGGTCAGGTCACAAAATGGGGGATACTTATTTATTCATTCCACAGACATTTACTGAGAACTGCTCTGGAATAGGCAACTTACTATGCATGATATCTACAATTATGATAAGTGAGACACCAACTCCACTTTCCAGGAACTCAGACCTGGAAAAATCTAGACAAATCAACAAGTATCTACAGTGCAATGAGAGCAATGACAGTAATACTTATATAGTTATACCTCTAAGGGGGAAATACTCAGAGTGCAGAGAGAATGGGAGAAGATTGGAGGATGTGGTATTTGAACTGTGTATTGAAGGTTTGAATAGGAACTTTCCAGGAAAAAGAGTTGGGAAAGAGATGATTCCACAATGAGAGGAAAGAAACATCCATAGTATTTAGTCCCAGAATCGCAGAACTTGAAGATTCTCCAAGCTTTATGCGTTTTGTCAACCCTCATTTTATACATTTTTAAGAAATATTGCAGCAATATCATGGCACAACTATATATGCCTGTAATCAGTAGATTTTTCCCCCAATAAATTACACAAAGAGGGACTTCCCTGGTGGTGCAGTGGTTAAGAATCCGCCTGCCAATGCAGGGGACACGGGTTCAATCCCTGGTCCGGGAAGATCCCGCATGCTGCATTTACTGAAGCCCATGCGCCTAGAGCCTGTGCTCCATAACAAGAGACTCCACTGCAATGAGAAGCCCGCGCACCACAAGGAAGAGTAGCCCCTGCTCGCCACAACTAGAGAAAGCCCACGCACAGCAATGAAGACCCAATGCAGGGTAAGAAGAGAGTCAACCTTCACTTGTAAGACACACTGAGTTCAAAAGTCTGCCC
Source organism: Eschrichtius robustus (assembly GCF_028021215.1). Taxonomy (NCBI): domain Eukaryota; kingdom Metazoa; phylum Chordata; class Mammalia; order Artiodactyla; family Eschrichtiidae; genus Eschrichtius; species Eschrichtius robustus. The sequence continues at coordinate 90,009,522 of NC_090827.1, read as the reverse complement.
TCTCAGGCCTGCAGCTATGATTAGGAAAGCCAAATGTGCTATTTCTTTTATATGTGATCCCATAAAATAGAATTTAAAAGTACTGACTTTTTTCACCAGGGCTGAGGGAGGCTTTTGTGAGAGCATATGATATTATTGAAAACAGTGGGATTTGGTAGTCCTTTTGTGCCTCAATTTAAAAAGATCCCTCAAGCAGCTGAACTTGTATATCAGACCTCCCTTCTATTCCCTCTTTTCACTCTGGATACTAGACACTGGAATATAGGGGAAAAAAACCTACAGAATACAACTTACCAGATCTTCTAGTTACATCCAATTAAATCATGATTGGGTAAAAATGGGCCTTTTCCTCACTGTAACTGTGTACATTTTATTCATTTGCACCAAGTATGATAGTCTTGGCTTCAGGCCCTTTAGATGAGGGAAAGTTCTGAATAAGACAAGTGTCTAGTAAGTTCCACGAAAATGTAAACCGTGTTCTCTTTGCCTTTGTACTCTTCTGTAACCAATGTCGTGCACGTACCAGCTGCATCATAAAAATTGATTGGCTGGTTGGTTGAATGAGTTCATAAATGAGAGGAGAAGCTGTGGAGTTTAAGATAAAATAGCAGAATGTCATTTATTCCAGTGATTTGTACTGTTGCAAAATCTTATAGAAATTACTCATAAACAAAGGAAAAATAGCTCTATGTAACAACAGCAACACTTATTAAGTGCTTTGCATATACTAACTCATTTAGTCTTCCCAGCACCCCCATGGGAGTATCCTTGATGATGACTGAGGTCAATCAACCCAAATCACATGTCTGAGAACAAGGGAACTTTGAATTCCCCAAAGGAAAATTAGGGCTATGAATAATAGATGATTCGGTGGAAGCCAAAAAGTGCCTACCACACGCACAGAATGAGTAATATCACCAAGACTGAGCCCACATCTTCTGTTTCAGACTAATGAGCCCTCACAAAGCCCTGCAATACAGCCCCCAGAACAAAAACATATATGATGAGTCACTAATACATTCATGTTTTTCTCATTCATACAATAAATATTTCATTCATTCAACTAACATTTACTGAGCAGGATTATTATTTCTTTCTTGACATGGATGCAGAAGCTATGTCCCAAAGACGTATCTTACTAAGTTTACTAAGAGGCTTTTAGAAGAAATTCTTCAATATGCTGGAAGCCTCATCTTTTCTCCATGCAATACTTTGAAGTGATCCACTTTCAGCTCAGAGGTGTGTGGGACATAATGTTTACAAATGTGGGACTGATATTTGTGAAAGATATTATTAGGGAAAGATCACCACAACTAGGGAGTCATAATCGGTTCATATATTGGGCTACATTCAGCTTAGGTGGTTAGAACCTCCCAAAGTCTCCCCCCAGAATGAAGCAACTTCACAGACAGACTTCCTCTTAGTATCCCATGCAAAGCAGCCCTTCCTGTGAATCCCTATGTGCTCTTTCAACTTACCATACCATCTGCAGAGGAGGGTCCAAGCTTCAAGCCAAGAGCACAAAGAAGAGGTCCAATGCCTTCTCTCTCCTCTTTTTTTTTTAATTGAAATGTAGTTGATGTACAATGTTATGTTAGTTTCAGGTATACTACCCAGTGATTTGACTTTTACACATAATATGAAATGATCACTATGATAAGCCAGTAATCATCTGCCCCACACAAAGTTATTACAATATTATTGAGCATATTTCTTATGCTGTATATTACTTCCCTGTGGCTTATTTAAAAGACGACAAATAACAAGTGTTGGCAAGGATGTGGAGACTTTGTACACTGCTGATAGGATTATAAATGTGTGCAACTGCTATGGAAAACAGTATGAAGTTTCCTCAAAAACTTAAAAAAAGAACTACTATTTGATCCAGCAATTCCACTTCTAGGTTTTTAACCAAAGAAAACAAAAAACACAAATTCGAAAAGATATATGCACCCCAGTGTTCACTGCAGCATTATTTACAATAGCCAAGGTATGGAAGCAACTCAAGCACCCATAAATAGATGAATAAATTAAAAAGATGTAGTATATGTATATATAATGGAATATTACTCAGCCATAAAAAATTGAAATCTTGCCATTTGTGACAACATGGATGGGTCTAGAGGGTATTATACAAAGTGAAATAAATCAGACAGAGAAAGACAAATACCATATGACCTCACTTATATGTGGAATATAAAAAACAAAACAAACAGACTCATAGATACAGAGAACAAATGGGTGGTTACCAGAAAGGGGGCAGTGGAAGGATGAGCAGATTAGGTGAAGGGGATTAAGAGATACAAATTTCCAGTCTCCTCTTCTTTATACACCTTTTTAAATTCTATTTCCAGGTAAAGAAAAGTGCAGCAGGACAAGAATAAATGAAAATGGAATAAACAGTATGTTAAAGAAGCCTCACTGCTCTCTTTTATTTTTAGACCCTGTTCCTTCAATAATTATCCATCACATGCCTAACATGTGACAGGTCCTGTTCTGCACAGTGAACAAAATACACACGCAAATGTCTGCCCCTGTGAAACCTATGTTCTAGTGGACTTTCTGTTCCAGTAATATTCAAAGAAAACTGGCTGGAGCACAGAAAATAATTGAAATGCTTTATTAAGTTTTTTCAAATTGTCAAGAATGAGTCTTCAGTCTCAAAATGTCATGAACAGGACTCTCCCCACCCACAAACTCACCACCACCAGTACCGTAATAGTATTCAAAGAGAACAGAAACATTGCGTCATAAATGCTGATGTGAAGATATGCCTTGAATGTCAGGAATTTCAAACTTAGGTGAAGGAAAAATTGGGAAGGTGTAGGCTTTTCAGTTAACACTATACCAACTCAAGAATTAGGTTAAAATAGTCCAAAGTCAGCAAGTCAGACCTGAAGTGTTTTAGAGGAGAAAGAGGTGGAGTCAGAGAGCCCATAGAAAAGAAAACAGATGTTGAATTACATCATGTAAAAATAACATTTGATGAATTAGATTTCAGGGAAGTCTTGGCTCACTGTCTGTTCATGCTCCCTGACAGCCTCTGTCTAGATATGGAGAGCTGGTCAAATGTCCAGGGCCTGTCAGAATCTTATTCTTATTCTGAACAGATGCCTTATTGTGCAGGGTAATTTAGCGTTATCAATGAAGGAATAAACCAAATGACTCATTGAATTCGTAACAAGCCCAGGAGTGCTCACCTGTAACACCTACGAACCAGGCCTCAGGTTGGGGTACGGGTTTGCTAATGACCACATGTTATTAACCTCAAGGGACACATTTCCCTGATTTTAGACCTGGAAGATAAAGGCTCTTTAATTTCTGTGAAACCATAGGCAAAAGTCTCCTGTGATTCATTAAACATGGGCTTGAAGTAACAGCAGCAATTCAGTAATGCAACATCCATCGGCTGAGAAGTTATTGTCATTTGAATAGAGTGAATATGCAATGCAGTAAGTTCAGGTGTAGTAACCAACTAAATAGGAGTTGTTAGGTGGTTTTTTTTCCAATAAGTTTCGAAAAAGTAAGAAGGGGAAGAAATCTAACGTTTACTAAATGACACCCATCTGACAGGTACCTTCTCACATTTAATCTGTACAGAAATCCTGAGTTTGATAGTATTCTATCCATTTTGTAGATAAGGAAACTGAGACCTAGAGCAGTAAGGTAACTTGAGTAACTTGCCCTTGGCCACACGTTCAAAAAGGTAGTGAAACCAAGATAGGAAAGCAAGTCTTAGCTTTCCAGGTGCTTACACTTCTGCATAAAACTATTCAGCACCATGAAGGTTTCCAGCGGGTGCAGCTATAATCCTTACCTTTGATGGATTTATAGTTCTGTTAAGGAGATGAAACACATAGATACAGAAACTAAAGAACAAAATAATAGAACACATCCGCAAAAAAAGTGCAATAATGCCTTGCACATATACAGGCTTTATAGTTTCCAAGATGCGTTCATTTATGTTTTCTTCATCATCAAAAAGCTCCTGACATATATTTCAAGCAAGGAGTATTCCCATGTCTTTGCTTAGGATTTGGTATTTGAAAGAAATTGGAAGTTATCCTCACCCTTGCAAAAATTTAAGCTTTACTAAAATACATTGTACATTCTGAAAACACTGGCCTAGACCATTAGTTCCCATATAAGTTCAGGAGGCAGAGCACCCAAGAGCCATAGACCTCTTTGAGGAGGGTTATGAGACATTGTTCCATAAATCCAAAATACCAAAAATAAAATAGTGTGATACGTTGAATATCATATTATGCTGGTATAAATGAGTGATAGCCAGGGCCAAAGGTTTAAAGAGAATGTGTAAAAGGCAGCGGAGAGACTTAACATTGAGAATGGATCTTCCAGTGCTTTTGGTTGACATTTCTGCAAACAACGTAAAAGCATCTTTCTCAATAGTGGATTATCTTGGTTCACTTCATGGAACTCCCAAGGGGAGTGCTGAGAACCTGCAAGGAGGTGGTCCAGGAATTCTGATCCAAATTAAACCTCCAGATGAATGATGCTTATTCATTTGCAAGGCTGTAACAACACAGTTTATATTCAACTTGGTTGATCAGTGACCCTTTTAGGAACATACTTTCATTTAGAGAAGTGGACTCGAGGTATATTGAATGACAATTACCTATAGGTTCAATACCAGGTGCTTTACCTTACATATACAAAATGCTGAAGGACGTATTGTTATCTTCATTTTTAGATGAAGAAAGTGATATCTCCAGAGTCCAAAGCCACACACAGTCACACACAGTCCTCTTTACATGATGATAGCAGTTTTGCTGATCTCATAGAATTACCTTAAGGATCAAATGAGATAACAGAAAAGAAGAACTTTGAAAATTTAAAACTTTCACCTAAGTTTACTGTATCATCATCACTGTAATCATAATGATCACCAACATCACCATTAGATGCCATCAACAATGCGTCACTTTTTTAGAGTCATTAAAGAAACTGTCATTTGATAACAAATATTAGCATCAAAATTATTTTACTTGACTTGCAGATAACTTTCTTTTTTTTTGAATTTTTGAATTTTATTTAATTTATTTTTTTATAGAGCAGGTTCTTATTAGTTATCCATTTTATACATATTAGTGTATACATGTCAATCCCAATCTCCCAATTCATCACACCACCACCCCTCCCCCTGCCACTTTCCCCCCATGGTGTCCATACGTTTGTTCTCTACATCTGTGTCTCTATTTCTGAGCTGCAAACCGGTTCATCTGTACCATTTTTCGAGGCTCCACATATATGCATTAATATATGATATTTGTTTTTTTCTTTCTGACTTACTTCACTCTGTATGACAGTCTCCAGATAACTTTCATCAAGATAGTTTTTATAATAAAAAAAGCATATCTCATCAGAGACTGAACAATATGATTTAATTTAGCCTGAAAAAGAGAAAAATAAAGATCCAATAACTATTCAATTTATATTTATGTTCACTTTAGTTATATAAGCAATCTAACAAGAAAGCAAGAACAGTGAGAAACAGAGGAAGAAATATGCTTGACGCAACCACACTAAGGCAACCATTGTCAACATTTTAGTGTAAGTGCTTTCTAGTTTTTTAATATTCATATTCTATATAACTATATTCAGTGTATGTATAAATATAGATCCTGTTTTTAATTCACAAACATTATATCATAATCATTTTAAGAGGTTGTTACATGATCTTTATAACCTTTATTTAAAACAGCTTCATTATAGGCCTCATTTATTATTTAACAAACGTTATTGGTAAATTCTAACTTTTCATAGTTACTTATGATTCTGTGATTTAACAAAATTACTTTATGTATGTATTCTATCTTTTTGATATTTTTAGGAGACACTAGCAAAACTTTGTACAAGAACAATTTGTGGTTCCAGATTCATCCCAACAGATATTTTTGCCAAAAGTCTATATTAGTATATAGTGTCACCAACAATCATTAGGAATGCTGGTTTCAACAAACATTTGTTACAATTGTTATATTATTATTTAAACTTTTTTTTTTACTAATTAATAAGAGGAAAATAATGCCTCTTTATTCTAAAATACATTTCTTTGCTATTAGTGAAAGTAAACATTTTTCTGTATGCTTATTAGTTGTATTTGCTCCTTTTTTAAAATTGAGATATAACTGACATTAATATTGTGTAAGTTTAAAGTGTACAACATGCTAATTTGATACACTTACATATTGCAATATGACTACCACATTAGCCTTAACTAACACCTCAAATCATGTTTAACAATTATCATTTCTTCTTTGTGGTGAGAATATTTTGTGAATATTCCCATCACATCCTTTACCCATTGATCCATCCCATTCTTAGTGATATTTCCTTAACAATTTATACAAGCTCTTTTTCTAAAGACGGTATTTTCCTCACCATAAACACTTACTAATGTTTTCCTCTTTTTCATGCTTGCCTTTTGGCTTTGATTGCTTTAATGTTTAATATTTTAATTCTACATTTATGCAAATCTCTTTATTCCAATGTGATATTTTCTTTCTTTTTTTTTTTGGCATGGGGCGGGGCGTGGGCATTTCTAAACTTAGAAATTTAGGCCCTCTGTAGAGGTTTAATAAATATTCCTTTCTGTTTTCTTCAAAATCTTGTAAAGTATAATTTTAAAATCTAACTCCTTGATCTAGTACAGCTCACAGTTCAGTGATGCCGGTCTCTCTCAGGTCTCATCACTTTCTGCCTTAGGCTCTTCTCCGAAGTTTCTTTATACTCTTCTTACTCTGCCCAACCCCTAAATGTTGGTACTTCTCAGAGATCTGCCCTGACCCTCTTCTCTTTGTCCTGTGAATGTTACTGCTCCCCGGGCAGTCTTACCTATGCCCGTTACTTCAGTTGCTCCTAGCACGGCTTTGACCTCCACATCCCTATCTCCAGACCCAACTGTCTATGTCAAAAATGCAGAGATCATCCTTGAGTCCTTCCTCCTTCACATCCTTGACAACCAGATTCAATGGATTCTGCCTCTAATTTAGCTCCTCTCCCTCTGCCTTCATCTGGACAGCTGCAATTGCCTCCTTAGCGGTCTTCTTGCCTCCGTTCTCATCCCTTCCAACAGCTCTGGGTGATCTCGTTATCAACAGGCTGCAACCTCCCTGTCCAAAGTTATCTGCTATCAGCAGACCAATAAACAATTACAGACCAGGAGTTACAATGAAGTCATGCAGAGAAGGTCCAGAGAGAGGGGTACCTAACCAAGACTGAGATGAGGGGGTCAAAAAGGAGAAAGAGTTGATGGTAACTGTGAACAAAAAGTCAAAAGGAAGGAAAGCAAGGAATTCTTCCCAGAGGAAGCTATGGAGATAGAGTCTAGTACTGAACGTGTATTGAGGGCCTGACTCTGCCAGGCATTTTACCTATAATTACCCATTTAGTCTTCACAGCAATGCGTTGAAGTAGGTACTGTTATTAACCCCATCTTGTAGATGAGAAACTCCAGCAACAGCATAGCAAAGAATATGCCTTCAGTCACAGTGCTAGGGAATGGAAGAGCCAGACACACTAATCCCCAGGTCCATGCTCTTAGCCATTATGCAAAATTGCCTCTTTGGGGGTAGAGGGGCTATGGGGTGGGGAGAGGGAGAAAGAGAGCTTTAGAGATTGAAGATTGACAAAGATATGACATTGGGTATCCTGGTTAGGTAAGCCATTAGTCTCAGTCAGGAATCCTGGGTAATAACCCTACCTTATTGTGTTCACTTTAGAAGAGTGATTAATACTTAAGTGTCTCAGTTTCAGCATTTGAAAAAATTGAGTTCTTTGCGCTTTCTCTTCTAGCCTCTCACCAGTCAAAACTGCTACACCTTAGAGTATTACTAAAATTAAGTGTTATCAGAACCACTAGCATGCGTATCAAGGGATAAGAGAAACTCATCATCTCTACAAACATTTCAAATATTGCTCCATTTCAGAATGGGTGGAGGAAGCTTAGTTTCTAGAGCCCTTGAGCTCTGCAATTTTAGAATCTTATGCAATGTCATTCAGGTCTGGAGTCTGCTTTCCTTCTTCCCCCAGCTTTTAGACCCACCGAAGAACTTCTCAAAGCTTGTGAACCTCATTGTCAAATACTCTATCCATCTTAAAAAGCAGCTTTGGGGAGTATAGTACAGGTTCCTAAAAACAGGAGCAGGCACCTTCAAGAAATGATCTTTCTAACTGGCATCTTTACCTGCCACCTTAGTTCATCCAGTTTAAGGCTTGGGTCTGGACCTTACTGAAAACAAAAATGCTGCCAATGAATTATTCTGGGGGTGAAATGTAGATGACCTCTGCCTCCAATGGTGTCAATTTAATTCAATTTGTCTCCCAAGCATTAATCTTGCTTTGTTTCATTGAAAGAAAATTTTGTTGAGGAACTTTGTGTCAGTGACAAAGTCAATCAAAGGGTGTAAGGATTTCTTCTCCTTCTTTAGGAAGGTATCTTTTAACTAAACTTACACTCGGCCACCTACACTGTTTCTATAGTAATCCATTATTAACCAGGGTCTCCTAAATCCAAAAAATAAGAAGCCTATGCTATCAGCCTAGGAAACATTGAAAATTCTCACATTATATGTGAAGCCATATTTTTTCTTGTTTCCTTGCCTTAGTAATTTAAAGCAATTGCTCAGTGACTCAGTGCTTCTCCTTCTAAACTTGCTTGTTGGAAAGAACTTCAATATATGCTGTGGCTCAGAATAATATATCAACATTTGAGAAGGAAATTACAGATTTGGCAAATTCTCCTCCCGTTTTGGGAATCCATGTGTAGATCTATGGAATGTTACTATAACCTATCCCTGTATCCTCTTAGACTTTTGTTTTCTATTGATAGCTATATACAAAAGAGGCCAAAGCAATTTGCAGAAAGGTGGTATCAATAATCTAAAAAGAAAATGTCATAGAAGAATTAAATGGCAGCTGAAAATTAGCTGCATTGTGTAATGGATCAGTATGAATTACAAAAGCAAAATAAATCTGAGCATTTGGACAAGAAGTTAAAAACGTAAGAGATGGGAGCATAATTTTTCACCCTAAAACCATTATATAACTCACTTCTTAAACTGTAAGGGAAAATACAACTAACAAGTGTTAATGAAATTAGCCTGTCTTACAGGATAGGATAATATACAAAGAGGCAGGAAATCAGCCTTTGGAAATCTGTTTATCATTATGTATATTCAAAATATTTTAAAAAGTACACTCAGCTCCAAGGCCCCAACCTGTCCTAAGACCAAGAAGGTAGAAAGTGTCTTTTCAAAATTTGATTGATTGGTGATGGTTGCCTATGGAGCTGGGTTGAAAAAGAATTGTGAGGCTAAACCAGGACTCAACAGGAAAGACTGCCAGGACCGATTAGTGGTGTCTACCATGGATGTTTAGGGTTGGGGGTAGGGTGGTAGAAAGCATGCTAAATATTTGTCCATCTTAAATCTCAAGGCATGTTTGTGGAACATGAATGAAATGTGTGAACATTCTTGTGCATGTCTCTTAGTATATACATCACTGAGCTCCCACTAGTTTGTAGAGAATGCAAATATTCAACCTCACAAGATAATACAAAATTGCTCTTCAAAGTGGCTATACTAGTTCACACTTCCTCTAACAATGAGGACACTCCAACGTGGAGAAATTTTCCCAAAGTCCCATAGCTATAAGTGATGGAGGCAGATTTGGATACAGGCATATTGTCTCCAGAAAATTTTCTGTTTACAACGGCATTAACTGCCGAGGGATACATGGTGAGCTCACAAGACCCAAGGAAGAGAAGGGGGTTTGGGATAAAATTCAACACATGACAGAACTCCCAGTAAAGTTCTAGTGGCGATAGACAGAACGATTTTGACCAAAATTGAGGTTTCCGTTTGGAGCTTATCACATAAAGAACAAGAATTCTGGATTTGAGAGATAACATTGAGCTTGGCATCCAGTTAGAACTGAATGAGTCCGGCTTCAGAGAACGAATTGTACACTTTGCACATTAACTACCAGTTTCCACCTTAAAGATTATAAAGGGAACTTCACACGCTTCAGTATTTTCCGGGTAGGTTGAAGTTAATAGTCCTCAGAAGGGAAAGGTAAAGCATATTTCCAGAGTCCTATTCTAGGAGGACATTTCTGATCCATGGGTAGAGAGTTGTCCTCCATTTGGGAATATACTGGTTGGTTTTGGTGTAGTGATGAATGACATCTTTTAAGATGTATTAGAAATGGTTTACAGCTATGTCTGCAGTAAGCAAGTGAGGTGAGAACATCTAAAAATGTTTTAATTTAAAATATATTAATAACAGACAAAAAAATGGGAAGGTGGTAGGTTAAATTAATTGCCTCTCATTTATACCTTATATTTATAAATACCAACCTCTATGTATTTAAGCTGAATTAAGACTTTAAAATCTCTTGGCTTTGGGAGAAAAATAAAAGCAAACTTTTTCCAAGCCACACAGAACACTCAAGCTTTTATAAGTTGCTCCTTTTGCGTTTCTTTGATTTTTTAATATTGTAACATAGGATATAAAGCTTAAAGAATTAGAAACAGACCTAAGGTATGTTCACTTCTCAAACATATCACTTGAATCTCAAATTTAAAATGTGTCCTAGGTTTTGAAATGAAATTGCCAAACTCTTTCTTAATCTCAACCCTAAGGCAACTTTTTTTTTAAATATATATTTTTAATTTACCTATTTTATTTATATTTATTTTTGGCTGCGTTGGGTCTTTGCTGCTGCGCGTGGGCTTTCTCTAGTTGCGGTGAGCAAGGGTTACTCTTCGTTGTGATGCGTGGGCTTCTCCTTGCAGTGGCTTCTCTTGTTGCGCAGCATGGGCTCTAGGTGCACGGGCTTCAGTAGTTGTGGCACGCAAGCTCAGTAGTTGTGGCTCGTGGGCTCTAGAGCGCAGGATCAGTAGTTGTGGTGCACGGGTTTAGTTACTCTGCGGCATGTGGGATCTTCCCTGACCAGGGCTCGAACCTGTGTCCCTTGCACTGGCAAGCAGATTCTTAACCACTGTGCCACCAGGGAAGCCCTAAAGCAACTTTTTTTTTTCCAACATCTTTATTGGAGTATGATTGCTCTACAATGGTGTGTTAGCTTCTGCTGTATAACAAAGTGAATCAGCCAAACATATACACATATCCCCATATCCCCTCCCTCTTGCGTCTCCCTCCCACCATCCCTATCCCACCCCTCTAGGTGGTCACAAAACACTAAACTGATCTCCCTGTGCTATGCAGCTGCTTCCCACCAGCCATCCATTCTACATTTCGTTGTGTATATATGTCCATGCCACTCTCTTACCTCATCCCAGCCCACCCCTCCCCCTCCCTGTGTCCTCAAGTCCACTCTCCATGTCTGTGTCTTTATTCTAGGTTCTTCAGAAGCTTTTTTTTTTTTAGATTCCATATATATGTGTTAGCATACGGTATTTGTTTTTCTCTCTCTGACTTACCTCACTCTGTATGACAGACTCTAGGTCCATCCACCTCACTACAAATAACTCAATTTCATTTCTTTTTATGGCTGAGTAATATTCCATTGTATATATGTGCCACATCTTCTTTATCCATTCATCTGTCGATGGACACTAAGGTTGCTTCCATGTCCTGGCTATTGTAAATAGTGCTGCAATGAGCATTGTGGTACATGACTCTTTTTGAATTATGGTTTTCTCAGGGTATATGCCCAGTAGTGGGATTTCTGGGTCATATGGTAGTTCTATTTTTTAGTTTTTCAGGGAACCTCCATACTGTTCTCCATAGTGGCTGTATCAATTTACATTCCCACCAACAGTGCAAGAGGGTTCCCTTTTCTCCACACCCTCTCCAGCATTTATTGTTTATAGACTTTTTGATGGTAGCCATTCTGACTGGTTTGAGGTGATACCTCATTGTGGTTTTGATTTGCATTTCTCTAATGATTAGTGATTTTGAGCATCCTTTCATGTGTTTGTTGGCAATCTGTATATCTTCTTTGGAGAAATGTCTATTTAGGTCTTCTGCCCATTTTTGGATTGAGTTGTTTGTTTTTTTGATATTGAGCTGCATGAGCTGCTTGTATATTTTGGAGATTAATCCTTTGTCAGTTGCTTCATTTGCAGATATTTTCTCCGGTTCTGAGGGTTGTCTTTTCGTCTTGTTTATGGTTTCCTTTGCTGTGCAAAAACCTTGCAACTTTTTAAAATCTGTTATCTCACTGAATTTCTTCCGTTTCATTTTTTTTATCTTTGGTGAAATTAAACTTTACATTAGATTTGATTTTTATGAAATATTCTAAAATTCTAACCTCTTGCGTAGTTTCTATTTTTATTTATTATAAATAGGATGACTATTTTTCCCTAAAATTATTAAACACTGAATATAAATTTTTAGATTACAAAAATAACAAAATTCTCTTAATAATTCCTCCTTTAAAGGTAATATCAGACTGAAGGCTACTATTTAAACATCTATTTCAAAAGAAGCATCTCTAATTTTGCTGACTTTTATGGGATCACATTCCCTTCATATTCAGCCAGTAACATATTGTTTGGTCCAAGGTTACATTTGTTTTGCTTTAAATGGCATCATGCGGTTTCATCTCATTTTAACCCAGCATCAACAACTTTTATAGCCCCATGACACCTCCTTATACTCTTAGAGTTCGTGTGTGTGTGTGTGAAAGTGTGTGTGGATGAATGGGTATAAGCCATCTCTTTCAGATTCAAGTTACTGTTGAAGGCAAGGTCATTACTCACAGGTCCAAGTAACTAACAAGGCCCAAAATGTGCAAGCAAGGATGCAAGCAGGCTGTTGTGAACCGGGTCCTTCATCTCAGGCTGCCTAATGCCCACTTCCCATTGTCAGTCATTACAACTTGGTCCCTTCCTCTCAGGCTGCCTTTGCACAGATTGATCTGCCCCCACTCCTCTGAGACTACAGTTCAGTTTGTTTTTGGTTTCCTACAATAGCATAGATAGGTTCTGTTAAAGTGCTTTAGTCAGTTACTGTGAAGAATTTTCCTCACATTCCCTTCACCACTGCCCCCAATTTATTAGCCACGCAATATCTCCTTATCTGTTATGAAATAATAAATAAATAAAATAATGTGAAGAAATCCCAAGCAAATTCAAAGTATAGACCCATTCAACAGTTTTGATTCCTATTCCAGTGGCGTTTCACTTCCAAGCCAGTAATAAATGAGATAAGGCGCCCATCTGGAATGTGGTCATTTATCACCCATTAGGTAAAACCTCTACTGCAACTGTTATCACGAAAGGTTTCAGTAATGAGGAGAACGTGCAATTCTGTCCAGCCTCTCTTTCTAAACTTACTGGGAGCCCTGTGCTATGATTCTGAGCCATAAGGGTTGCTTACCTATTAACAAAAAAACCCAAAAAAAACAAAAAACCACACTCTGAAATGTGTAAACGATTCTTTAAACTGGGCACAAAGCCCGGGAACGAAGCTTCTCTGACCTATTATAACTAACGTTACCACCATTACCTCTTCCCTTCAATTATTCAGGCTTCCTCCATGCCGGGACTGAATTCCTGCTGACAGTAATGTGGCGCACATTCATTAATCATTTTCTTGTCACTGTATTCTGGCAGGGGGGAAGGGAGTGATGCTCGCTACCAAAAATACAATGCCTTCTCTCTCTGATAAATAGGAGAAAACTCTGTAATGAACATGTTATCTTGTCATGGGTAATTCCATCTTCAATTGTCTTGAGAAGAAGCATATAATATTGGTGCTGTGTATCTACATATCATAGGCATACAATACTGAAAATGTAAATAGATACTAAATTAAAATAAGTGCTTTTAAAAATAGCTATGCAAACATAAACTCTTAGCTATGTTAATAATTTCCGAGTCATGGAACACTGAATTTTTTAAGCAATAAATATTTGATGCATGAAGGCTGACATTTAAGTTTTTATTATTTATATACATGAAAAAGACTCATTCGTGTGTGTATGTGTTTGAGTGCATACAGAAACATTTTTATCTCCCTACCTTTGTTTACATTTATTTGCAAAACCTATCATGCTGGATCACAGCTTTCAAAGATTTCTAGATTGCTAGAAGATTGTCATTGCACACAAATCCAACATAATAATATCATAAAGTCTAACATTTTTTAAAGATGGAATCACTGTTAAGATCCATAAGTCCCATGTATTCATTGTATAAATGAGGAGGTTGAAGTTCAGAAGATTATTATTCAAGAGGCTGGAAGTCCTTGCTGACCCACGTTCCCAGCTTGGATTTTTTCCTAACCCTGTGTTCATCCATGCTCCCATTCTGGCTTAATGTGAAGTCTCAAGCAAGGACGGGAGATGTTCAGTGCTCCCTGATCATCCGTTCAAACCTTGCTCTACTATAGTTTGAGTTTAATGAAAGACTGTCATCCCATTTTTCAGTTGAGAAGGCAGAGTTAGAAAACTTGAGCTAATTAGTTAGAGGCAGACTAGTCAGTCAGAGTTAGGCAGAGAGGGGATCAGCATCCAGGCTGCCTGGCATCTAACAACCAAAAGTGAACAGTATTACTGTTATCAGGTGCCTGATATTCAGCTCCATTTCTCTTCTTTTATTCAGAAAAAAATATATATATATGTTTCTTTTTTAGTGTATCTGTAGAAGTGGCTGTGTTTGTCTTTATACAGGTATAACTTAAGGGCTGGAAGGGCACTGGCAACGCATGAGTCTGAACACACCACTTGGATTATTCTCCCAGATGTCCTGCCAGTGGTCTCCCTGGAGGTCTCTGGGAGTCGTTCTGGGGGTGTATGCTTAGTAGAAAGATGGTTCTAGAATCACTCCAGTTAACTTTTAGTTTCATCCATACCATCTTTCACCTCTACAAAATGATATAGTAAACGCAAACAACACTTACGGTTTTCAACATACTGGCCTGTGGATGAAAAGCATCAGCTAGTCAATTTAGTTGATATGCATAGTGAGAATGGCTTGAGAGAGGTCAGCCCCCACCCACTGTGTCATACAGCAAAGTCAAGTGGAAAAGAAGAGACAACCACCCATTATTTAAAAGGCACCATCTGTTTTGCAAGTTGTTTTCTTCCTTTTGTCCGTCTTTCATCCACACTTCCTTTCATGTTTCATCTTTTATGATTTTTCTTTTCCTGTACACAGTATTGTCTTTCACAATACAGAGAAACCGAAATCGATTTCTTCTATAAATTAACTGTTACATTGCCCTAACGAATAATTTCCCATTGATGAAATGAACCACAGACTGACAAGCATGGGAATATAGGATACATGGATCTGGGTTTGAGTCCTAATTCTGCCCCAAATAAGAAGAAGCTGGGTTACTTTTGGTAAGTCACTTAACCTCTCTGAGCCTATTTCTTCACTTGTAAAATTGATATCATCAACCAGAGTAATTGCAAGATACAAAAAAGAGACTATATGTGACAGTGCTTACTAAATTAAGTTCTATATAAATGTTATTTTTAATAGTATCAGATTTTAATTAGTTTCTAATCTTGTTTCATATGCAAGGTAAAAATCAATGACTATTGCTATAGATTGCATTATAAGATTTTTATATTCAAGTTTTTGCCAACAATATAACTTGAGATAGGAAATTCTGGCTACAGTAACTTGAGAAATGATTTTATCATTTGATCCCTTAACCAAATGTTAATGAAATAAATCACTGTAGCATGTAACTCAATTCACATCTCTGCTGATTGGTTTGACACAGAGCTGCCGTTAGTCTGGAAAGAAGATCTGCTTGCAGAACTGAAGTGAAGATGGGGCCCAAGTGTAAACTGCATTTATAAGTTTATCTGCCATCAAAACCTATCTAAACTTCAACTAAAATTTATAGCATTCTTGGTTACACCATCTCATCAGCACTCCAAGCCACCTTGGGTATTCTTATCTTTGTGTGTCTTATCTGATTGGCTGAAGCAGAAAGAGAAATTATGTTCTACTTCCTGCTGTCCTATCTTTCTGAGCTAAAAGTATCTGGCCCCAGGGTGTCACCATAAGTGAGCCCAGACATTTGTCAAAAACATTGGGGTGCCTTTACTGCGTAAAGGTATCCTCAAGAGTTTTTCCAGAGCTCATCTTCAAGGAGTTTACAATCTTCTGATAAAGAATACTTTGGAAGAGCAGCATATGAACCAAAGTAAATGGCAGTGCACACTTCTAAGGTCACAACAGGTGCAAAGTCAAACACCACTGAAATGCAGATTACAAATTCAGAAGTAATAGCAATATTTTAAAAGGTGGGTTAAGGGATGTGGTGATGGGGAAGATAAAGTTTGTGAAGAAGAAGAAAGACAACACTTAGAATATTGTCACATCAAATAAAGTTCCCAAATTGTTTTTCATAACTTTCAAGGACTCCTCTCTGCCCTCACAATAAAGCTCAAACCCCTAACACAAAGCACGATTCATTGGCAAAGTAGTTACGGAATACTACTCTGAGCCAGGTAATGGGCAGACCATAACAAACACAAACTTCTGAGTCTGATTTTCTACACCTTGCCCACATCTTGCTCTATATAAGAACTCAGTACATCTATAAAGTTCCCCAACATTCCCCTAATATTTCTGCTTCCTTGCCTTTGCTCTTCAAAGAATGACCTTCTCTTTCCTTTGAAATCCTTCTCATCTTTCAAGGCTTAGCTCAAAGGCACTGCCTTTGTAAACCTTGGCTAATAAAACTTTTGGGGCCAACTTCCAATGCACTTACTCTGTAGTAGCTGCTACAACAAAAATATGATAGACTGGGTGGCTTATAATCAATAGAAATTTATTTCTTATGGTTCCAGAGGCTGAGTAGTTCAAGATCAAGGTGCCAACAGATTCAGTATCTGGTGAAAGACCACTTCTTGGTTCATAGGTGGCCACCTTCTTGCTGTGTCATCAGGTGGCAGAAGGGGCAAGAGAGCTCTCTGGGGCCTTTTTTATAAGGGCACTAATCTCATTCATGCGGGTTCTACCTTCATGACCTAATCACATCCCAAAGACCCCACTCCTAATGCCATCACATTGGGGGTTAGGTTTCAACATCTGAACATGGGGGAAACACATTCAGTCTGTAGCAACCCCTATGATTAACTAATTAATAATCAATTAATAAACAAATTTATTCATTGGGAAGCATGTCATAAATGGAAAGAAATTACACCTTGGAGACATGTTCATTAGAGGATCCAACATTAAGCTATTCATACACACATAAAGAACCATCTCTCTCCCTGCCCTGGTCCTCCTAAGGAGATGATATCACAGGTTTGCTTCTAGTGGCAGCTGAGTCAGTAAGGCCAGCACCCACAGCACTGCTAACAATTGAGGTAGAAGAATAAGGAAAGTGAAGACAAAATGATGAGACTTCAGTTCTGTTCAAAATCTAGTTGTGAAGCCAGATATGTAAAAGAAATAGTTCTCACTGATAAACAGACATAATTCCTGAAAGACTTTGCACATGGCAATTTTATTACAGTGTATACTACTTCTTAAAAATGGCACCAAGAGGAAGACCTCAGTCAATGATAAACAGTGAGGCAAATGTGTTTCCTTTTTCCTTTTGTGCCTAAGGGAGATCATGTCCTGAGGCCTTAGCTAATCATCAAAGTGAACTTGGACCCCAAGGAGAAAGCAACCCATTAAAAGGATATAACTGGCATTTGAGATTCAGATTTCTTACACCTTTTCTATTTTCTCTTGAGAGAAATCTATTTAGAAATAATGAATAATTAAAATTAATATTAAAAAGCATATTTTAAAATCTCGTTGAAAGTCTTTCTCCATTTTTTTTCTTTTTTATTTCCTTGTAATTTATAATGAGCAATATTCTGGGCACTGGGAATTGGGAGCCCATGGCATACTTCAAGCTGTTATTTTTCGCTAGAATTCCTCACAAGGGGTAGTTGGTGGGGTTTTCTTTACTCATTTTTTTTTAGTGTAATCTACAATTGTAGTGGGAAAAGTGCCTACAAATATTGCTGATGGGTGAAAAACAGCACATTCTCTGGTAACATTGGTGAGAAGCCAAGTACTGAGTGAACGCTACTATTTGCAAAATGATTTCTGTGAAAGAGCCCAAAACTATGGTTACTGCTTTTCACTTTGCCCTGTTTGATGAGAAATCTCTTTTATAACAGGCAGGTTGTCTGCCAAGCTTGTAGCCTACTGACAAACTTCACTTTGCTTTTTCTTACAATTAATGCATTAGGCATGCTAAGTAGATCTCAGGTTCTATTCTATAATAGGAAGTGGGAAAGTTTGCAGAATCTGCAGGCAGGCTGGGATGGGAGAGAGTCTTTTGAGACCATGGCCTTTAACCTTGATGAGGAGTCTCTCTCCTCTGACTCCTTCGACCCCACAATTGCATTTCATCGGCAAACAGAGGTATCAGTCATGATTCTTAAGTAGTCAACCAAAAGAACCAACTGATTTAAGCAGGAAAGGGATGTATTAAGGACTCTAGGTAGCTTTTGACATTGCTTGGCGGATGGAGAACCAGGCTTGGAGGCTTTGTGGCCAAATATAATGTCCACTTTACTCAAGAGCATGGTCCCAACAGACTCCCAGTACAGCCGGCATTGACAGCACTGGTATGAGCCCTGGATGCACCTTCAGAGCCCCCTCCTCTCCTGGTTCTGGTAGCCACACATCTCTGGGGCTGCCTTCACACAATGGGCTCTTCTCAGTGCCTACTTCTCCTCATCACCACCTTCCAAATCTATAACTTATACATAAATGTCCGGTTAGCAACACATAGATCCATGCTTATGCCATAACTGCAAAGAAAGCTGGAAAAATTAGTTTCTGATATCTTCCATAGGGACTCTTAAAATAGAGAACTCCCCAAAGTAGCCACGTTCAAAGGCACCAGACTGCAAAAAAGAATGACAAAAGTCCACCCTTCCTTGGTTTCTCAGCAGAGCTGGAATATCAGCCAACATTCTAGGTCAGGGGGAAGAAGAGGCTCTGGAGGGAATGATGTGTTTCTGTTCAACTCCTCTATTCCCACGGAACCCTTGACACTTATTCTTGACTTATTAGCTGAATGTCTTTGAGCAAATTACTCAACGTTTCTAGTCCAAGCCATCCGCCCAACTGAAGTCCCTCTGATTGCACTCATGCCCTCCAACAGCTCATTTCCATGCCCAGTTGAGCTTTAACAACATAAATCTGACGATGTTATTTCTAGGTTAAGACACTCCAAAACTGCCTAAACACCTTATGGCAGCCTGCAAGACCCTATAGGATCTGGTCTCTGCCTAGATTCCCTTCAAGGCATCTAGGGGATCATCCTTCCCCTCATTAACTGTTACTCAACCCAACTGATTCTCTAACACAGGCAAGTTTGTTTTGACTCAGAGCCCTTGCCCTGTGGTTTTCCCTACCTGTAGTATTCTATCTCCAAATCACTGCTTGGATGGATTCTTCTTATCTTTCAGGTCTCAGCTCAAATGCCACTTCCTCAGAGGGACTTTCCTGACCACCTTATTTAAATTGGACACCCTTCCCAAACTCTTTATACCATACCCTTTTTTCAAAATCATTGTTATTATCAATACCTAGATTATCTTATTTATCTATTCATCAAACTGTCTATTTTCTGTTTGCACTACTGAAAAATGAGGTTCATGTTCATCTTGGTATCCCCAGTGCTTAGAACCGTGCCAGATCCCTAAGCTTCTGGCTTAATTCCTTCTACACTCTTCTCATTCCAGACTTCTCTTCGCCCTACTTCCTTGCACCCTAATTGAGTTCCCTGTCATGTGTTTGAGCAGATGGGAACTCCCACTTCCCCTGAAGCAGATGGCATCCTTCATGGCTAGTGTAGGCAGGGTATCAGTAGTCTGGGAGTTGAGCACATGATCAGAGTGTACAGGGCTGTGAAGTTCGGAAGAAGTTGAGTGGGAGAATGGGGAAGAAGGAGATGTCAGACAGGCCGGAAGTCAGCTGGACAAAGATGCGACAAAGGTGGCTATGGACATAGGGTGGATAACAAGAGTCAAGAGTCAGTTGACTTGCTGTCTAGCAAGAGCCTGACCTCAGCTGTCATTTCTTCCTGGATTAGCACAGCAGAGAGAAGCAAACAAGGCCAGGCATAAAAACCGTATATCTCATCAAAGGTCTGTTTCTTAGAGACACAAAGACAGCAGAATTAACTAAAACATCCATATGCTTGGTAATGCTTGTTAATACCGAGTCCCAAGAGCCAATGTAATCCAAATGGAAGAGGGGTCCATTTGGGCTTGAATTATCCCAGTGACATCTGAGCTCTCTGAGTTTTCTTAGCTTTAAAAGAAGGATGGCATATTTTTCCCTTCAAGTAAACCTCTGTTTTAATTGTCTCCTTTTAACATTTAGCTAAACTGACTCCACTTTAAGTATACCTGCAAACGAAAATGTCCTCACACAGAAGTGTGTCCTCAGACAGGCATCCACTGAGATCCCTATATCTTAGAACTTGACCTGAATGTTGTGATGAGTGATGAGTCAGGCAATAGTTTTCAGTCTTAACTACTTTCTTTTTAATTATTTGAAATATCTAGATAATCACTTGCTAATGGAGAACTAGCCATGGTGTTATAAATTGTGGTTTGTGGTTTATGATTGGCAATTGTGTTAACCCAACCCCATAAAGAAGTCCAAATCTCTTACTCTCTAATCAAAGAACTTACCAGGGCCCAGAACTATTGAATGGCAGGTGATGAGTGAGCAGGCAGGGAAGTGTTCAACCTCTTAGTTCTTCCACTCTACTCTTGGTCCTCCTGACTGAAAGTTTTCACCCTTGTCCCTCCAAACCATCGTTCCTCTCCCATTTAGTGTCAGTTAAGTTTCTGGCTTCTCTCTCCCTCTCCCCAAGGACAGTAATATCTAATCATTCCCCACTTGGAGAGAAAAGGACCTTCAGGCAAGCTTCTTACTTGTCACTTACGTAGAAGACTTGTTTGAATCATTGTTTCTACTTTGATGTGAGGTGGTAGAGGGGGAAAGTCCCTCCTGGGTCAAGAGAGAGAAGGGGAGATAAATGCCCAGAAACAACCACATTATTGCTTGGATATATAACATTTACAAGGCTGCAAACAACAGAAACCACTTGAGGCATTTAGACAAACAAGGGGGACTTCGTTATAGAGGAAGTGTTTCTCTCCTCTTTCTATGGCAGGGAAAGACTGGGATGCAGGCAGACTTCAACTGTGACTTGGAGATTCAAGCTCTGTCTGGACCCATTTTCTACATCTTGCCTCTTGTCTACGTGTCTGCTGCATGCCTTTCCCTCTCTCTCACTCTCACTCTTCTCTCTTGCTTTCCAGCTCTTTCTCTCCTTCTGGTGCTTACTGCAGTCCTCGACCTGCTCTGACTCTGTCTTACCCAGCTTCCATTGCTTCTCTGGTGCACGTGGAAGAAACATGACCACTGATGCCTCCTAGATTTACCTGTTACAGGTCCAGACACCCAAATTCCCAGGGAAAGGACTTTGACAAGCCCACCCTTGAACTGATCAAAAGGGGAGGTACTGATTTAGTGTTATATGAACACGGCAGCCAGAGCTAGCACTGCATCCATGTGAAAGTAGGTCACAGAGTGGGAGAGCAAGGAACCAAAGATGAGTGGCACACACAACAAATATCTACCATATAATTTACTTATAATGCATGGCAAATTGTCTTCCTAATTTGTGAGTGTCATGCCAGTTGCATAGTGTATTTCATCTCACTTGAGAACAAAGAGGAGCACTAGACCCTTGGAAATATTTGCAAACCTATCTATTAATACAGTAGAGATCATTCCGAAATCTGTATCAGCTACACTTAACTAAAGACGGGATCCTGCTTTTATTATTTCAATTGTGAGAAATTTCTTGGTGCTCTGTGTGGCTGCCCACAAGATTAAGTGCTTAATCTACATTTTTAACAGATGGAGAGCTCTCTTCACTTACTATAATTCTCATGTCTTGAGCCACATGGAGTAAGGGGATTAGAAAATAACAGTGCATAAAGTAAATATCTATTGCTGCTCCTTCTTTTTTTTGAGTAAAATTTTAATGTTATTTTGTTCCTCCCTCTATCTGTCTTTCCTCAAGGTTCTTCTTCAATCAGTCTTGCTCTTCAAGTCTATATCCTTGGTGACATCACAGTACAAAAATGTAGTAGGTGCTCAATAAATTCTTGCTGAAATAAACTGTGTTTATCTAATAGGTGCAAAGTGTCACATGACTGATTTTGCCACTTCTCCACTGATGCAACAAGCAAATAGGCAAGAGATAGATGTTAACGTATTTATCAGTTTACATGAGAAGTCCTTTATGGATATTTCTGTGGTATTATTCATGATTGTCCTTGCAACTCTAGGCTGTGAAGGTATTTACTTTTTGCAGAATTAACTGTAGTGTGGTTCCCTTAGCAAAATACTAAAAATATTCTGTTCCACATATGGCTTTCTTGGTGTTAATATGTGCCGTTGCTAGATGCAACTACTTGTCTTTTATTTTGAATATATTCCAAGATCATTTGAAATGGTATGGGCAATTCATTCTAGAAACATGTATTAAGAACTTCCTCTGTGCTAAGTGCTGTGTAATTCCAAATAAAAAGCTCAAATAAATGGTTATGGTAAGAGAATGTTTTTGCTTTTCTCTCCTAGTAGACATTCTACATCTTTCCAAAAACCTAACTATTAAGGTAGGCTGTGTAAATTTTAATTTATAGCTTCTTCACTATTCCTATTTCCAAATGATTCATATTTCCCTATTCTTTCCATAATCATAAGAGTTTTCAGAAATTGAAATCTGCTCCCATATCTCTTAGTTATTTTCTCTCATTTTAAAATAGATTCAACTAAGACTTACATGTGCTAGTGGTAAGTGGTTTTGTTGTTGTTGTTGTTGTTTTCCTGACTTCTTAACTCAAATTTTTACTGTTCCCTTCTGGTGGTAGAAGGAAAGAAATATTTTTAACAGAAAAAAATACTTTTAACTGAATATTTAAAAAATAGAGACTATTTTCTAGGAATAAGTTAACTGTTCTCTCTGTGTTTAGAGTTGTCTGCAAACCAGGTAGTGGAGCGTGGCTGCTATTAGGTGATTTTGGTCACTGTAATAACCAATACGGGGGGCTTCCCTGGTGGCACGGTGGTTAAGAATCCGCCTGCCAATGCAGGGGACACAGGTTCGAGCCCTGGTCCAGGAAGCCACAGGGACACAACTACTGAGCCTGTGCTCTAGAGCCCACGAGCCACAACTACTGAGCCCGCGTGCCACAACTACTGAAGCCTGCATGCCTAGAGCCCGTGCTCTGCAACAAGAGAAGCCACGGCAATGAGAAGCCCGCGCAGCACAACAAAGAGTAGCCCCCACTCACCGCAACTAGAGAGAGCCCATGCACAGCAATGAAGACCCAACACAACCAAAAATAAATAAATAAAATAAATAAATGTATAAAAAAAAAACCAATACTGACAATGGACATGTAAAAAGCTTTCTTGAGGGAAAAGGTCCTTTCCTTAAGAATTGAAATTAATTAAGATATATATCTAATAAGAATGTGAAGGAAGTAGAGATTTTGATTTCTTCCAGCCAACACAGCATTAAATTTTTGCTTGAAAGTCCATATACATTGAAAGAATTAGCAATGCCTTGAAAGTACTCTCAGCAATCCTTTTAATTTAGTAACCTCTTCATGATGTAAAAATGACTCAAGTGTATGTGTAACTGCTTAATGAATTTCTGGAAAGAAGGGGGTCTTCATTAAAGCATGTCTGTGAAAACTCTAAATTCAGCAGAGCACAGGTTTAACTCCAGACGGCTATTAAAGCTTTGACATATTCAACAACTCCATACCCATGAAGTACTGTTTTACTCTCTGATAGACTTTGCGTATTTAATCACAGGGCTTTAAGGTGTTACACAGCTACATTTGACAATCTTGATTTGTAAAATGAGATTCAGAAAGGTTAAGTGATTTGGATCCTATTCTTTACTGCCCTAATTAAGCTCGCAGGGCCCTGCCCAACCCATATCTGGGAGGAAAACAAACTGTGACACAGATAACACCGTCCATCTGGGTCACTGCAGCAGTTCTGAGTGATCCATCTGTACTGATACCAGAGATAGAGATTGGGAACACCCATTACTGTGCATCTGCCACCTCTACTCACTTTGATCTCCTCTTTTCCGAACTCCTGCTGTACTCATCCTTAATCCACACATTGGGCTATTAATCATGCATGTCTCTGCACTGTTGCTTAATCAGTTCATGTTCATTTATTCTACTGACACATAATTATGAAACATTTACTGTGAAGCAAGTACTATTCTAGACTGGTGTGTGTGTGTGTGTGTTTGTATGTGTGTGTTCTTTTTAATCTTACTCATGTAAATACCTCCATCTTACTCAAAAAGAAAAAAAAGAACTTAAGGAAACTATGGCAGTGAGGAAATATGGTATCACTGTGCTCAGGAACTAAAACCTGGGAAAGAAGATAAGACCAATGTGGTGTTCATTAAGATACTCCACAAATATTCCAGTTCTTTTCTCCTAGGTATATAATTGAGTTGAAATTACCCTCTCTAAAGTTGGGTGTGATCATGTGACTTTTTTTTAAAATTAATTAATTTATTTATTTATATTTTTGGCTGTGTTGGGTCTTCGTTTCTGTGCGAGGGCTTTCTCTAGTTGCAGCAAACGGGGGCCACTCTTCATCGCGGTGCGCGGGCCTCTCACTATCGCGGCCTTTCGTTGCGGAGCACAGGCTCCAGACGCGCAGGCTCAGTAATTGTAGCTCACGGGCCTAGTTGCTCTGCGGCATGTGGGATCTTCCCAGACCAGGGCTCGAACCCGTGTCCCCTGCACTGGCAGGCAGATTCTCAGCCACTGCGCCACCAGGGAAGCCCCATGTGACTTCTTTTGGCTAATGAAACATGAGTTGAAGTGATGTGTATAACTTCCAGGTGGAGGTCTTAAGGGCCAATAAGGCAATTCACCACATTCCTTTTATTCTACCTTAGTGATCATAGAAGTATATGAGAAAGTAGTGCTTCCATCAACCAGGGTTTTAAAGTATCCACTATGAGCAAATCTCCTCTCCCAGCCTTCACTGGATATGCAGCATGAGTGAGAAACTTTTGTTGTATTAAACCACTGTGATTTTTAAACAGTTTTATTGAGGTATAATTTACATACCACAAAATTCTCCTGTTTAAAGTATACAATTCAATAGTTTTTAGTACATCTACAAAGTTGTGTAACCATCACCATAATCTAATGTTAGAACACTTTCATCAGAACAACATCATTTAGAAGATTTAATCAACAAGAACTCTCATACCCATGAGCACCCACTCTCCATTTCTCCTTCATCTTCCCAGCCCTAGGCAATCACTAATCTACTTCTGTCTCTATAAATGTACCTATTCTGGGCATTTCACATAAATTGACGTGTACAATATGTGGTCTTTTGTCACTGTTTTCTTTCACCAAGCATAATATTTTGGAGAGTCATCCATGTTGTAGAATCTCTCAGTAATGTATTCCTTTTTATTGCTGAATACATTGTATGTATGTACCCATTTTGTTTATCCATTCAGCATGTGTTGGACATTTGGGTTGTTTCCACTATTTGGCATTTACGAATAATGCTGTTACAAACATTTTCGTAAAAGCTTGTGTTGTTATATATTTTTATTTATCTTGGAATTGCTCTAGGTGAAATTGCTGGATCATATGATAATCATGTTTAACATTTTGAAGAACTGCCAAACTACTTTCCAAAGTGACTGCATCAGGGACTTCCCTGGTGGCACAGTTGTTGAGAATCTGCCTGCCAATGCAGGGGACACGGGTTCGAGCCCTGGTCCTGGAAGATCCCACATGCCACGGAGCAACTAAGCCCATGCACCACAACTACTGAGCTTGTGCTCTAGAGCCTGCGAGCCACAACTACTGAAGCCCACAAGCCTAGACCCCGTGCTCTGCAACAAGAGAAGCCACTGCAATGAGAAGCCGGGCACCGCAACGAAGAGTAGCCCCCGCTAGCCGCAACTAGAGGAAACCCATGTGCAGCAACAAAGACCCAACGCAGTTTTTAAAATTAATTAATTAATTTTTTTTAAGAACAAAGTGACTGCATCATTTTACATTCACATCAGCAATGCTTAAAGATTCCAATTCCTTCACATCCTTACCAACAATTGCTATTGTCTGGCTTTTTTATTATAGTCATTTAAGTGGGTATGAAATGGTATCTTACTGTACTTTTGATATGCATTTCCCTAATGAGTAATGATGTTGTTCATTCTTTCATGTACTTATTCATCATTTGTAAATCTTTTTTGGAGAAATGCCTAGTAAATTCTTTGACCATTTTATAACTGGTATATTTCTTATTATTGAGTTAGAAAAGTCCATTATATAATCTATACACAAGTCCCTTATCAAATATTTGATTTGCAAATATTGTTTCCCATTCTGTGGGTTGCCTTTTCGCTTTCTTGGTGATATGTTTGCAAGAAAAAGGTTTTTAATTTTGACAATGTCCAATGTTTTGATTTTTTCTTTTATTACTTGTGCTTTAGGTGTTATATCTCAGAAAACTTTGCCTAAGCCAAGGTCACAAAGATTTACTCCTATGACTTCTTGTAGGAGTTTTATAGCATTAGCTTTTACTTTTAGATCTATGATCTATTTCAAGTACATTTTTATGTGTGGTGTGAGGTGGGAGTCTAAATTCATTCTTTTGCATGTTGATATCGTTGCCCCAGAACCATTTGTTGAAAAGATTCTTATTTCTCCTATTGAATTGTCTTGGCACCTTCATCAAAAAGCAATTGATCATAAACATGAGAATTTCTTTCTGGTCTCTTAATTCTATTCTTATAATTCTATTCTTTTTTTAATTGGAGTATAATTGCTTTACAATGTTGTGTTGGTTTCTGCTGTACAACGAAGTGAATCAGCTATATGTATACATATATCCCCTCCTCTTGGACCTCCCTCCCATTCCCACCCCAATCCCACCCATCTAGGTCATCACAGAGCACCAAGCTGAGCTCCCTGTGCTATACAGCAGGTTCCCACTAACTATCTATTTTACACATGGTAATGTATATATGTCAATCCTAATCTCCCAATTCATCCCAACCTCCTCTTCCCCCGCCATGTCCACATGTCCATTCTCTACATCTGTGTCTCTATTCCTGCCCTGCAAATAGGTTCATCTGTACCATTTTTCCAGATTCCACATATATGCGTTAATATATGATATTTGTTTTTCTCTTTCTGACTTATTTCACTCTGTATGACAGACTCTAGGTCTATCCTGATCTCTACAAATGACCCAGTTTCATTCCTTTTTATGGCTATGTAATATTCCATCGTATATATGTACCACACATGTATCTACTCTATGCCAGTACCACACATAGTTACTGTAGCTTTGTAATAGGTTTTAAAATCTGGTAGTGTAAGTCCTTCAATCTTGTCATTCCTTTTTAAGGATTGATTTGACTAGTGTAGGTTTTGCATTTCCATGAATTTTAAAGTAAGCTTGTCAATTTCTGCAGAAGGAAGGAAAGAAAGAAAGAAAGAAAGAACGAAAGATAGAAAGAAAGAAGGAAAGAAAGAGGGAGGGAGGGAAGGAGGGAGGAAGGAAGAAAGGGGGAAGGAGGGAAGGAATTAGACCAGCTGGAATTTCAGGGAATTGCATTAAATCTGTAGATAAAGTTGGGGAGTACTGACATCTTAATACTGAATCCTCTGATCCATGAACATAGAGTATCTTCATTTATTTAGATCTTCCTTTATTTTTTTCAACAATGTCTTGTTGCTTTTGGTCTTGCACCTCTTTTGCTAAGTTTATTTTTAATGAGCTTTTAACCTTTTGGATGCTATTGTGAGTGAAATTGCTTTCTTAATTTCTTTCTTGTATTATTCATTGCTAGTGTATAGAAGAGCAATTGATTTTTGTAACCTTGCTGAATTCATTTATTAGTTCTAGTATTTTTTAGTAGCTTTCTTGGGATTTTCTGCATAGAAGATCATGTTGTCTGCAAATATAAAGTTTTATTCTTCGTTTCTAATTTAATGCCTTTTATTTATTTTACTTTCTTAATTGCCCTCTCTAGAACCTCTGGTATGATACTGAAGAAAAGAATCCCTGAGATTTTGAGGTTGGTTGTTATTGCAACATAACGTTGCCTTTATATCAGTAATGCAAACATTAGATGGAACAAAATAGAGATGGATTCCATTTAGTTGGCAAAATCAGGGAAGGCTTTTGTGAGAGTGATTTGGGAAGGATAAGCCTTGAAGGATGGAAGTGAAGCCATTCAGTACTAAAAACTACAATATTGAGTTTTACACCTTGATTTAGTCAAAGTTAATCGGTAAATGAAGAGTAGAGAGAAGACAGGAAATAAAAGTTAAGAACAGAATATTTGTGAAAAGCTGTACTGGAGAATTGAGAGTGAAGATAGAAAGATCAATCCAGAGGCTACTGGCTACTGCTAAAGCCTAGAGAGGAAATAGCAAGTGCCAGAGCTAAGAAGTAATTAATGCTGCCTGTTCCCAGATCCCTCCTCTGTTCACATTTAGATGTTCAGCAGTACCTACACTGCATCAACCCAGGCTCCTAGAGTCCCCCAAGTCCTAGCTAAAGGATACTTACTAGCTACTGAGCATGAATCTATTATGAGCCTTGTTCCTGGCTCTATTTTGATTTTGGACCTCAATATCAGGAACAGTATGAGTTTTCCACTTTTAAATTGCAAGATTGCTTTTGACATTCTGTGATCTCCTTTTCTGCTTGGCCATAGGCCCAGGAATCAATGTACTTCTCTTGCCTTTTTTCATGTTGCTCTAGCTCATGGCTTACCTAGATTTTCTCATCTCAGCTAGACTGCCTGTAGAGTAAAATCCAATGTCCTCAGCTCCTTTTGGTAGACCTGCAACCCTCATCCCCAAACACACAAAACAAGACACAAACAGCCAAAATTCCTCAAATGGAATTGTAGTCATTGACTGGTTTGTTTGATTTTGTTTGTTTGTTTTTACTAGACCTTATCAATGTAAATTAAAATTTTTTAAAACTACAAAGTTTTAAAAATCTGACATAGTTTTGCTGTCACGATCCCCTTTTAAATTAATAACTATGTCTAGCTGGGCTTCTCTTCTAATAATAATCACCATCCCTGAGTACGAGGCACTGTGCTAAGTCCTTTAACACGTTTACTGTTCACCACTGAAAAGTAGTCGACTCATGTCCATTTCACAGAGAAGGACACTGAGGCTTAGAGAAGAAAATCTATTAGGCTATAGCCACAATTTCTAAATGTCGAAGCCAGTATTGGAACCCGTATTTATCAATTTGTTTCCAAAACCAACATCCTGCTATTATAGTCTACTACCTTTTTGAGTAGAGCCCATGAAACCCCTTTTAGATTCTTGCTCTTGCATTGTTGGGCATTGTGACTCTTTGCTTCCATGCAGCCCTTTTTTTCTAGAGTGTCAACTGATGTCTTTTCAAGTATGTACTTGTCTTACTGGGTTTAGTAATGTTTAAGAAATCTCTAAGCTGATTGATGGTCATTTCATTAGAGTCTTCCTCTACACAGATAACATCTTTTTGGAGTCCCATACTAGATTGGACTGCCTGAGAACAGGGTTTGTCCTTGCAACAAAGAAATGCTTAACAGGAAGTGTTTAATGAATAAATGAACAAATAAAACAAGCAAATAAATAAAATGGATGAATATATGAATGGACAAGTTTAATACCTCATTCTTGCAACTGGCTTTTGCACTGTTTAAAGGCAATGCCGCCCTGTAGCAGAAAGTGAATGGAGATTGAATCCCAGCTTCATTGCTTAACAAGCTCTGTGAGGATGGATCATTACTTAACCTCTCCAAGCCTCAGATTGTTCCTTTGTAAAATGAGTAACAGTATCATACGGCATATTGAAGGCCATATGAGATAATGAAGGTAATGAATGCAACACAGAGTAAACATTCATTGACTACTACCTCTGTTCCCTTACCTTTAAGACAAATTTTGCAACCTGAGTTTCCTCCTACTTTCCTTGTCTTGAGCTAGTTCTCCTTTGCCTGGATAATTACATTGGTATATGCTACCTAGCCTCTAGAGATGGAGTATATCATAACGTTTGAAACTCAGATTCTGGAACCAGACTGCCTGCATTAAAGTACATACCCCACCACATCCTGTGTGATCTAGGCAAGCATCTTGACATTACCTCGCCCCAGTTTCCTCATATGGAAAATGGGAATAATAATAGTGCCTTCTTCCCAGGGATGACAGCTTAGAATTAAATAAGTTAATGTCTATAAGCTCATAGAACCATATCTAGCCCAGTGAAAGGCATTTAAGTGTTTATAACTATTATTGTCATTGGCATTATTATTATTATTACTACTACTACTACTACCACCACCACTGCTTCAGGCACTTAAGTAAAAGTGCCCTACAATGTTCTTCTTGGAGATAAGAGAGCTGAATCTCTGCCTTCTTCATTTGCTATTGATCTCCAACTACTTGATGTCTACTACTGGATATCACAAGTGCCAATTGTCTTTCTGTCTAAACTCTCTAAGTTTTTTGCTGCTGAAAATTATCCCCAAGTACTTGCAATATCCTGAAGTTAGTCTGTCTCAATTTCAGGATCTATTCATTCTTTGTCTGTCCCATTTTGAGATATATAGAGTTCTACTGTTCCAAAATTAAGTGGTCCCTAGATCACTGACTGGTGTGTGTGTGTGTGTTTGTGTGTGTATGTGTGTTTGTGTACATATTACCTCTGCTGTCATATGGTTTCTGACTCTGCTGTGAACAGTCATTTCTCATTTCCAGATAGCAGCCCTTCCTCTTCCAATTCATTGTCTCGAATCTGCTGTGGTTCTGCCAACCAGGAAAACCCAGCTTGTTTGAATTGTGAATAAAGTACATGTGAAGAGACCCTGACAGAGAGCCTCTGGGATCTCCCATGAGTCAAGGGAGCAAGCAACAGTGTGTGAACATTGTAACATATAGTGTGGTTGCTTAGAGGATTCTTCTTAGCTCACTTTCTTATTCTTGGTTGTGGTCCAAGAGAGGTGAGCTTTTTCAGGTATCTGAGTCTTAAAGATGTAGAGCATCATTATCCTAGTTTTATTCTAGAAATGCAAAAAGCATTCAGTTCATCCCTTGTCCACAGCATCCAGATGTTTTGGGCCATATAAGAACAGATACTGTACGCTTGCTCAGGGAGGTGTGTAAAGGTTTTAACCATCTGACCTCTGAACCTCCTTCTAGTGTTTAGAAAACTCTGTACTGCCTGAGTCTAGATGCAGGACAGATAGTCACTCTCCCTGGCTTCCTGGCCTCAGAATCCAGAGTGAAGATTACAGGGCAATAGTGATGGCAACATCTAGTGCCCAGTGGCAATGGTGCCAGTGGTGGTATCCAGCGAATGGTACTGGTGGTGGCAGGGGTGTACTGCAGTGTTCAGGCTGCAGCAGCAGCAGTGTCAGTGCTGTCCTAAGTGTCTGTTCTTGTGACACTACGTTGTGGATCCAATGAGCTGACCTCTTCTGGTCCCCTCCCATTTTCCAAGCCTGGTTTTTCATCCCTCCCAGCAATGTTATTACTATCCAATAATTTTCCAGAAAATTGCTTATATGCTTAAGCCAATCAGCACCAGTTCTGTTATTTTCCACCAAAAACCCTGTGTTGGACAGATGGCTGATTTATTATTTTCTATCTAAACCATATATAAAGCAAACACTTGATTTCAAATGATAGTTTATTCTTTGAATTGAATTGTACCACATATTGGATTATGGTTAGTAAATTTTATTGTCATATCCTTATTAGCACAATTATTCAGAAAACGTGGCAAAATTCTATTTTGACTTACCACTTCTTATTTATTATAGTTTTACTCCCCTGAGTATCTTATAACCCAGCAAGTAGTGTTCAAATCATTTTTAAAAATCACTTTTCCCCTCTGTTTTCTTCTAGGACTTTTACAATTTCAGGTCTTAGGTTTAATCCATTTTGAGTTGATTTTTCTTCATGGTGTAAGAAAAGGGGACATTTTCATTCTTTCGCATATGGATATCTAATTTTCCTGACAACACTTATTGAAGAGACTATCCTTTCCTCATTTTGTATTCTTGGCACCCTTGCTGAAGATTAGTTGACTGTGTATGCATGGGTTTATTTCTGGGCTCTCTATTTTGTTCCATTGGTTGATGTGTCTGTTTTTATGCCAGAACTGTACTGTTTTGATTGCTATAGCTTTGTACTATAATTTGAAATCAGGAAATGTGATTTGAAAAACAAATGTGCTTTGTTTTTCTTGCTCAAGATTGCTTTGGCTCTTCAGAGTATTTTGTGCTTCTATATGAATTTTAGGATTGTTTTATCTATTGATCTTA
Source organism: Eschrichtius robustus (assembly GCF_028021215.1). Classification (NCBI taxonomy): domain Eukaryota; kingdom Metazoa; phylum Chordata; class Mammalia; order Artiodactyla; family Eschrichtiidae; genus Eschrichtius; species Eschrichtius robustus. The sequence goes on along the minus strand of NC_090827.1, from coordinate 89,977,099 downwards.
GCAATGAGTTTTTTGGCTATGACACCAAAAACACAGGCAACAAAAGCAAAAATAAACATGTGACATTATATCAAACTAAAAAGCTTCTGCACAGCAAAAGAAATCATCAACAAACCAACAGAATGGGAGAAAATATTTGTAGACCATATATCTTATAAGGGATAAATACCCCAAATATATAAGGAACTCATACAACTTAATAGCAAAAAAATAAAGTAAAATAAAATAACCCAACTAAAACATGGGCAAAGGAACTAAATCAATATTTCTCCAAAGAAGACATACAAATGGCCAATGGATATATGAAAAGATACCAATGAAAAAATGATGACAATGAAAAAATCATTGTCAGGGAGATGTGAATCAAAACTACAATGAGATGTCACCTCACACCTATTAGGAAGGTTGTTATTTAAAAAATGAAAGACAAGGGTTGGCAAAGATGTGGAGAAAAGAGAATCCTTGTACACTGTTGGTAGGAAGGTATATTGGTACAGCTTTTATAGAAACCAGTATAGAGGGTCCTCAAAAGATTAAAAATAGAACTATCATATGACCCAGCAATCCTACTCCTGGGTATATATTCAAACAAACTCATTTAAGCTCTCTGAGCCTCTTGTACTCATCTTTAAAACTGAGCTGTTAATAGAATTAAATGATATGGATTTAGCTTTTGCTCAGTAAAAATATAAAAACCAATGTAAATAGGCAATGTACCTAACATTGCCATCCAAGTAGAATGTTTTATACACTATATTATTTGGTTTTCCTAACAACTAGTATAAAATGTATAGAAAATGCAAATGATGTTTATCAATTTGGCCAAATGGATCGTGTTATATATTGGTAGCCATGTGGTATATTATAATTAACCTATAGTTTGGTGTTCAGAGATCCAGTTTTTAGACTGGTTCTACCATCCACCAACTGAGTGAACTTGGACATGCCATTAAAATTGCTTGATCCGCTTTTTCATATTAGAAAAATGGGGAGTAGGGTGGAGTATAGTTCATCCAGAACCTACCTCACAGGGTTAGAATCAAAATGAGTTAACAGGTATGAAAGTGCTTTGTAAAGAGTAATTCTCCAAATAAGTATCAGATGATGGAAGAGAGAAGAGGGTGTCTAAAGGTACTGTATTTGTGACTAATGTCATGAGGTGGAAAAAAATTTGACGATCATAAAATGAAAGTAAAATATTTAATTTAGAAATATAAAATAATCTACAGATTTTTTATTAAGAAACTTACCTTACTTTCTTCTACTTTGTATGACGTACATTGTGCTCTTATAACAATGTAATTGTGTAGAAGGTTGTAAGAGGCAGACTGCTCAAAAAATACATTACACAGAATTGGAAGGGGGTGGATATAAAGTTAGAATTTCTGAGTCATGAAAACATCAGATAGCAATTTCAGAAAGGTGTAACTTTATTTAAAACCAAGCTGCTGTGAATTCTATCATGCTGCAGACACCTCTGAATCAACAATCTCTGTTGGCAAATTGTTATGCTGACAAATTCTCACATACACTGAAAATTTCCATTTTGTAAACAAGTAAGTGGGTGCCTGATGGTCTGGATTATATCCTGAGCTGGAACTCTGGAAAACAGATTCCTTGCTTGAGTGACCCTGTATAATCCATTTCTCATTTTAGCGAAGAGATTCAAATATTTATCATCCATATCAGGGAGCAACTGTGAACTTTAACGTAACATTAAGTTTAAAACACTTCTACAAGTTTGGGAAACACAAAAACACATGGTTGGCATCACTGGCTAGATTTTATGAAATAGAATAGTATGGTGTGTTAATTTGGTCATGTTTATAACACTAGGGGCTCTATTTCCACTTCTGTCCACAATAGGAAAAATGCAGAACACCGGTCCAGAAGCATCCAGGCCAGAATATTTGATGTACAGAAATGCAAATGTACATGCAGGTGAATACAGTTTGGATGATGTATCTTCCTTCTGCTGGGTCAGAGTCAATGTTCTTTATGATCACCACACCCATTATCTAAGCAGAGTGAACTGAACATGTGATACAGCCATGCAGCGGGGTGAAAAATCACCAGCTTTCACAGGAAAGGGAAGTAGGTGAGGTACATTTGCATACCATGGACTTCGGAACAAGCAACCTGCACATACATCACAAGAGGTATACAAGGGACAACAGTGTCCAAGAAGGGGCATCAAGTGGGAAGATGAGAGGTATTTGGCCCAGATCCCAGATAGAGTGGGATTAAATGAGAAACCTATTAAAAGCTTTATACAGTATCTAGCTTACAGACGTTTAACATATCAATATTATTAGACATTAGTTTTCTTTCCTCCTGTTTTATAAAATTACTTTGTGGGAGAGGCATTATCTATATACTAAGGGGAGTTGGATTCCTTGACAGCAAGGAATCCTTCTAGCTTTATGAGTAGAATGCTCCTGGCAGTAATTTAACCTTTGAGCAGCCCTGTTTTATCAAGGGCTGGCATCACTGTTTATAAAGATAGTAACCTCTTTGTGGTCCTCTGGCCTGCAAATTGGGGTGAGTGAGAGGATGGAGAGGGGAATACCTGTTTCTGATCACAAGCTTGGTCCCAAGCCCATTTTTCATGTACTTTTATTTTCCTATTTCTATTTCTAGGTGCTTTTCTAGATGCTCCAGACAACTTCAGGGATGGTATGGGTTTACCTGTGGTCTTATGAGGAAAAAACAGGACCCAAGGGAAACAAGGAATTTGGAAGTCTTTGTCATCAGATCAACATCCTACAAGTTGGAAGAGTCTAGTCGTGTGTGATCTTGTGGCAGAAATTCTTTCCTATTTGGTCTGTGATAACCAGCCTTCCACACCTGTGAACACAGGCCTGAACACCTATTTTTCAGGTTCCTAAAGATGCCAGCCAGGGTCAGACCTGGGCAAAATTAGAAAACAAAGGTGGTGTGTTAGAAAGACTACTGAGACAGGGGCCCCAGTACCTGGATCCCGGCTCAAGCATTAACTAGTTATATGACTTTGGGTAAGTCATTTCTCTTTTTTGAGCCTTGGTTTTTTGTGTGTGTAAAATGGGAGTAATAATAACATGTTTGTAAAGTGTTTTAAACAGATAAAAACAGAGCAGTCTCCATACTGTAAGTCAGGGCCTGCCTTCCACATTCATGCCCACTCTTTCCCTTCCCTTTCCAGTTTCTCTCCCTCGCCACCCTCCACTTGTACAGCCTACAGTTCCTCAGGGTGAGAAACAGATCTAGTTAATTCATAACAAAATGTTTGCACCGTGAGTGACTCTTCCCTTATGCCATCTGCATGCTAATGAATGAATCTCTGTTTTTAGGCTATCCAATGTTAGCAAGAGACAGAATGGAGGAAGGTAGAAGTGTGTGTTTGGGGGGCGGGCAGGGGGAGGTTTGGTATCCTTAGGTAGAAACCGCCCTGATAACCCAAAGACAGCAGCCTGCTCTACCTGACGCAAAGCTGGCTGTGCTGGGAGCCTTCGGAAGCTTGGTCCCACAGATACTGTGAAATTCTCTCTCCTCTGCATCCTTGGTCTGCAGTGACACTGGCAGATGCTAAACTTCGGCCTGTCTAGAACACTTAATTAGGTTATAGAGGCTGCCAAAAATCCCAGTCATCCTAAGAAAGTGAAACACTTTGAGATCTGAAACAAAGGTCAGAAGACACAAACACTAGTTTGATTTTTAAGAGGGAAACCACCAGATAAGGAGGCGGGGTGGGGGGGGTTGGGCTGGGGGATGGACGAGAAGGAGAGGAAGGCAGGTGGGCCCTTGACAATCTGGCAACTCCTCACCAGTCTCATAAACAACACTGAGATCAGGCATAAAGTGGTCCTGGCTTTCCTTTCTCCAGTAACAAATACTGTATATTCATAAAGGATGATACTGTAATAGACACTGTATATTCATAACCTCTTCCAGGGAGCCCAGTCCGAACCTCCTGGGACATCAGGAGAGCTTTCAGAAAGTTGTCCTTACTGCTGAAGAAAGTTCCCACCTGGGAGTAATGAGGTTGGAGAGAGGAAGGAGATAATTTGCTAAATGGGATCAGTTGAACTAACACATGGGCACGTTCAAGGTTTCTCTATTGGTTGCATCAAATTATTACAAAGTAAGGACTGCTGTCTGCCCCCCTGGTTCTCAGTACTGAAGAGGCAGCCTTAAAAACCCAGAGACCCAATTCTCCAAAAAGGTTACCCCAGAAAGTGTGTGCTGGTGACGAGGCGGGGTGACAAAATAAACAGCAGTGCATAGGACTTCACTGCCACCAGCAGGGCCCAGAAGAAGTGCAGGCCAGGAGGAGGCCAGGAGCTGCCTACAGCAGAAGCCCCAGGTGAGAGGCTAAAACTAGCAGCTGAGCTACCTTCACCCCGTGCCCACCCGCCCCCTCCCCAATCTCAAAGATATGGAAAAGCTATTCTTCCTCACTAAAAGACAGGAGTTCCTGCCCTAAAGCTCAACATAAGGGGTTTGGAGACCAGAGTCCAGTTAAGGCTCTAAGCACGCCCTCCTCACTTCCGACACCCCACAGCACAATCACACTTCCTTCGTGCCCTGGGATTTGCAGAATTTGGGAGGTGCAATGAAGTGCGGCCCGGAGATGGCAATTTTATGGCTCGGTCCCTTTACATCTCACGTCACCCCGGACGTGGATCAGACCCCTTGCACTGTCCACCTCACGCCCCGACCCCAGGCAACAGTCCCCCATGCGCTCTGGCCACGTTGGATCAGCGTCAGGTGGAGCCAACTCACACTCTGCACGAACTTGGAAAAGCTGCTCCACGCCAACTTTGATCTCTAGCACCTGGCTCCAATCCGTGGCCACCTGCACTTTGCGGGACGTTGCGCGGGGCGGCGCTCCCCGGAGTCTGCACTGGCCTGCGGAGCCCAGGAGCGCGCCAGGGCGCGCGGGGCTCCCGGCATCCTCCCGTGCGGCGGGGCCCCGGAGCCTCCGGGCTGGCGGAATGGCCCGGGAGTGCGCCCGGGCGGGAGCAGGAAGTAACCCCTGGAGACTTAGAGTCCTCGGGAGGGCCCGCTGCGGAGATCGGCTCTAGGAAAGGTTCCCTGACCACGCGGCGAGGAGCACGTGAGCGGCGCTGCTTCGCTATAAAAACCCCCGGCTCTGCTGAGCGTGGGGAGTGAACGCAGCGGCAGGACTCGCCACCTGCGCCAAGAGAAACGGCGACTGTGATACTCCCTCCAGGACGCCCGAGACGGTCCCGAGTTTTGGTGCTTCGATCCCTGGGAGTCCGGGCTCCGTGGTGCGTCTAACTTTGAGGCGGAATTCCCAGCACTTGGGCAAAACACGCGCAGACGCCGGGATGCGAGCGTTTTTGAAAATGCTCAGGGCTTGTTTGACCTTTAGTAGAGTTGGAGGAGGAGTAGCAGAAATCTCGGGCTAATTTCTTTCAGTTCGTCCACCGAAGAGGCAGCCAGGAGCGCCTGGGCTCGCCCTCAGAGAGGCCCTCGCGCCGAGGGCCCCCCGCGCCAGAGCCGCCCTTAATTTAATTAAGTCGCGGGATATTCCTGTGCCCCGCGGGAGGCGGCTGGCGATAAACTCCGGACGCCGTTTGTAGATAAAGTTTGGTCCGCTCCACTTGCCCGCTCTGTCCGGGCCCCGTTGACCGCCCCCTCCTCTAGCGGCGGGCGCGGGCGGGGACATGGCCACGGGCTCGGCTTCCCGGCGCAAAGGGGCGCCGCGCGCGTAGCCGCCGCCACGCTGACCTCCCGCTCCCGTCGGCTACTGCGCTGAGCCCTGGCAGCAAGCGAAGGCTGACGCCCAGAGGGGCAGGAGGCGGCGGTGAGAGGGGCCCGAGGGTCCGTATGGCCGCTCTCCGCCGGCCGTTGGTGTGCGCCACGGAGCTCGCCCGCGTCGCCTCGGGCTCGGACCGGCTCTGAGCCGCGCCGCCTGCGGGGATCGACCTAGCCGTTCCGCGGAGCCGCGGGCAGGAACCCGAGGAGCGGGAGTCGGCGGCTCTTCCTCCCTGAAGGCAATGTGGCCGGCCGGCGCGGGCACCAGGCTGCCCTGTCCCCGGGACTCTGCGCTCCGGCGGGCGGCTTTCTCTGGGAACCTCACCGCCCTGCCTTCTCACCTGATGCCAGCCGGCCGCAGCGTCCGGGTCTTCATCAGTGCCAACCCTGAAGGTAAGTGCCTCGCTTGCGCTTGTCCGTCTGTCCTTCTATCCGTCTGCGCGGCGGGAGCCAGAGAGAGTGCCATGGCACAGCCGGGCGCGCCGGGCGTCCCCGGGGCTCCCTTTCTCTAGCTAATACCGAGGCTGTCCTGAGCGCTTGGGACTTTAATTTCAATCACTTTTCTTCTTCCCTCGCTCATTCCTTCTGCCTGCTGACTTCCCCTGGGACACCCATTTCTCGCCCCCTGGGTTCTTTTCCCTTGGTCTAAGAAATGTCCGAGGTATTCACAGACGCTTCTGGAAGCTTCATCCTGCCACTCCCCACCCCCACCCCGTTTTTCTTTCCTTTAGCGGTTTCTTCTCCGAGGTTATCGTGAAACGCAAATAAGACGTCCTCTCGCTCTCGGCTCCGCGGCAGATTCCTGAATGGGGGCTCCCTCCTCTGCCACTTGTTCAGGCCGAGGCGAAGTGAGAGCATGGGGTTCCCCGAGGCTTGCCTCTTGCCGGTGTGCCAGTGGGACCCTTTGTCTTGGGGAGCTAAGGAGACCCTTGTGAACCCAAGATCCGCAGAGATCGAGGGGAAACGCGCTGTGCGGTCCCGAAACAGGCTGACGCTGGTTTCCAGGTGGAGCGTTCAGGATGAGTTCATCTCTACAGTTGGGTCTTGGGCTAGATCGCCCCGGTCTAGAAGTTGGCCTTCTCAGTCGTGTTCTAGCTAAAGGCTGGGGACCTGGTAGCTGCTAAATGAAAACTTGTTGATTTATTGCATTCACAAACCACAGCGGCTGAGCTCCGGGTGGTCAGTTTCTCTCTCATCACTACCTATCAATTCCCAGTCCCGAACGTTAACTTTCATTCCCAGTAAGTGAAGAAAAAGTAGGATGCATTTGACGTGGCTTGGATAAAACTGTAAGAGTTGCTCTTTCCCAGAAAAATAAATGTTTGGCCCTAAGATGAGTTTATAGGAGACTGAAATAGGCGTGTGAGATGGGAAACTTGCTACACTCTAACAAGCCTTGGTTCTGACAAAGAAGTAAAGGAAAAAAGAAAGTTAACAGTCATATGGATAGAATCATCATTTCAAAACCCAAGGTTCTGGTTGCTTGTGAAAAGCATTCAGAGGACCTATAAAAAATAGCTTTCTAAAAACATTACTCTTTCATAAAACGCTAGCAGAAATTTCAGGTACAGTTCACCTTATGACAAGGGGATTGGGAAAACAATCAAATAGGTAGATAACCCACAGTGATTAGTATTAGAAGGGCTGTATACTTTTGAGGGAGGGTTTGCCTGTCCTTTTATCAGTTTACAACTCAGTTTCACAGCATTTAGTAATTAAGGAGGCTTTTTGAAAGCTGCAGTACATTCTTTAAAATTCCTTTCATCTGAACTATGTCTTGCAGGATTTTTTACTTAAATCTAGATAAAGAAAACTGTGGGGCTGTGCAGCCTGTTGAAGGACCTAAGGAAGTTTGCAACTTAAGTTTTCGGTGTTGTTTTTAAAAATATTGATAAAACAGCAGTATTTGAGAGAATTTAATTTTCCTGAGCTTAACACTTCTTATGAGGTTTTTTTTTAAGTGTGCTGATGTAAAACCAGTTAAATAACACTTTTCTTTAAACAAGTTGTTTTTAAATACAGTGAAAAGTCTGTTAATATCATTAGTAGTTTATTTTTAAATTTGTAATTTCTAGGATAAAAATCAGTGATAATGAATTTATATCAAGTTAGCTTAATATTGAATTAATATTCAAGATTAATGTCATTTTTCTTAAGCCAGTACATGTGATTCTATAAATTTTCCCATTTCTTGAAATACGCTAGAAGCTTCAGCGTGTATTAATATTAGGACAGCAGACAAGAGAGGGGGTGGATCATGCCTTCTGGTCACTGAGCTGGGCAGCTTGCACATTGATCTTAAAAGACCAGAAATGTGAATCTTACCTGAGAAATTGCAGTAGGAGCAGGACTTCAACTTTATCCCAAATGGAGAGCCGAGGGTATATTAAATAGAAATGACAGAGATAGGTTTTTTTTTTTTTTAAGAGCCTGAACATGAAGCTTTGAGATCTCCGTAAATGCTCTGTCAGAGACAGCACTTTACCACCAGATCTTTGTGGATATGACTCAGGAAGCAAATGGTTGTGTTTTGGTGCGATCCCATATTAGATTGTTGGCCAATACTCAAGAGCCTCTCCACTGTCAAATTAAGACAAAGAATATTACCTCATGCTTTTCTTTACAAGCGGGAATCCAGTTTATGCTCTAAATAAAAGCTTCTCTGTGTTGAACTCATAGCAGTACTTTTAAGAATCCAGGAAGGATCTCCCTTAGATTGCTTTACAAAGCTTGTATGAAATTTCCCTATCAGTAATTAAGATAATACATGTTTTTAGAACATAGATTAGCTCAGTCAGTAGTTCGGTTTTCGTTCTCAAACCCTGTGAGGATGGTGGACCAGAGGGTGTTCTCCCTATTTTACAGATGAGAAAACTGAGGCACCAGGTTAAGCTAGTTGCCTGAACTCATCTAGCAGAATGAAACAAGCTGGAGCCTGCAGGGGCCTCAAAACATCTCTCTTGGTACTTAGGTTCATGCCTGATTTCTGTAAATGTCTTACACCCATATGGTCAAGAAAATCAGCTGGCTGTAGTCAACAATGCTGGCCTTCCTCTTGAAGCCTGACAGCCACAAGAAGCTGAGTAGCAGGAAGGAACCATAGCTGCCCTGACCCACTTTACCCCCATGAAAAGGTAGCCATAGGAGCATTCAAAGAAATGGCAGGATTTTCTGAACTCTAAAGGACACATTCCTATTCAAAAGTATATCTGCATCAGACCTGTCCCCACTGTGTGATAGACACTTGAGAAGAACCAGTGTGGGAGAGGAGTAACTGTCCCCCGTTCTCTTGCGTGGACGGACCTTGGACTTCATCTAGTCCCACCTCCCACCAACGTAGCAGTCCCATCTGTGGCATCTTTATTAATCCTTGGAATTTTTCCAGTCATTTAACCACTGTCTCTCTGCCGGAATGGCACTTACACCTCCTTGGAACAGTGGTTCTAAAGCATGTAGAAATTTCTCCACTGTGATTAGCCTGAATTGAATTGTCCGTGAATATGCAGAGGAGAAGAGCCTGCACGGTTCTCTCCCTGTGACTGAAATTGGAGGGGCCTGTTATAGTATTCCTCTTCTCTGCTTCAGTTCTTATCCAAGGCTCCTTTTCTTATAAGGACACGTCTCATATTGGGGACTCTACTTTCATCATCCCAAAGGCCCCACCTCCAAATATGATCACATTGGGAGTTAGGGCTTCAACATATGAACTGGGATGGGGGTGGAGAACAAACACTCAATCCATAACATTCTGCCCCTGACCCCCCTGCAAAATTCATGTCCTCCTGGCATGCCAAATACATTTATTGCATCTCAACAACTGCAAAAGCCTTGTCTTCCTGTAGCATCAACTCTAAAGTCGAAAGCCCAAAGTCTCAACTAAATAATATGTGGGTGAGACTCCAAATAGGACTCATCCTGAAGCAAAATTCCCCTCCGACTGTGAAGCTGTTAGGTAAGTTATAGGCTTCCAAAATACAATGAGGGGACAGGCATAGGATAAAGTTTTTCATTCCGAAAGGAATGAGAAAACTGGGAAAATTGGAAGGAAGAAAAGGTTGAAGGGTTCCAAGCAAACCCAAAACCTGGCAAGGCAAATGCCATTAGGTTTTAAGGCTCTAGAATAATCCTTTTTGATTTGATGCTTTGCCTTCTGGACCTGCTGGGGTGGCAGTCTCACCTTTATGGCTCTGTAGGGAGGGAATCACCCACCCAGGCTCCAGGAGGCCCTGTCCCCAAGTCTTTAGGCAGAGGCCACCTCCCCTGTTGAAGCCCAGGTGATGCCCTCCCCCAACTTTGAAACCAAGGAGGCAGCCCTGATGACCTCTGAATCTTTGGGGTCATTCTTCCTTTGTCTTCAAGAAGAACACATATTCACAGGCAGTAGCCCTGTGTTTCCAATCCTGTAGGGCCTAAGAGGTCTGACAGCCTTCCTTTCTGTCAACCTGTCTCCTCCAGTTCACACCGGCCGTGTTTCTGCTGGGCGGGGGGTGGGGGGGGCGGTCCATGCTTCACACCTATACTCATTTCTTTACCAAATGGTTGTGTAACCACACCCTTACTGTTCTTTTCAGAACAAACCTCCACATGTTTTTTGCAATATGGATAGGCAGAGAGCTTTCAAGATCATCAAGTTCTGATTCCTTTTTGCTTAACAGTTATTACTTCAATTCATCTCTCTTTCTCATTTTACTATAAACAGTTAGGAGAAACCAAGCCAATCCTGCAATACTTTCTTAGAAATCTCCTCAGCTGAACATCCAGTTTCATTGGTTCTAAATTCTACCTTCCACAAAACACTGTTCAGCCAGTTCTTTGCTACTTTATAAGTCACTTTTTCTCCATTGTCCAATAACATGTTTCTCATTTCTGAGAGTCACCAAAAGGCCTTTGTTGTCGATAGTCGGGTCATGATTGTTTATGTATTCTCTGAGAAGCCATCTCTCCAGCTCTCCTCTTTTCTTTCTGCGCTCTTACCAGAGTCTCCTTTAACAGTCCCTTCATGGCGTTCTTGGCTTTTTCTAGCACGCACCTCAAAACTCTTCTAGCCTCTACCAGGTTCCAGAGCTGTTTCTGCATTCTTAGATATTTGTTTGAGCAGCACCCCACTTCTTGGTACCAAAATCTGTCTTAATTTCCTAGGGTTGCCATAACAAATTACCACAGATTGGGCTTTAAACAACAGAAATCTATAGTCTTATGATTCTAGAGTCTAGAGCCTGAAATCAAGGTGCTAGCAGGGCTGTGCTCCCACTGAAGGCTCTAGGGAAGAAACTTTCTCTGCCTCTTCCTACCAAAGTAGGATGCAAGTCCTTGACGTCTGTGGGCTTGTGGCTTTATCACTGCAGTCTCTGCCTCATCCTCGTATGGGGGAGAGAGAACTCTTGTGTCTCATCTGCTAAGGACAGTAGTCCCATCATGGGACCCTACCCTCATGACCTCATCTAAACCATTATCTCCCAAAGGCTTCACCCCAAAATACCATCACACTGGGGGGGTTAGGACTTCAACATGTGAATTTGGGGGGATACAATCCTTCATTCCATAATAGGTAAAGTCTAAACCTGAAAAAAGACCAAATATTGCCTTTATAACTAATAAAAGCTGAAGCAGGCCAGTACTCCTTATCTGTGATCCTTTGGGCCAGATGCGATTTTGCAATTCCACATTTTTTTAGATTTAGGGGGAAAATGGTGCATATGCTGTGTATTATTATTAATATCTGATAACCAGATATGAATGTATTTATAAGAAAACATGACTAAGTGCTGTACTGTAGAACTTTCTGCAATGCTGAGGGTCTTTATCTGCATTATTCTATGTGAGAGCACTATTTACATATGGCTCTTGAGCTTTTGAAATGTGGCATGACTAAGAATTTGAATTTTTAATATTTCATAGTGATTGACTTAAATTTAAATAGACTCATGTGACTATTGGCTGTTGTATTGGACACATAGCTCTAAGTGGGGTAATAAGGACTGTAAGTGGCGTCATGTCCATTAAGGTCAGGTTTTGCCACCATTGACTCAGGTCACTTCAGGTTTTGCTGCCAGATGAATTGGGGAAAAAATTTGTTTTCAACACTGGGGGATTTTGTAATTGCAGGTAAGGGCTGTGGCCCTTTACTGGGGAATGTGGCTTTTAACTTGAGGCAAGTGGGTTTCCCAGTACTGAACCTCAGAATTGCACAGACTTACCCTCCGCATCACTGTCAGCAGTGGACAAAGTCCAGACCCCTCCCCATGGACAGAGCTGAGCCCTCTAAAATTTAAGATATGGAGGAGCCGAGAAGAATGACAGGTTTACTTACAAGAGAGAAAGAAGGGGCTGGGCTATTTGTGCTCAGATTTTCCTTCCAAATGCATCCATCAGATAAAGACACTTGTCCCCTGAGGAATAAGTGCCGGCCCTGTCCACGGCTACTAGTAGATCCCTGTGTGTGTCAGGAGACATCTGGCGTGGAGAGAAAGATATCTCCAATGCCTTTTTTGTTTATCCCATCCCCCCACCCCACCCCCCCACACACACAGATTTATGCACTGGTCATCTTTGAAGATTGTGCACTTTTGTCCACAATGTTAATGATCGGATGCTGGGTCCATTCCCACTTAGATTTTTTACTTTACTTGTCTTTGCATCTTCCCTGACTCTCTTCTCCATTCCTTTGGAGTCTTGGTAGGAAAGCTTATTCTCCAATTGGCAGAAGCCACAGTAACAAGAGAGAGATAATCCCTGCAGTTGCTGCATCCAATGGCCATTGGCTTTAGCTTGTGCTCCCAGACAAGAGGCAGAACGATGTGCATCAAGAAGTTCACAAGAAACCTATGAATATTCTTCACCATGGTTCTTCTTACCTTTCCTACAATGCTAATATCCAGGCTCCTTATTTTTTCATTGTTTTTATGAGTCATTGGAAAAAATAGTTAAGCACAAGAAGCATATATATACTCTTCTGATGCTACAAGAACATCTTTCAAAGTTAAGAGTCTTAAAGGAAAATATTGTGAATGGCTATTTTATGATAAGTGCACACAGGACATTTATAATAAATGAATTATAAAATTTTAGTGGTTGAGTCTTCAAGTCCTTCAGCAAACATTATTCAGGCAGGAGAGAATACTAGATACAAGTACAGACTTCAGAGCCAAACTAGCCAGGTTTGACGACTCCTCAGTCCACCGTGCAATGCAGGGATTTCTTAAGCAAGTTGTTTAACTTATTTGTTCTCAGTTTCATAATCTCTGAAAGAAGACAGTAGTACCTGCCTCACAGGGTTATTGAGTAGATTAAATAAGCTAATAGACGTAAAGCACTTAGAACAGTGCTGGACACTTATTAAACATTGTTTGCTGTTATTGTCCTTATTATCTTTATTAGTTTCCACTGTGATCCAGACACTGCAGGTATGGATATGCGGAGAGGACCAGGGCATTTCGTGCCCTCAAGGGAATGCCGTCTGTGAAGCTATCAGAACTCAGTAGTAAAAACAAAAGCCGTTCCAGATACTGTAGGAAACAAACATTGTAAGGGTTGAAGGAGTGAAAGTCAGGGCCACCATTAGGCATTTAGGTCACATTGCCAAAGCTGTCACCCAGAGGGCAGGAAAATGTAGAAGCCACTGCCAGGTTCACAGCTGCCGCTGGGGACTGGGTAGCTGGCTGGCTTCTACAAACACGCGCATCTGCCGAACCCGAGTGTCAACCACAGCTGGTGGCAGAAGAACCTCCCTGGTTCCCCTTGCCCTCCAGATCTCACACAGATTGTCCATCTGGCAGAACGGGATTGCATTCGGACCCTGGCCACAAGTACGACTAGGGCCTCCAGGCTTCCAGCCCCTCCACCACAAGGGAGGGAGTGAGAGAAGTGGCATTGGATGTTCAACCCCAAGAAACAGTATCTGGCCTGGGGTGGGAGGGAAAGCATATTCACTCGTTCGCTTATTCAACCACTAATAAGCGAATGAGTGAAGCACCCACTCCATATGGGTGCTGTTCTGGTGCTTAGAATACAACAGTAACAAAACAGGCCAGGTCTCTGCTCTCACAGAGTTTACATGAATCATAAATTATATGTGATGGGCACTGAGCTAAAATATGAGCAGAGCATTAAAGAGACAATGAGGAGGAGTAAGCCAGCTTGGGGCCGAGGATGCGGGGTTGGGAGGGTGCCCCAGAGGAAGGAGTGTAGAGCCAGGGTGTAGAAACTGTTCTATACGATAATTGAATACGAGGCAAGGAGATGGCGAGATCTCTACAAGGAATAGAGAGGGATAATCTTGATTATTCAACGAAGAGCTTTTATCCTTTTGAATAAGAGTGGCGCTGATGTCTTGAGGTGATGGTATTGTTTGTCCCTTGAAAGTGGCTCCTTTAGAATGACATTTGAGAAAGCGTGACTTGGACCATATAGGTACTCTATGTCCAAATAGATCATGACTTTATGGTTTAATAAATCATCTACTGATCTTTAAAAATTCTTGTTACACCATAGCAGTTGTGCATTTGCCATTTTAAAGGGCGTCTGCAAGTTTGTATTTTGTTTCAGTTGTCTGTTGCTGTGTATCAACTTGCCCCAAAACTCAGTGACTTAAACCAGTGATTTACCATTTCTCACTCCTGTGTCTGGCTCCTCTGTGCTCCTCCATGAGGGCTCCCTCGCTCCAGCTTATTCTCATCATTCAGGATTCATTGTAGGGGATTGGCTTCCCCAGAGAAAGGAAGTGGAAGCTGCTGGGCCTCTTCAGGCCTGGGCTCCGGAAGTCCCAAAATGTCACTCTCCCTGCCCCTGCGTCCTATCTATGGGAGTCATTAAGGTGAGCCTAGAGTCAAAGGGAGGGGAAGTAGACCCCATCTCGTGATGTGGGGTGAGGCATGTGCATGCAGGGAGGGGAGGATTTCATGGTGGCCAAATATGAAAGCTACTGAAACTCCCAGTTATAGTGTGTGGTTTCTTTGGCTTGGCTTTGTCGTAATTAGATTAAATGAGATAACACATGAAAATGTAGTAAGCTGATAGCCTGACACATAGCGAGTGCTCAACAAGCGTTACTAATCATAATAGTTGCTGTTGCGATGATGACGAGTTGTTGAGGCTTGACAGTGACTCTGTAAACTGTACCCTAGTAGATCCTCCCACATTCTGAACTGAGGGAAAAAAGACCAAAGAGTTTGCAGATAGGAGATGAAATTATCACCACTTTTGCTGGTAAAGGTAACACCAGAGGATGCTTTTGTGCTTCCGAACACTAAACATCGGAATGAGACCGTCTTCTGCCCCCACACTGGCAGTGGGGCTGGGGAGGGTGAGGGACGGAGGGTCTGCTCCACAGAACGTGGAGTCTGGAGCGGGGAGCACAGCCACGCTGTCTGTGGACAGACGGGTCACTTCCCTGGGGAGAGGGATGAGCAGGTGGCTTGAGCTGGTTTATTCTTCCCACATTTTCCAGTCAAACAAGTCACCCTTTAACTTCCCACCCGATTCTGGGGAGGGTAAGCGAGGCAGTAAAGAGAGTCCGGGAGTCTCCCGCTCCAGAAGGGCTTCCCTCCCCTAGCACGAATATTCGCTTATTTCGATTTTAACATTTGTACACAGTGGAAGCCTTCAGTTACCCAGGACCATTTAAATCAGATCATCTAGTTTGACATACCCCAAATTATATCCCAGTGAAATATCTTAATACAAAGAAGAGGAGACAGTGAGCTATAGGGTGTTACATACGTTATATATAAAAGCAGAAATTACATGCAAATATCCATATCAGAATACTTTTGTAAGATAAGTGCTTAGCATGGCTTTGGGAAAAGTCACTTTATCTCTCTAGAAATAATTTGTTTTAAACCACTAAGTTTTGGGGTACATTGATATGCCGCAATAGACAACTAAAAAGTACAAACTCGCAAACACCTTTTAAGATGGTAAATGATAGAATTCCTACAGAGTAACAGGCACTCATCTACAAAGCAGTCGAGTTTGATAAAGTAAGCGGACAGTTCTTTTCAACTCAGGAAATTCTTTTAAGTCTCGTCTTAATGGTCGTGTGATTTAAATAAAAGTAAAACTTGTAGTAGTAGATGGCTCACAAGGATTCATAGGTGCTGAGTTATGTACAATCTAAAAGAAAATGATATTAACTTAAAGATTCCTTTGTATAACTTCTTCAGAGCTTTAGTTTCCATCATGTTTTCTGCTGTAATTAAACAGAATTCATTCTACAAATTAACATATGTTGGCTGTTGTATAATTAGAAAAAGATTTGTGTGATACTAAGTTAATGAAAGGTTAAAAAACTGCAGCTTTGGATGAAATTCAAAGGGAATAATACCCACTTCCAATTAAATACTTCCTTGAAATCTCATTTTCAATCCAGAATATTTCAAAGACTTTGACATGGGGGTACACTGAAAACAGAGAGCAAAGCCCAGATGTCAGGTGTCTTATTCCAAGAGTGATTGCAGAATCTAACTCAGAAATGAAATCACAAAATTGAAAGGGTATCCTTCATAATGCTGAATCTGATCCATTATGTATAGTGTCATTCAGAGAGATTCTTGCCCCTGAATATATTTTCTTTAGATTTTATTCTAAGCATCAGCTGCAATATTTGTTAGATAGGCATTGTATACACCAAACTCCTAACTGATTGGTGTGGAGAGTTACGAAGGACGTAAGAGACACATGCTGCTGCCTTTGTGTTTTAGACTCATCCATCTAGGAGGCAGGGCCAACACAACTGCCAAAAATATCAATGCAAACACTGGCTGTGAGAGGGATGTTTATGTGCAAAGGTCAATTGGAATAACTGGAATCAAACTGTCATATCTGATATCCCAGTCAGGCATGAACTGGTCAAGTTTTGTTAAAAGGGTAAGACCAAGATGTATCAAACCGAAGAAAGAGACCACTCTACTGTAGTGGAGTGGCCAGCGGGGAAACTGGTCCAGCTGCAGGCGATGAGAACGCGTCCCTCTGCTGAGACCACTGAAAAGAAGACATGAAAAGAAAAGCTCCCTCTTAAGCCCAGGGTCACTCTCTTCGGAAGCCCAAATAATCTATGTAGAGAATCCACTGTAATAACAGTAAAAGGAATATGCAGGAAAAGTGTAAAAAGATCCAGACCTTCCCACCTCTGAGAAGCTACCATTGGTAGGTATGTATATGCAAACTTGTGGGGGATGATTGCATTCATAAAATAGGAATTTCACAGTTTAACGAAATCACTCCGAACTAGTAAATCTTATAAAGTGGGAGGCTTTTGTCACGTGGCCCCCAAATTTTTTGGCACTCCTCCCTTTGACAGGTGGAAACTATGACGTCTTTCCTTGAATCTGGGCTCTCTGACTGGTTTTGGCCAATAGGATACAGAAGAAATGGCACAGTGCCAGGTTCTGGGCCCAGGCTTTTAGAAATTGGTCACTTCATTTTCTGTCTTTGAAACACTTGTTCCTTAGACCCCAGCCACCCTTGAAAAGATCCCTTAAGAGAAGTGAGCGGTAACACCAAGTTGCCAGCAAGGAGGAGGAGCTATCTTGGAAGGAGTCTCCCCCCACACCCCCCCTGCCCCCCCCCAGCAGAATCCTCCCAGCAGACCAGTGTTGTGTGGAGCAGAAACCCCTTCTCCACCAAACCCCGCCCAAACTGCAGATCCAAGAGAAAAATGAATGATGATTGTTTTAATTTGTTATGCAGTAATAGATAAGTAAAAGGCATAAAATGAAACAAATGCACTATAGTGTGGACTGGCTAAGGTGAAAGAATTTGGGGGGCAGATCTGGATTTGCATCCAGAGATTTGTTATAATCTTGGTAAAGCATTTAATTTCCTCAAGCTTCATTGCCCCTCAAACTGCTGAATGTTGAGCATAATATTGGGTTGACCAAAAAGTTCGTTCGGTTTTTTCCGTAACTTCTCACGGAATAATAACAATGGTAAATATCTTACAGGGCTAGCATGAGAAATAAATAAGCACCTAAGACAATGCCTGAAAGATAGGGAGGGCTTAAACATTCTAGATCAGAATTTGCTAAAAGCTCTAGGCAATACAGAAAAGAAGAGGTGTAAGGTTACAAGGGAATGAGAATTACTTGAATAACTGCTCTTTTGTA
This sequence comes from Eschrichtius robustus, assembly GCF_028021215.1. Classification (NCBI taxonomy): domain Eukaryota; kingdom Metazoa; phylum Chordata; class Mammalia; order Artiodactyla; family Eschrichtiidae; genus Eschrichtius; species Eschrichtius robustus. The sequence goes on along the minus strand of NC_090827.1, from coordinate 89,959,238 downwards.
AATTGTGGCATGAAAGGGGTCATTGTTCCTAAATTATGCCACCTATATAATCCTGTAAGCTTTTAGCTAGAAGGGACGAGGTAAAAACAGTGTATTTTTTTTTTCTTTTTTAAATTTTTATTTATTTTTGGCTGTGTTGGGTCTTCGTTTCTGTGCGAGGGCTTTCTCTAGTTGTGGCGAGCGGGAGCCACTCTTCATCGCGGTGCGCGGGCCTCTCACTATCACGGCCCCTCCCGTTGCAGGGCACAGGCTCCAGACGCGCAGGCTCAGCAGTTGTGGCTCACGGGCCTAGTTGCTCTGCGGCATGTGGGATCTTCCCAGACCAGGGCTCGAACCCGTGTCCCCTGCATTGGCAGGCAGATTCTCAACCACTGCATCACAAGGGAAGCCCCAAAACAGTGTATTTTTTTTTCATTTTATTTTATTTATTTATTTTTTAAACATCTTTATTGAAGTATAATTGCTTTACAAAGGTGTGTTAGTTTCTGCTTTATAACAAAGTGAATCAGTTATACATATACATATGTTCCCATATCTCTTCCCTCTTGCATCTCCCTCCCTCCCACCCTCCCTATCCCACCCCTCTAGGTGGTCACAAAGCACCGAGCTGATCTCCCTGTGCTATGCGGCTGCTTCCCACTAGCTATCTATTTTACATTTGGTAGTGTATATATGTCCATGCCACTCTCTCACCCTGTCACATCTCACCTCTCCCCCTCCCCATATCCTCAAGTCCATTTTCTAGTAGGTCTGTGTCTTTATTCCTGTCTTGCCACTAGGTTCTTCATGACCTTTTTTTTTTTCCTTAGATTCCATATATATGTGTTAGCATACTGTATTTGTTTTTCTCTTTCTGACTTACTTCACTCTGTATGACAGACTCTAACTCCATCCACCTCATTACAAATACCTCCATTTCATTTCTTTTTATGGCTGAGTAATATTCCATTATATATATGTGCCACATCTTCTTTATCCATTCATCTGATGATGGACACTTAGGTTGCTTCCATGTCCTGGCTATTGTAAATAGAGCTGCAATGAACATTTTGGTACATGACTCTTTTTGAATTATGGTTTTCTCAGGGTATATGCCCAGTAGTGGGATTGCTAAAACAGTGTATTTTTTAAATGTTGGTTTAACACATAAATTCAGCCCAAATTATGAGGCATTAAGTTAATAAGTTACATCTTTAAATAATAGAGCAGCCACACCTTATTACTTATTTTCAAAAAAATTACCTGGAAAAAAAACCCACTTTTGAAACCATACGTAGCAAGCAGATTTCAATAAAATGACATTCAAAGAGAATAAAAAGTTAGCACTTTCTCCTTTTAATGTAAGACGTGCTAAAATCTTATACTAAAAATCGTTTCTTTCACACATAGAGTCCCTTTAATGTTGCTTTAAATCCACATGAAGGTTCATAGGTCATTTTTTTAACTCCTTTTAATCTTTTAGGCCTTGATGCACAGTTTGCTTTGCCACAGATGTTCCAAAGAGCATGTTGGCGCCACATTTATGTGGGAAGGACCACTCTTGTTAAAAAATGAGCACCCATCTTTATCTAGGAAGGATTTCAATACAAATCTCATGTATGATTGAAAACTGTCTCATTCCAGGTGGCTACTATGGTAGAATGCCCCAACCCTTATGTAAGTTGATCATTCTTGTGTGCCTGTAAATGTTACTGTAAGCCTGCATTATACGGAGGAAATAACATAGGCATTCCTGTTGAAGTTTGGGGTGGAGGAGAGTAGAGAGGAGGCATGAAGAGAAGGGAGGAGATGGAGCTCTTGGGTGAATCAGTGCATAAATACAGCCTGGGGTAGATGGTTGATAACTTGAATCTGGAAAGGGTTAATTCATCTGTTCACTAATTCTGCCCTATAAATCTCAGAGTAGCATGGAGTTGAGAGAGAAGGCCCTGGCATCTAAGAATTTTGAAACAGAAACAATTTTTGCTTTTGAACTTTGAGTTTGGTACTCCTTGGAAAGAGCTTGGTACTTCGGCAGTCTAGTCCCTCTTGGGGCAGGAGAGCCAGAAGACTGAGCGTGAGCAGGGCGGAGGGAAGCCAGGAGCCTGCCATCCTGGAGGTACCTTGTATGGTTATTTAAAAAAAAGGAAAACGAGGGCTTAGCCACATGCTTTGGTACTTCTACCAAGATTTTTAAATATTTGAAACTCACTCTTTGGATTCAGTACTTATTTTCTAATCTTTTCTTTTTGTCGTTCCTTACCATTTTCCTTTTGGAAACTTACACTCTATCTCAACTGTGTCAAAAAGAAAAAAAGAGTTTCACTTTTGCTGATAATCATGAATAGGATCAGAGCAGACCCATGCTCTGCAGGCGGCTCTAGTGGGTGTATAAGCGGGAGGGAGGGGTCCCTTTTTACACTCTGCTGACCTCAAAATGCGTAAGTAAGTTGCCTCTCTGCCAGCACCTGCTCATGGGGGCAGGGCAGTACAGGTTTCTAGGCCACGAGTTTCATTCGATACCACGGCATCCAAGAATCACAACACTAGCATTCTAGATTCAGTACTGCCAAATGTTTACCTGTTGTGTGACCTGGGGCAGGTTCTAGAATGTCAATCTTCCTTTTCTGTCAGAACAAAAAACATCTATATTGTATCAGTATATCTTACGGAGTTCTGAGGGAGTTCTGAGGACTAAATTCTAATGTCGTATACACACAGTGAGCCCTATGTAGAAACAAAGCGTTCTTCTTTTCTTAAAACTCTTCCAAATACATGAATCTTAAACTGACTCTAAGCCAATATTAAGTAATTAGGTTCCAGTAAAATAATTAATATTGAGTACTCACACAGAGTAGGTGCTCAAGAAAGACTTGTTGAATTCAAAGTCATCTTAAGAGAAATGAGAGTGGAGAGGAGGTGGGGGCAGTCTACCCACAGATCCAGCCTTCCCAGGCGTTCCTGCAGGACCAGCTCTAGTGCACAGAACCCGTCCCCCTAAGTTCCAGTCCCTGTCGCCTCCCACCCTCACCTCCAGTAGAGGCAACCCTCTCTCTGGCAATATACCCAAACTCATACCTGTGTGGCTCCCCTGCTCTTCTGGGTGAGACTAGATCCCTACAGGGATGGTTGCAGAGACCCAACCATTGCAGACCCCATCCCCCAGGCTAGAGCTTCCGTGAAGCCACATTCCATGCATACAGCTCCTGATTTTTTGCTGTAGCCACCCAAGGGAGAGGAAAATTGGCGGAGAAGGGCGTCTTCCTCTCAGGAAAGCAGGGACTGAAGGATGATGAGGTGAGAAGAGATTTCTGCCATGAAACCAGACAACAGCAGTGCAGTTTTAAGTTCCCGTGCAATTCTCACAAAAACAATGAGAAATCAGATACTGCTAATGTTATGGTCTAGCTGCAGTGTGACTTTGGGGGCCAGTTAGGAACCTTGCCACTTTCTGTAACATTATCTTTATGGCAAGTTTCATTTTGTGTTCCATTTAAATCATGCGCAGTCAGGCTTGCGTATCAGCCATTTAGAAGTTGGAGAGATTTGACCGTTTTCGCTAGAGAACTTTCTCGTTTTCTAATAGCCTGTGTGTGCGTGTAGTATAATGTTTGTGTCCTAGAGGCCACCCGCGGTTAGGAGGCATGAAATGGACTGAAACGTTTTGCCTTCTACTTTTGGTTTGGACAGTACCTCTGCTACCTTGGGCAGTTCTCCCTGGGACTCTTTTCCTCACCTGTAGAATGAGGTAGATGAAAAACAGGACTTCTGGGACCTCTTTCAGCTTCAGGATTACATTACTCCATTTCTTTGAAACTCCACAGCAGTTCCATTTTGTTTTATTTGTTTTTAGGAAGAGGAAGTGTGGGCTCTAGCTCTGCCTCCTACCTTTGTGAACAATTACTCTATCGTCGGAAAAATGATAATAATATCCCCTGACCTCCTTGACTCAGATGTTTGTCATGATAATGGATGGAGAAGCACTTCTGAAACTGCAGTGTACTACAGAAGTGAACACTGTTGATTATTTGAATGTCGAACGTACAGCAGAGGACAACCAAGTCAGTGGGAAACCTCACCAGGATTTAGAAACCCTTCCCACCTGTTCAGTATTAAAACTGGAGAGTGTGAGTAGGATGAAATAAGCATAAATGTCCTCTTCTTCAGGCCTACAAATGAGACTTTTAGGTTGACAAACTTGTTGGGCCTTTGGGTGAGGTGGTTGCATATAAACTCCTGGAGAGAAGGGGTTGCATCTCCACCCTGAACTGTGTGATGAGATTCATCATGTGTGTACATCCAACACATGATACACACGGGGACTAGTGAGTAATCGAGCTTAAAGGTTCACAATCTGGAGCTGGAAACACTTGAGTTTGAGACCTTGCTCTGTGCCATTTTCTGACTCGGTGACCTTAAGCAAGTTATTTAAGCAAATCTACAATTAGAGAAATTTTCTCTAAAATTGAACATATCATAGGATTCTTATGAGGCTTAAATAAGATAAAGCTTGTGAAATGCTTATCACCTGCCTGGCACATAATAAGTCCTCATTAAGTGTTAACTAGGTTTATTTTTATCATTGTTGTTATTTATTAGCTCCATTATCTCCTTACCTAGCAGAGGCTGACAACTCAGTTAAAGAGGTGACATCAAGCCTGGCTCAACTAGCTGGCAGTCATTAAAAAAACAAAAACAAACTCATCTGCTAGTGGTATCTTTGTTGCCCACTCAAGTAGAGGAGGGAAAGATGTGTGACATGATGATGATACAGTTGGGAAACATTTATATTCTATTTGTTTATATTAAGCCAGAATGTTTATTTCCAACTGTCAAGGTTGACATCTTAAGAGGCCATGGTTGTTACAAACATTTTAAAAAGTGCTTTTGTAGAATTATCATCAGAAATAAGTTTATGAGCTAGGAGGATAGGCATGCCTTCTTGCTTTACAGTCAGACCCTGTTTTTAATCAGAAATTCACTACAGTCATTTTACAAATATTTATTGAGGGCTTTCTACATGCAAGACACTGTTCTAAGCCCAGATGGTATAGAATTTAACTATGTTAAATAACTGTGTTTATTTAACATGCACATCACCCCTACTGTCATGGGTTTCATGTTCTAATGGAGGAATCATGTGAAAAAAGCAAATAAATTAAAATATCTTTAAAATATCTTTGTAAACTTTGTAAACTCCTTGGGATGACGCATACCATGAAGAAAAATGAAGCAAGGTAAGGAGAAAGAGTAATGGGCAGAATTACTTTCCCATCAATGGGTGGTCAGAGAAGGTCTGCCTGATGAGATATTTGAACAGAGCCATGCATGGAAGGGAAGAAGGGAGCCAGCGAGATAACATGGAGGACAAGCATTTCTGCCAAGAAGTGCACGCAAAGAAGAAGCAGTAAGTGCAAAGGTCCTGAGGCAGAGCATGCCTTAGGTGCCCAAGGAGCAACAAGGTCAGTGTGGTGGAGAACAGATGGAGACAGGGCAATTTTCACAAAATGTAACACCCCAGTATAGCAGGCACCAACCAACCAGAACAGATACTGTCTATCAGCAGCCAGTAAGCTGCACCTGTGTGTCTCCACTGAGCATCAGCCTTGGTAGACAATGGGATCAGGGAACATATGAGGGCCAAGATCATGTGCAGCCAGCATGTTATCTAGACTTAGCTCCATAAACCAACTTTACCCACAAAAGATAAGGATTTTTCACTATTTATTTGGGTAGTATCCCATTCATTGATTCCATTTATTTTTAAAAGTGATTCTAAGAGAAGTTTCCAAAAGTATTTCCAACATTGTTGGAAAAGAGGGTGTGTCAGTATTCACTTGGATGTATACGTAGGTTTGTTAAAAACGAACCTGATCAGTGTTTTGTTTTGTTTTAAATTCAGCAGTTGTTCAGTGTCCTAATGAGGTAGAAAGGTGTGCAGCCTAACCTGCCTCTACTGGCTGCCTGGGTCCCTGGAAACTAGAATGGAAAGGGATGAGAGACATAATAATCAGATATTTAGAGGAAGCAGGTGGCAAATGGCCCCAAACCTTGGAAATAATACCCATACAAGAGAGGAAAAAGCCATTTAAACATATGTGACCTGGGTAGACAGGAAATCCTCTCTGAGGTGGCAGAGAGGTTGGGGCCTGCCTTGGTCTCTGGGTGCTTGAAAGTTGCATTGGCTCTGCTTGGTGTAGCTCCAGGTGGATCCCTTAACGAAGGCTCATAGGAAATCTGTTGCAAATTCTTTTTATTTTTTTTTTTAAAATGAGTTCAAAGTTTATTTCCACTGAATGGATGAGAAGTTCTTTGGGATCAAATGAGGAAAAAGAGTCAAATTTCTTGAACTTTAAAATATTAGGCTAGGGCTTCCCTGGTGGCGCAGTGGTTGAGAATCTGCCTGCCAATGCAGGGGACACGGGTTCGAGCCCTGGTCTGGGAAGATCCCACATGCCGCGGAGCAACTGGGCCCGTGAGCCACAACTACTGAGCCTGCGCATCTGGAGCCCGTGCTCCGCAACAAGAGAGGCCGCAACAGTGAGAGGCCCGCGCACCGCGATGAAGAGTGGCTCCCGCTCGCCGCAACTAGAGAAAGCCCTCGCACAGAAACGAAGACTCAACACAGCCAAAAAATAAAAATAAAAAAAATAAAAAAATAAAAAAAATATTAGGCTATAATAAACATTAGAACAAAAAATTTAAACTTAAAAAATAGATTTTATATCATCCTTGACTTTTTATCCATCCAGATACTGGAAAGTTTCTTTGTTACACATTTCTGAGTAACATAACATTATTACTTGGTATTTATAAAATATCTTCATGTACAGCATATCTTATTTTTTAATTTTTAATTTTTTAAATAATCTTTATTGGAGTTTAATTGCTTTACAATGGTGTGTTAGTTTCTGCTTTATAACAAAGTGAATCAGCTATACATATACATATATCACCATATCTCTTCCCTCTTGCGTCTCCCTCCCTCCCACCCTCCCTATCCCGTCCCTCTAGGTGGTCACAAAGCACCGAGCTAATCTCCCTGTGCTATGCAGCTGCTTCCCAGTAGCTATCTATTTGACATTTGGTAGTGTGTATATGTAAATGCCACTCTCTCACTTTGTCCCAGCATACCCTTCCCCCTCCCCATGTCCTCAAGTCCATTCTCTAGAGCTGCGTCTTTATTCCTGTCCTGCTCCTAGGTTCATCAGAACCTTTTTTATACGGTATTTGTTTTTCTCTTTCTGACTTACTTCACTTTGTATGACAGACTCTAGGTCCATCCACCTCACTACAAATAACTCAATTTCATTTCTTTTTATGGCTAAGTGATGTTCCATTGTATCTATGTGCCACATCTTCTTTATCCATTCATCTGTTGATGGACACTTAGGTTGCTTCCATGTCCTGGCTATTGTAAGTAGTGCTGCAGTGAACATTGTAGTACATGACTCTTGTTGAATTACGGTTTTCTCCAGGTATATTCCCAGTAGTGGGATTGCTGGGTCGTATGGTAGCTCTATTTTTAGTTTTTTAAGGAACCTCCATCCTGTTCTCCACAGTGGCTGTATCAATTTACATTCCCACCAACAGTGCAAGAGGGTTCCCTTTTCTCCACACCCTCTCCAGCATTTATTGTTTGTAGACGTTTTGATGATGGCCCTTCTAACTGGTGTGAGGCGATACCTCATTGTGGTTTTGATTTGCATTTCTCTAATGATTAATGATGTTGAGCATCCTTTCATGTGTTTGTTGGCAATCTGTATATCTTCTTTGGAGAAATGTCTACTTAGGTCTTCTGCCCATTTGTGGATTGGGTTGTTTGTTTTTTTGATATTGAGCTGCATGAGCTGCTTGTATATTTTGGAGATTAATCCTTTGTCAGTTGCTTCATTTGCAAATATTTTCTCCCATTCTGAGGGCTGGCTTTTCATCTTGTTTATGGTTTCCTTTGCTGTGCAAAAGCTTTGAAGTTTCATTAGGTCCCGTTTGTTTATTTTTGTTTTTATTTCCATTTCTCTAGGAGGTGGGTCAAAAAAGATCTTGCTGTGATTTATGTCATAGAGTGTTCTGCCTATGTTTTCCTCTAAGAGTTTTATAGTGTCTGGCCTTAAATTTAGGTCTTTAATCCATTTGGAGTTTATTTTTCTGTATGGTGTTATGGAGTATTCTAATTTCATTCTTCTACATGTAGCTGTCCAGTTTTCCCAGCACCACTTATTGAAGAGGCTGTCTTTTCTCCATTGTATATTCTTGCCTCCTTTATCAAAGATAAGGTGACCATATGTGCGTGGGTTTTTCTCTGGGCTTTCTATCCTGTTCCACTGATCTATATTACTGTTTTTGTGCCAGTACCATACTGTCTTGATTACCATAGCTTAGTAGTATAGTCTGAAGTCAGGGAGCCTGATTCCTCCAACTCTGTTTTTCTTTCTCAAGATTGCTTTGGCTATTTGGGATCTTTTGTGTTTCCATACAAATTGGGAAGTTTTTTGTTCTAGTTCTGTGAAAAATGCCATTGGTAGTTTGATAGGGATTGCATTGAACCTGTAGATTGCTTTGGGTAGTATAGTCATTTTCACAGTGTTGGTTCTTCCAATCCAAGAACATGGTATATCTCTCCATCTGTTTGTATCATCTTTAATGTCTTTCATCAGTGTCTTGTAGTTTTCTGCATACAGGTCTTTTGTCTCATTAGGTAGGTTTATTCCTAGGTATTTTATTTTTTTTGTTGCAATGGTAAATGGGAGTGTTTCCTTAATTTCTCTTTCAGATTTTTTGTTGTTAGTGTTTAGGAATGCAAGAGATTTCTATGCATTAATTTTGTATTTTGCTACTTCACCAAATTAATTGATTAGCTCTAGTAGTTTTCTGGTGGCATCTTTAGGATTCTCTATGTATAGTATCATGTCATTTGCAAACAGTAACAGTATTACTTTTTCTTTTCTGATTTGGATTCCTTTTCTTTCTCTTTCTTCTCTGATTGCTGTGGCTAAAACTTCCAAAATTATGTTGAATAATAGTGGTGAGAGTGGGCAACCTTGTCTTGTTCCTGATCTTAGTGGAAATGGTTTCAGGTTTTCACCATTGAGAATGATGTTGGCTGTGGGTTTGTTATATATGGCCTTTATTATGTTGAGGTAAGTTCCCTCTACGCCTGCTTTCTGGAGGGTTTTTATCATAAATGGGTCTTGAATTTTGTAAAAAGCTTTTTCTGCATCTATTGAGATGATCATATGGTTTTTATTCATCAATTTGTTAATATGGTGTATCACATTGATTGATTTGCATATATTGAAGAATCTTTGCATTCCTGGGATAAACCCCACGTGATCATGTTTTATGATCCTTTTCATGTGCTGCTGGATTCTGTTTGCTAGTATTTTGCTGAGGATTTTTGCATCTATGTTCATCAGTGATATTGGCCTGTAGCTTTCTTTCTTTGTGACATCTTTGTCTGGTTTTGATATCAGGGTGATAGTGGCCTCATAGAATGAGTTTGGGAGTGTTCCTCCCTCTGCTATATTTTGGAAGAGTTTGAGAAAGATAGGTGTTAGCTCTTCTCTAAATGTTTGATAGAATTCGCCTGTGAAGCCATCTGGTCCTGGGCTTTTGTTTGCTGGAAGATTTTTAATCACAGTTTCAATTTCAGTGCTTGTGATTGGTCTGTTTTTATTTTCTATTTTTTCCTGGTTCAGTCTCAGAAGGTATGTGCTTTTCTAAGAATTTGTCCATTTCCTCCAGGTTGTCCATTTTATTGGCATATAGTTGCTTGTAGTAATCTCTCATGATCCTTTGTATTTCTGCAGTGTCAGTTGTTACTTCTCCTTTTTCATTTCTAATTCTGTTGATTTAAGCCTTTTCCCTTTTTTTCTTGATGAGTCTGGCTAATGGTTTATCAATTTTGTTTATCTTCTCAAAGAACCAGCTTTTGGTTTTATTGATCTTTGCTGTTGTGTCCTTGATTTATTTTTCACTTATTTCTGATTTGATTTTTATGATTTCTTTCCTTCTGCTAACTTTGGGTTGTTTTTGTTCTTCTTTCTGTAATTGCTTTAGGTGTAAGGTTAGGTTGTTTATTTGAGAATTTTCTTGTTTCTTGTGGTAGGATTGTATTGCTATCAACTTCCCTCTTAGAACTGATTTTGCTGCATCCCATAGGTTTTAAGTCATCTTGTTTTCATTGTCATTTGTTTCTAGGTATTTTTTTAATTTCCTCTTTGATTTCTTCAGAGATCTCTTGGTTATTTAATAGTGTATTGTTTAGCCTCCATGTGTTTGTATTTTTTACAGATTTTTTTCCTGTAATTGTTATCTAGTCTCATAGCGTTGTGGTTGGAAAAGATACTTGATATTATTTTAATTTTCTTAAATTTAACAGGGCTTGATTTGTGACCCAAGATATGGTCTATCCTGGAGAATGTTCCATGAGCACTTGAGAAGTGTATTCTGTTGGTTTTGGATGGAATGTCCTATAAGTAATCAATTAAGTCCATCTTGTTTAATGTGTCATTTAAAGCTTGTGTTTCCTTATTTATTTTCATTTTGGGTGATCTGTCCATTGGTGAAAGTGGGGTGTTAAATTCCCCTACTATGATTTTGTTACAGTTGATTTCCCTTTTTATGGCTGTTAGCATTTGCTTTATGTATTGAGGTGCTCCTATGTTGGGTGCATAAATATTTACAATTGTTATATCTTCTTCTTGGTTTGAGCCCTTGATCATTATGTAGTGTCCTTCTTTGTCTCTTGTAATAGTCTTTATTTTAAAGTCTATTTTGTCTGATATGAGAGTTGCTACTCCAGCTTGCTTTTGATTTCCATTTGCATGGAATACCTTTTTCTATACCCTCACTTTCAGTCTGTATGTGTCCCTAGGTCTGAAGTGGGTCTCTTGTAGACAGCATATATACAGGTCTTGTTTTTGTATCCATTCAGCCAGTCTATGTCTTTTGGTTGGAGCACTTAATCCATTTACATTTAAGGTAATTATTGATATGTATGTTCCTATTACCATTTTCTTAATTGTTTTGGGTTTGTTTTTGTAGGTCTTTTCCTTCTCTTGTGTTTCCTGCCTAGAGAAGTTCCTTTAGCATTTGTTGTAAAGCTGGTGTGGTGGTGCTGAATTCTCTTAGCTTTTGCTTGTCTGTAAAGGTTTTAATTTCTCCATCAAACCTGAATGAGATCCTTGCTGGGTAGAGTAATCTTGGTTGTAGGTTTTTGCCTTTCATCACTTGAAATATGTACTGCCACTCCCTTCTGGCTTGCAGAGTTTCTGCTGAAGGATCAGCTGTTAACCTTATGGGGAGTCCATTGTATGTTATTTGTTGCTTTTCCCTTGCTGCTTTCAGTATTTTTTCTTTGTATTTAATTTTTGATAGTTTGATTAATATGTGTCTTGGCATGTTTCTCCTTGGGTTTATCCTGTATGGGACTCTCTGCACTTCCTGAACTTTATTTACTATTTCCTTTCCCATATTAGGGAAGTTTTCAACTATAATCTCTTCAAATATTTTCTCAGTCCCTTTCTTTTTCTCGTCTTCTTCTGGGACCCCTATGATTCGAATGTTGGTGCATTTAATGTTGTCTCAGAGGTCTCTGAGACTGTCCTCAATTCTTTTCATTCTTTTTTCTTTATTCTGCTCTGCAGTAGTTATTTCCACTATTTTATCTTCCAGGTCACTTATCCGTTCTTCTGCCTCAGTTATTCTGCTATTGATTCATTCTGGAGAATTTTTAATTTCATGTATTGTGTTGTTCATCATTGTTTGTTTGCTCTTTGGTTCTTCTAGGTCCTTGTTAAATGTTTCTTGTATTTCCTCCATTCTATTTCCAAGATTTTGGATCGTCTTTACTATCATTACTCTGAATTCTTTTTCAGGTAGACTGCCTATTTCCTCTTCAATTGTTTGGTCTGGTGGGTTTTTACCTTGCTCCTTCATCTGCTGTGTGTTTCTCTGTCTTCTCATTTTGCTTAACTTACTGTGTTTGGGGTCTCCTTTTGCAGGCTGCTTGTTCGTAGTTCCTGTTGTTTTTGGTGTCTGTCCCCAGTGGCTAAGGTTTGTTCAGCGGGTTGTGTAGGCTTCCTGGTGGAGGGGACTAGTGCCTGTGTTCTGGTGGATGAGGCTGGATCTTGTCTTTCTGTTGGGCAGGACCGCGTCCAGTGGTGTGTTTTGGGATGTGTGTGACCTTATGTTTTTAGGCAACCTCTCTGCTAATGGGTGGTGTTGTGTTCCTGTCTTGCTAGTTGTTTGGCATAGGGCTTCCAGCACTGGAGCTTGCTGGTCGTTGAGTGGAGCTGGGTCTTAGCGTTGAGATGGAGATCTCTGGGAGAGCTCTTGCCGATTGATTTTATGTGGGGCCAGGAGGTCTCTGGTGGACCAATGTCCTGAACTTGGCTCTCCCACCTCAGAGGCTCAGCCCTGACACCTGGCCAGAGCACCAAGACCCTATCAGCCACACGGCTTTCTAAAGAGAGTGGTGTGTGTGGTGAGTCTGGCCTCCAGCCAGTGGGTCCGACGCTGACACACTCCCGCCTCTGCTTCTGTTAAAAATTCTTTAAGAGGGAAAACTAAGGCAGCAATTCTGAAGCCCATTATAAAGTTGTTGGGGCAAGGACCACCAGCACTATCCTGTCTGCATCTGTGAGGGCAGTAGCAGCAGCAATGAGATTGATGGTGATCAGTAGCGGAAGCTTAAGTGAATTCACCTGGGGCACCTTACAGCCCAGCAGCAGCTGTGATATGACCGCTGTCAGGGACAGTGGGGATGCATGGTACGGGTTTCGCAGCTGCTGAGATCCCAGGGCACTGTATATGTATTAAAACCTATAATTGCAGTAGCAAAATGTAATGGCATGCAAGGAGAACGCATAAGCCACATATTTCATAACAGATCCCCAAGGTAATCAAGAGTTTCATACTGGCTGTTACTTTTTCATTCACGCATGTGTCCGTTCACTCACAGGACCAGTAAGTGTATGGTTGGAGCTGTCCACCGCTTCCCCTCCCCCAGTCTGGTTTGGAAGCTGAGGGAGCATGGGTTACACAAGCTTTCAAGATGTTAATAATCACAAAGGATTGTGTGGCTTTTGGCTCTGGAATCTGAAAGTGCCAGGTGTATCTGGATTTCACTACTTCATAGCAGTGTGTCTTCTTTCTGTGAGCCTTTTAAATGGGGCTAGTAATAGGACTTGTAAGCTTCCTATGAGAATTACTGGGATAATATATGAAAAGCACTTAGCTCTGTGCCTGGCATAATAGACACATTAAAGCTAGTTCTGATGATTCAAAACGGGAATAGAATTATAGACTGGGGAGTGTGGGGGATAAGGAGGAGAATGAAGAGGAAGAAGAAGAGGAGAAAAGAAAAGGAAGAAGGTCGAGCAGAGGGGGAGGAAAGGAGTTAGAGAGGAGAACATGCAGGGGAAAAAAATAGCCGAGAAAAAAAAATCAAATGTGCCAAGCTATGTGAAGACAAAATGTTCTATAAATTTAATATAAATTTAATTTAATATAAATTTAAATTTATAAATATTCTATAAATTTTAAGAGAGTCAGAAATTATTTAAGAACCAGAGACTGATAGACTGGAAGGGGCCCTAAATGATGTTTTTTTAAAGGAGAAGATTTTTTTTTTTGTTACTTGAAGAAGAAATGATTTTAACAGTAGGGTTTTAGATGGTCATTGGAATCAAATGATTGCTTTTATTCCTGACTGTTTGCTGAGTTCCTGTAAACAGTGAGATGAGTAATACTTTCTGAGCATCCCTGAAACAAGATAGTAATTAAAGAGAATGCTAGAGTTGTATCTGATGGTTATTAAGATGGAGATTCCAGAGTACAGTTAATAGCCATTCCATTCATTTCAGATTGAACTAACCCAGCCATTCCAAACCAAAGGAGATTTTGGACTCAAACTCCTTCAATCTATCTGTCTACTTCCAATTCTAAGAGGTAACTGTCAGCTTAAAATTCAGTGCCTGGCTGAATTCAGATGTGATAGGTGATTATTTTTTACCAGTCCCTTCCTATATAGTAGGAGGACATGGAGAATTTGAGTGGCTTGCTGAAAGTTACATAGCTGGCATAAACACCATCTGTCAATAGCATTTCAGAAGATCTTGCTTTATTCTGGATGTGATTTGGGTAGTTTCTCCCCCTTAGGTAAAATGATGTTTTTCTATCCCCCCTCATCCTGGAGTTGGTTTATCATTTTGGTTTTTTACAACTTTTTGACCTTTTTCCTAAATAGGCCATTTGGTTGTACAGCCAGTAAGCTTTGTATTCTGGAGATTTTGCCCAAGGAGGTTGAATATATTTATATCTGAATGTGTCCATATATTTCAATATGTATTTGAAAGCTGCTAAGGTTATATAGCACTATGAAATTTCCTGCTCCACAAAATAAAATGAAAACAAATGCCCTTATCCTGTAACAAGACATTTTCAAAAGTTCAAAACATGTAAAAATGAGGCTTTATTCTGTAAGAAGTAAAATCAGAAATAAATACAAGAGCTCGCCCTTTTTCATTAATGCCATTATATTCTGTGTACATATGTAAGTAATTTCCCATTTAACTTCTATAAAAGACTGATCATACTTAGATGTACGTAATATGTTTCTAAACATTTTAGCCACTAAATATCATTTTCTAATCAAAATGACATCTGCAAGATAAAAATAAAATTTAGAACATTTGTTTTTGGAATAACTTTTCTACCGTAACAGCTATACTATCAAAACACACTGAAGGTGTTTACTGCAAAATCTATAGGGTAGAATGAACCTCAGAATAGGTCTGCCAGCCATGAAGTACTTAAATTAACACAAATTTCAGCAATATTAAAAACAGATCAAAACATTCTATCAAGCCCAAATCCAGACCATTTCATGACTTGATTGTAAACTTTTCTACCCCTCCAAAACAAGTGGGGAGACAGAAGAAAAAGGTCTGTTTCATGGTATTGACAATACTGAATAATTAAAAAGGGAGGGTGGATAAGACCTCATGATCCAGGTATAAAATGATTACAGCTGCCCCTTAAACAACGCAGGTTTGAACTGTGCGGGTCCACTTACACATGGATACTTTTCGGTAGTAAAAACTACAGTACTGGGAAGTCCATGGTTGGTTAAGTCTGTGAGTGTGGAGGACCTGCAGACATGAAGGGCAGACTGTTATACATGGATTAAACCCCCATGTTGCTCAACGGAGAAGTGTACTTCCAAGAGGGTGACCTGTGGTAAATTACACGAACAAGTAAGATGTAATTGAGCCTACTCTGCACAGTCTCCGTAAAGTTACACGGAAGTTTGAGACATGGGATCTACACCCATGAACTTGCAAAATAGCTACTGGCATTGACATCTGAAAAGTTAGGAAGCATCTAACAAATGTAAAACATTTGTATTAGTTTTGTATTGCTTCCATAACAAGTTATCACAAATTTAGTGGCTTAATACAACACAAATTGACTGCTTTATAGCCCTAGAGGTCACAAGTCTGAATTAGTTTCACTGGGCTGAAGTCAAGACATAGACAGGCTTGCATTCTTTCTGGAGGTTCTAGGGGAGAATCTGTTTCCTTGCTTTTTCCAGCTTCTAGAGTCTGCCTGTACTTCTTGGGTCATGGCCCCCTCTGCATCTTCAAAGCCAGTAGTGTAGCATTGTCCACATCTCTCTCTATGACCTCTGTTTCCACTGTCATGTCTTCTCTGATTCAGCTTTCATAGTTACATTTCCTCCTCTCCCTCTGACCTCCCACTCTGGTCTTAGTGTGTTTTTTGAAAACAGATTTGAGTGTTTACCTTGTACCAGGAATTATTGTTATTATTACAATATAAGTAAAATAATAACTGATAACAATTACAACAATTAATGATAAGTGGGCTCTGCCCCCAAGGACTTCATGTCTGATAAAGGGAGAGAAACACAGAAATAGAAAATAATAATTGGATGTAATGAGAATTGTGAAAGCTGCTTGACCCTAGTGTTATGGGACCACCACATGCCTGACTCCAGTCCTGATTCCTCAACCATTGTCTACTCTTCTTAATCTGCTTCTCCCTTACCTGCTCCTATGACCTGTCTTATTTCCAATAGGAGCCCTCTGTGCAAAGAAGATAGCTTTGTAGTCAGAAATTATCCATGTGCTCCTCATCAACCTGGAAGCATCTATACTACCCCTTACCACCTGTGGGATAAAGTCTTATCTCCAAGAGCCTGATTTGCCAAGCCTTCAATAATTTGGCATTATCCTACCAGCCAGCTAATTTCTTTCTGTACCTACCCTCACCATATCCCCCCAAATGAAGCCTTTGTGTTTCAGTTTTAAGGTCGACCTCCTAGGGGAATTATTTAATATCAGTGTTTTAAAAAATCATATAGATCACATTATTGCTTCACCTTATCTAATGTCTATGCCTTGTTTCCCAATTCATTGTCAACTAATTAAGGACTAGGACTCTGTAACAGTCATCTGTCAGTTATGAGCACCTTGGACAGTGCCTTGCCAGACAGGCGCCTAGTGAATGAATGTGCAGTATTACAATACATAGCTTGACTGTTGATAAGACAATTACAAATGTAGATTGCCATATGGTCCTTTTATACAGTAAGATCACTCACTGGCATTAGTGATCACTCACCTGTAATTATTAAGAGCTTTTAAAAGGCTATTTAATAATACTTAGGGGAAAAAGCAGACCATTGGCATGAGGAAGTTAGTTTTTAAGAAAATTATTCTGGCAGCCATATGCATGAGGGGTTGAAGAGGTGAGGGAAACTGGAGGCAGGTAGACAAGCCGTAAGGCAGATGCAGTAAATCAAGCATAAGAGGTGAGTATCTGGAAGGAGTTTCCCAAACACCTAGCATAGCCTATTAACGTCCATTATTTAAATATTGCTAAAGCTTATTTGACAAATGGAAATAAGTTATCAGGCTTTATTCCATTAATTGATCAAAAAAGGTCCATTTTTAGGCAAGTAAGATCAGAGTGAATTCCAGATTTCTCACAGCAGTGATTTTTAAGCCTAATCTTCAAAGAATTCCTTTGCCATCGTGAGATTTATTTTTATTAGTATTACATCGATGTGTACATTGATGGTTTTATAGGAATTAAATAACCTGCATCTTTCGCTAGAAAAAAGAACACATACTTGTATTACAATCACAAATAAGATTTTTAGAATAAAAATTGAACATATTGATAGTGGGGATGCCAGTCATAATTTCATTTGATTCAAGACAGCCGATGCTTGTCTCTTTTCATGCTGCTCTCAATGATTGGTTGTACTTTTTAATTAGGGAGAATGTGAGCTGTGCAAAATTGATGTCTAGAATATTAAAGTAAAAAGTGGAAGGTTTATCCACAGTCTTCTGAACAATGATCTTTCATGAAGTACAATTTATATATAATGAGACACATATCTTAAGTGTACAATTTGAATTTTTTTAAAAAATTTATTTATTTATTTATGGCTGTGTTGGGTCTTTGTTTCTGTGCGAGGGCTTTCTCTAGTTGTGGCAAGCGGGGGCCACTCTTCATCGCGGTGCGCGGGCCTCTCACTATCGCGGCCTCTCCTGTTGTGGAGCACAGGCTCCAGATGCGCAGGCTCAGTAATTGTGGCTCACGGGCCCAGTTGCTCTGTGGCATGTGGGATCTTCCCAGACCAGGGCTCGAACCCGTGTCCCCTGCATTGGCAGGCAGATTCTCAACCACTGCGCCACCAGGGAAGCCCTACAATTTGAATTTTGACAATGGATTCACTTGTGCATCCACACCATAACAGAGCTATAGAACACTTCCATCAGCCCCAAAACTACCCATGTGCTCCCACCTGTCAGTCTCCATCCTACATAAGCATCATTCTTCTGATTTCCATCACCATAGGTTAGTTTTATTTTTGAATTTTATTCCAGTGGAATCATACAGTAGGTACTTGATCTGGATCCTGTCACTCAGCATAAGGTTTTGGAGATTCGTCATTGTTGGGCTTGTATCAGTAGTTCATTCTTTTTTTTTTTTTTTTTTTTTTAATTGTTGAGTCCTATTCTGTTTTGTAAACATACAACTTGTTTGTACATTATCCTTTTGATGGACATTTAGGTCGTGTCCAGTTTTTTGCTCTTAAGAATTAAGCTGCTAAGAAAGTTTTTAAGAGTGTCTCTATATTTTTTCATTGTTGATTAAATACCTAGGAGTAGAATTGCTGACTCAAAGGCTGGCTGGATGCTTAACCTTATAAACTGTCAGTTTCTGAAAATAGTTGTGCCATTTTACACTCCCATCAGCAATAGATGAGCAATTAATATGCTTTACATAATTTGGTGTTGTCAGTCTTCTGTTGCATGTGAAGTAGACCTCACTGAGGCTTTAATTTGCATCTTTCTGAGTAAAATTGATTTTGAGCATCTTTTCATGTGCTTATTGGATGTTCATATATCTTTTTTGTGAGGTGTTTTTCAGGTTTTTAACTGATTTTTCATTGGGTTGTTTGTCTTTTATTATTGATTGGTAGAATTATATATTCTGGATACAAGTCTTTTGTCAAATATACATACTACAAATATTTATTCACAGTGTGTAACATGCCCGTTTTATTTCCTAAACTGTCTTTTGATGAGCAGAAGTTTTCAATTTTGGTGAAGTCTACTTTATCAATTTTTTTATATTTAGTGCTTTTTGTGTCCAAAGAAATCTTTTCCTTTTCCAAGACAGCAATTACTCTCTCGTGTTTTCTTCGCAAAACGATGTAATTTTAGCATTTAAGTTTAGGTCTCTGCTGCAGTTTGAGTTGATATTTATATATGGTATGAGACAGGGGTTGAGATTCATTTTCTACGCGTTATCCGGTTGACCTTGTGCCATTTGTTTACAAGACTTTCTTTTCTCACGTTGAATTGCTTTGACAACCTTGTTGAAAATCAGTTAACCATATACGTGGATCTGTCTTTGGACTGTGTTCTGTTTTATTGGTTACTTTGTCAATCCCTACTCCAGTACCACACTGCTCTGATTACTGTAGCTGTACAGTCAGCCTGGAAATCGGGTAGTTTAAGTCCTTCAACTATGTTTTTCTTTTGCAAGAGTCCTTTGGCTATTTCAGATCTTTCTAATTTCCATGTAAATATTAAAATCAGTCCATTGCTATAAAACAGTCTTCTGGGATTTTGGTTGGGATTCCATGGAATCTGTAGATGAATTTGGAGACAATTTGACATCCTAATAATATTGAGTCTTCTAATCCATGAACATGGATATCTCAACAGTGTATAGTAGATTTCGGTGAAGAGGTCTTACACATCTTTTAAATTATTTCCTAAGTATTTTAAACTTTGTATGCCATTTTAAGTGGAATTATTTTATATAATTTTCTAATTGTTTGCTGCTAGTATATAGAAATACAGTTGTTATTTTCTATTGACTTTATGCCCTGTGATTTTACTAAGTTCACTTGTGAGTTCAAATAATTCTTTTGTAAGTCCCTTAGCACTTTCTAGATAGACAATCAAGTCTTTTGGAAATAAAAGTTATATTTCTGCCTTTAGGTCACTACATTTTATTTCTATTTGTTACCTTATTGTACAAGCTTATTATACTCCAGAATAAGTTGTTGAACAAAGGTGATAAGAGGAGATGTTTTCCTTGTTCCTAATCTTAGGGAAAAACTGAATGTTCCCAATCTTAGGGAGAAAATATTCAATATTTCACTATTAGATATTATGTTAGCTGTAGGTTTTTTTTGCGGTTGCCTTTTATCAGATTGAGAATGTTCAAATCTATTCCTGATTTTCTGAGGACTTTTATTATGACTAAGTTTGAATTTCATCAAAGGTTTTTTCTGCATCATTTGTGAAATAATCATATGGGGATTTTTCTCCTTAATTCTGTTGTTGTGGTGAATTATATTGTTTATTTTCAAATGTTAAACCAATCTTTACCTCCTGAGATAAACCTAACTTGCTTGTATTGTATTACCTTTTTATATATTGCTGAATTTGATTTGCTAATATTTTAAGGACCTTTATTCTGTACTCATGAAGGTTATTGATCTGTAGTTTTCTTTTCTTTTAATGTATTTGTCTGATTTGAATAACGGTACTACTGGCCTCATAAAATTAGTTGAGAATTGTTCCCATCACCTCTATTTTTAAAAATCATTTGTGTAAGATTGATAGTCTTTCTTCACTAAATGGTTGACAGAGTATACCATTGAAGCTATGTGGGCCAGTGTTTCCTTTGAAGGAACATTTTATAATTCAATTTTCTTTAATAGATACAGGACAGTTAAGAGTTTCTGTTTTATCTGTTTTATCTTACATCAGCTCTAGTAGATTGAGGTTCAGGGAATTTGTGTATTTCATTGAAGTTGTTGAATTTATTAGCATAAAATTGTGCGTAATATTCTGTTATTTTATTGACATCTGTATGATGCCTAGTGGTATCCCCTCTGTTCCTGAAACTGATCATTTGAGTCTTCTCCCTTTTTTGTTTCATCAATTTTGCTAACATTAATCATCTTAGTATTTATTAATCTTTTCACCTCTCAGATAGCCATCTTTTAACTATGTTAATTTCCTTCGCTTGCTTTCTTTTTCATTGCTTTCTGCTCTTATTTCCTACACTCTACTTATCTGGGATCAATTTACACCTTTCCTATTTTCTTACAGTGAAACTTAAATTATTGATTTTAAACCACTCTTGTGATACAAGTCATTTATGGCATAGCATATGGTCTGTCTTGGAGGATGCTCCATGTAAGCTTAAAGAAGTGTGTATTCTGCATACATTGGGGAAAGTGTTCTATAAATGTCAGTTAGATTGAGTTGGTTGATAATGTTTTATATCATTGCTGCTGTTCTGCCCAATTGTTCTATCAATTACTGAAATCTCCAAATAATATCTATTTTTCCTTTTAATTCTGTTTTGCTCTGTTGTTAGGTACACATATTTATCATTGTTAAATTCCTCTGATGTTTTGACCCTGTTATTACTTAAAACATCTCTGTCTTTGCTAATAGTTCTTGACCTGGAGTCTATTTTGCCTGATGTTAATGTAGCCTCTCCAGCTCTCTCGTGCTTACTGTTTGAGTTCATATCTGTTTTCATGCTTTCACATTCAATTCAGTTGCATCCTTGAATCTAGAGTGTGTCTCTTATAGAGAGCATGTAGTTGGATCTTTTTGAAATCAAGTCTGACAACTGCTATCTTTTGATTAGTTTTTAACCATTCATACATAATGTAATAGTAATATAGTTGGATTTAATACAGTTCAGATTTCCCATTTTACTATTTTTCTGTGTGCCTTCTTTTTTGTTCCTCTGTTCCTCCTTGACTGCCTTTTGTCATAGTTTTAGTGTACCATTTTAATTCCTCTGTTGATTTTTAAACTATATTTTTATCGAGATATAATTAACATATAGCACTATGTTAGTTTCATGCATGCAACACAACAATTCAATATTTGTATATACTGTGAAAAGATCACCATAATAAATCTAGTTAACATCAGTCACCATACATAGTTACAAATTTTTTCTCGTGATGAGAACTTGAAAGATTTATTCTCTTACCAACTTTCAAATATACAATGCAGTATTATTAGCTATAGTCACCATGCTGTACATTACATCCCTATGACTTGCTTTATAATTGGAAATTTATACCTTTTAATCACCTTCACCCATAATGTCCACCCTAAACTATATTTTAAAATTATTTTCCTAGTAGTTGATTTAGGGATTATAACATTTTTCACAGTCTCCTTCACATTAACACTAACTTAATTCAGTAAAATATAGAAATTTGTTTCAAAATTACTCCATTCCCTCCCCCCATGTTAATATTGTCATATATAGTTATAGCTATATAAGTAATAAGCCCAATAAAATAGTCCTATGCTGTCTCATTTCCCATTGATGTTCTTTAAGAGACACAAGTTACATGAAGCAATAATCATATTTCTATAGAGTATTTTATATTAACACACATATTTACCATTTCTAGTGCTTTTCATTTTACCCACTGGATTCAAGTCATTGTCTAGAGTTTAGTCCCTTTTAGCCTGATGGGCTCTTCACTATTTTTATAAAGCCAAGACTACTAGCAACAAATTCTCTCACTCTTTATTTATGAATTTGACTTTCATTTTTGAGGGATAGCTTTTCTGCATATAGAATTCTTGGTTTATAGGGTTTTAAAAAATTCCTTTCATCATTTTGATTTTGCCATTCCACTGCCTTCTGGCCTCCATTGTTTCTGGTGAGAAGAAGTCTGCCATTATTTTTTATTGATCCTCTGCTGTATGGAATTACTTATTTTTCTCTTTCCATGTTTAGAATTGTCTGTCTTTGGCTTTCCACACTTATACTATGATGTGTTCAGGTGTGAATCTCTTTGCATTTATTTTACTTGCATCTTGTTGAATTTCTTGGATATGTAAATTAATAGTCTTCATCAGATTCGATGGAGGAATCAAAAGCTTTACAGACAAGCAAAAGCTAAGAGAATTCAGCACCACCAAACCAGTTCTACAACAAATGCTAAAGGAACTTCTCTAAGTGGGAAACACAAGAGAAGAAAAGGACCTACAAATACAAACCCAAAACAATTAAGAACGTGGTCATAGGAACATACATATCGATAATTACCTTAAATGTGAATGGATTAAACACTCCAAAAGACACAGGCTTGCTGAATGGATACAGAAACAAGACCCATATATATGCTGTCTACAAGAGACCCACTTCAGACCTAGGGACACATACAGATTGAAAGTGAGGGGATGGAAAAAGATATTCCATGCAAATAGAAATCAAAAGAAAGCTGGAGTAGCAATACTCATATCAGATAAAATAGACTTTAAACCAAAGAATGTTACAAGAGACAAGGAAGGACGCTACATAATGATCAAAGGATCAATCCAAGAAGAAGATATAACAATTATAAATATATATGCACCCAACATAGGAGCACCTCAATACATAAGGCAACTGCTAACAGCTATAAAAGAGGATATCGACAGTAACACAGTAGTAGTGGGGGAGTTTAACACCTCACTTACACCAGTGGACAGATCATCCAAAATGAAAATAAATAAGGAAACAGAAGCTTTAAATGACACAATAGACCAGATAGATTTAATTGATATTTATAGGACATTCCATCCATAAACAGCAGATTACACTTTCTTCTCAAGTGCGCATGGAACATTCTCCAGGATAGATCACATCTTGGGTCACAATTCAAGCCTCAGTAAATTTTAAAAAATTGAATCATATCAAGCATCTTTTCTGACCACAATGCTATGAGATTAGAAATGAATTACAGGGGGGCTTCCCTGGTGGCGCAGTGGTTGAGAATCTGCCTGCCAATGCAGGGGACATGGGTTCGAGCCCTGGTCTGGGAAGATCCCACATGCCGCAGAGCAGCTGGGCCCGTGAGCCACAATTACTGAGCCTGCGCATCTGGAGCCTGTGCTCCACAACAAGAGAGGCCGCGATAGTGAGAGGCCCGCGCACCGCGATGAAGAGTGGCCCCCGCTTGCCACAACTAGAGAAAAGCCCTCGCACAGAAACGAAGACCCAACACAGCCATAAAAATAAATAAATTTTTTTAAAAAAAGAAATGAATTACAGGGAAAAAACTGTAAAAAACACAAACACATGGAGGCTAAACAATACGTTACTAAATAACCTAGAGATCACTGAAGAAATCAAAGAGGAAATCAAAAAATACCTAGAGACAAATGACAATGAAAACACGACGATCCAAAACCTATGGGATGCAGCAAAAGCAGTTCTAAGAGGGAAGTTTATAGCTATACAAGCCTACCTCAAGAAACAAGAAAAATCTCAAGTAAACAATCTAACCTTACACCTAAAGGAACTAGAGAAAGAAGAACAAACAAAACCCAAAGTTAGCCGAAGGAAAGAAATCATAAAGATCAGAGCAAAAATAAATGAAATAGAAACAAAGAAAAACAATAGCAAAGATCAATAAAACTAAAAGCTGGTTCTTTGAGAAAAAAAAATAGTCTTCATCAAATTTAGGAAGTTTCAACTATTATTTCTTCAAGAATTTTTCTGCCTTTGCCTTTTTCTCTCCTTTCCTTCTGGGGCTCTCACATATGTTTGTATGCTTGACATCCTACAGGTCTCTAAGGGTCTGTTCATTTATCTTTATTCTCAGCTCTTCAGATTGGATTATTTCTATTGATCAACCTTGAATTGCACTGATTCTTCTGCCATTTCAAAACTATTATTACTTTCTAGTGAATTTTTATTTCAGTTACTATACTTTTCAACTCCAGTATTCTCTTTATAATTTATCTGTCTTTTTTTTTTAATTAATATATTTTTGGCTGTGTTGGGTCTTCATTTCTGTGCGAGGGCTTTCTCTAGTTGCGGCAAGCGGGGGCCACTCTTCATCACAGTGTGCGGGCCTCTCACTATCGCGGCCTCTCTTGTTGCAGAGCACAGGCTCCAGACGCGCAGGCTCAGTAGTTGTGGCTTACGGGCCCAGTTGCTCCGTGGCATGTGGGATCTTCCCAGACCAGGGCTCGAACCCATGTCCCCTGCATTGGCAGGCAGATTCTCAACCGCTGCACCACCAGGGAAACCCCTGTCTGTCCTTCTTGATGATCTCTATTTATTCATTCATTGTTGTTTTCTGTAATTCATCAAATATGGTTTCCTTTACTACTTTGAACACATTTATAATAGCTTCTTTGAAGCCTTTGTCTACTATACAATCAGGGAACATTAGAGTTGGTTTCTAATGACTACTTTTTTCCATGAATATGTGTCACACTCTCCTGTTTCTTCACATGTCTCACAGTTTTTTTGTTGAAAACTTGATAATGTAGCAACTCTGGGTTCTGATATTTTCCCTGAAGATTATCGTTGTTGCTGTTTTTTGTTTGTTTCACTCTTTAGTAATTTGCCTGAGCAGATTCTGTGAAATCTGTCTCCCCTGTAGTATGCTTCCACTGATATCTCTGCTCAGTTTGTATGTAGACATATACATAGGTTTTTTTGTTTGTTTCAGTTTTTAGGTCTGGTATTCTGGGAGTCATCCCATATGTCCATGTAGGTTGGTCATGAGAGGTTGTGCTCAACCACTTTGCCAGTATGTCCTCTGTTCACAATTTATGAATCTCTATATGGGGTGGGTAATGCATTTAAACCTCAGGTTATTTTAAATTTTGCTCTGGTCTTTATCTGGGCACTTTGAGGTCTTTTATGTGTATGTGCATAGCCTTAGGTGTGGTTAGGAGTATGAATAGCTTGGATCCTCTCTGGTATTCTCTGCATGTGCATGTAGCCTCAGCCATAATTATGCTTTCCCCAACATGACAGTATCCTCAGGCCAATAGAACTACTTGGCCCTTCCCACTTGCCCACTATTGAGATAATCATTTCTACCAAACACGCCACTGGGAATGGGCATTCCCCACCACTCCAAATTAAGTGAGCCCCTTTACCTGCAGCAGATAAACTGCCAACCCCATGGCCTGGCCTGCCCTGGCAGAACCTCCATGTCAGTCTTGCTGTCCAACACCAATAGTGAGACACCAATAATTTTAAGTGACATTTCTTCAAATATCCAACTAGAAATTGATGAAACATGGTTATATAGGTTGGAAAAGCAGCAAAGCAGCACTTACATGAATCCTGAAATGCATTGCTGCCCTTGTGAGGGTTTTGATCATTCAGCCATCCCCCGGACCTTCATGGAAATGAGCACCCACTTCCTTGACCATTTCAATGTAGTTAAATGGACCCAGCCATGACAATAGAGAAATAGGCTATTTCCCAAAACACACACATCTGCAAGGTAAACATTTAGTCCATTTTCTGACTTTATAACCATCTTCACCCATCCCATTATGTGCAATTGGCTTTACAGCCCCCTCCCTGAAAAGAGCAGGGGACACAATCAATCCGTTTTGTTGAATGCAGCTTATTCAGCCCCCAGAAAAAGATCTTCTGACTGTTATTGTCAATTCTGTCGAAACATTAGGACAGGGCAGAATAAAACTGACCGACAGGGCTTCCCTGGTGGCGCAGTGGTTGAGAATCCGCCTGCCAATGCAGGGCACACAGGTTCGAGCCCTGGTCTGGGAAGATCCCACATGCCGCGGAGCGACTGGGCCCGTGAGCCACAACTACTGAGCCTGCGCATCTGGAGCCTGTGCTCTGCAACAAGAGGGGCCGCGATAGTGAGAGGCCCGCGCACCGCGATGAAGAGTGGTCCCCACTTGCCACAACTAGAGAAAGCCCTCGCACAGAAGCGAAGACCCAACACAGCCAAAAATAAATTAATTAATTAATTAATTAAAAAAAAATATGTACTTAAAAAAAAAATTAAAAAAAAAAAAAAGACCTGACCGACATAGGTATTTACCCCTCTTGCATTTGGCTGTTTTGTGTAACATCCGGAATAATGGGCACAAAAATGAAGACAGAATGCAAAGGAAGATGAAAATAAGATGGAGAAATACACATGGTTAATATCAACCCATATTTTTAAATAGAGAAGATATAGAATTCACTGCTAAGCTTTTCTGGGTTTAGGTCTATTTGTGGCAAGGAGCTTTATTATCACTTTGTTTTATAGGTTTCCAGCTCACTATTTCTATTGCTTACTTTCTTCTTGAATATCAGTCCCTTTGGAAGCCAAAATACACAGAAATAGGGCAAAGCCTTTGGTGGAAAATCCTCCTTACCAAATGGAAATATCGATTTATGAACAACAACAAGAAGTTGTGTAAAAATAAGACTGCACCTGCAGAAGAAAAAAATTGACATAGTAATTTGCTGTATACTTTCATAATTGCATAGTGGAATCTCTAGAAATAATATGTAGAAATAGAAATTCATTGTAAATGAATATCAGTTGCTTATTCCCAAATGTATTTTAAAGTCACTATAACATCTGGGTTAGATTGCAGGAAATACACAGTGAAAAGCAGAAGCATTTCTATTATATCTGTGTTATCTCAAAAATTATTTTACATTATACTTAATGTAAAATAATTGTTAATGGTATGTTTGTAAGTCTATTTTAAACTCTTATTTACTTATTCACTGAAAAAAAAAATCAGTTAAGAGCAAAATCTCTTTCAAAAAATTTGCTGCTTTATACTCAGATTATATTATCACCTGTAGCTAATGTTAAATGTGGACAGCAGAATAAAATCAAGAGAAATTATACCTCTAAAAAGTACAAAACAAAACCAAAAATAAAAACAAGAAACAGAAAATTATCCCTAAGTTGTGGCAGAGATCTTTTCTCTTGAAAGAATTTCCTTAAGGAAAAGAATGAAGAGAGACACCTTTATCATTTCAGAATTCAGGGAGAGATTTATATAGGGATCATTTAGGAACAGTGAGGCAAAGCATCTGGGTCCCAACTGGGCATGAAAGAGGAAAAGTAGCTGCTGTCTGGCTGCATAGTTGTTTTATCATTCTCCCCTTGTGTATCTATAGTACTGCATTGACCCGGGTTCCAGCAGGAAACAGATGGCACACTCAACCTAGATTATTTCTAGAGGATTTAAGAAGGGGACTTTCAGCAAAGCTGTGGGGAAAGTGGAGAGAAATTGCAGCGCTCTGGGACCCGTAAGAATAGAGCTGTTACCACCTCAGGTCCAAAGGACCCAGAAGAAAGCATATTTACAGAGTACTAGAGAGAAGCCTCTCTTAAGGGGACCCTACGGGGCAGAACCCTGGGGAATAGAGATGCTAACATCTCTTTCCTTTCTGTCTCTGTCCTCGTGCTGTGGCGCCCAGGGTCCACACATCACAGGAAGCTGGAGGACAAGGGGACTCAGTGATAGAGTCTCTACGCATCAGCCTCCTGGCTGAGGAGAGAAAAGATAGAGAAGGGCAGGGAGCGGAGCTCGAGGGGCAAATGGAAGAAAGCTGACCCCTGTGTTATTTTAGAATGCTGCTCTTATGGAACCTATAGTCCAGTGGGGAGACGTGGTTAAAAACAACCACAACAAAATTAAATATGAACACCAGGGAGAAAAGCATAAATGCAGTACTCTAATCCAAATTTTTTTACGAAGGACCTTCCTCCTATCTCAGATGAACTACCCAAAGGGTATCCCCATGGGGCAGTCTGTGGTCCCCTCTCTTTTGAAACACACTAAGTGTTTCTGGGACCAGTTGAGTTTAGTAGAATTATATGTTTTTTGAAAAGCTACTATGTGCCAGGCATATAGTTTAAAATTGGTAATATAAAGTTGGTAAAGACTCAACCCTCAAGGGCCTGGTAGGGAGAGAAGAAAGGCACGTTTAAACAGTGTCTGGATGGACCTATCAAGGGAGACCCGCGTGGGGGGAAGGGAGACCGGGACTCATTGCTCCTCTTAAACGCTTTGTATGTATAAATTCATTCTTCCCCTCACTAACCCGAGAGGATTCGTTCTTTTCGTCATCCTCATCTTACATATGAGAAAACTGAGGCACAAAAAGTTAAAAGCCCAAGGTCACACAGTAAGTAAGCCTTGGAGGTGGGATTTGAGCTAGGTACTGTGGCTCTAGTCCTGCGGCCAATTCTAAGCCTTACACTGCCCTCCCAGCCGCTTCCCAACTCTGAAAGGTAACAAAAAGAGGAAGAATGGGAGGAGGGAAGTGTTTTTAATGATAATGATAGCTGTCATTTAAGGAGGAACTACAGACATACCTTGGAGATCCTGTGGGTTTGGTTGCAGACCTCCAGAGTAACAGGAATATTGCAATAAAGTCAATATGAATTTTTTGGTTTCCCAGTGTGTATAAAAGTTATGTTTACACTACACTGTATTCTGTTAAATCTTCAGTAGCATTATGTCTAAAACAACAATGTACATACGTTAATTTAAAAATACTTTATGGCTGAAAAATGCTGTCATCTGCGCCTTCAGCGAGTCATAATTTTTTTGCTGGTGGAGGGTCTTGCCTCCATGTTGATGGCTGCTGACTGATTATGGTGGTGTTTGCCGAAGGTGGAGGTAGCTGTGGCAATTTCTTCACGTAAAACAACAGTGAAGTTTGCTGCCTCCATTGACTGTTCCTTTCATGAATGATTTCTCTGTAGCATGCACTGCTGTTTGATAGCATTTTATCCGTAGTAGAACTTCTTTCCAAATTTTGAGTCCTCTCAAACCCTGCCACTGCTTTATGAACTAAGTTTCTGTAATATTCTAAATCATTTCTCGTCATTTCAACAATCTTCACAGCATCTTCACCAGGAGTAGATTCCATCTCAAGAAACCACTTTCTTTGCTCATCTGTAAAAGCAATTCCTCATCCGTTAAAGTTTTGTCATGAGATTGCAGCAATTCAGTCACATCTTCAGGCTCCACATCTAATTCTACTTTTCTTATTATTTCCACCATATCTGCAGTTCCTTCCTCTGCTGAAGTCTTGGACCCCTCAAAGTCATCCATGAGGATTGGAATCAAGTTCTTCTAAATTCCTGTTAATGTTGCTATTTTGACCTCTTCCCATGAATCTCGAATGTTCTTCACGGCATCTAGAATGATAAATATTTTCAATTGACTTTGCCCAGATCCCTGAGAGGAATCGCTATCTATGACATCTGTAGCCTCACAAAATGTATTTCTTTTTTTTTCTTGGGGGGGGGGTGTTGGGTGATGACTATTTGTTCTTTTTTTCCTTCCATTTTTATTGAGATATAATTGACAAACAGCACTGTAAGTTTAAGGTGTACAGCATAATGATTTGACTTACATACATCATGAAATGATTATCACAATAAGTTTAGTGAACGTCCATTATCTCAGATACATACAAAAGTAAAGAAATAGAAAAAAAATTTTCTTGTATTGAGAATGCTTAGGATTTACTTTCAGCAAAACTTTCATATATAAATACAGCAGTGTTAATTATATTTATCATGTTGTACAGTACATCCCTAGTTCTTATTTCTCTTATAACTTGAAGTTTCTACCCTTTGACCGCCTCCATCCAATTCTTCCTCCCTGCAACCCCCGCCTCTGGTAACCAAAAATCTCTTTTTCTAAGTTTGTTTTTGAAGTGTAATTGACCTACCACACTATGTTAGTTTCTGTTACACAACATAGTGATTCACTTCTTCTGTACATTTCAAACTGATCACCATGACAAGTTTAGTCACAATGCGTCACCATACAAAGATATTACATAGGTATTGACTAACTGTATTCCTCACACTGTACAATTCATATCCTTGACTCATTTATTTTGTAACTGGAAGTTTGTACCTCTTAATCTCCCTCACCTATTTCTTTCCTTCCCCTAACCTGCTCCGTTCTGGCAAACACCTGTTTGTTCTCTGTGTCTATGACTGTTTTTGTTTTTTATGTTTGTTCTTTTGTTTTTTAGATGTCACGTATAAGTGGAATCATACAGTATTTATCTTTCTCTGTTTGACTTATTTCAATTAGCACAATACCCTCTAGGTCCATCCATGTTGTTGAAATGGCATTATTTCATTCTTTTTTCTGGCTGAGTAATATCCTCTTGTATATATGTGTACCACATCTTCTTTATCCATTCGTCTGTTGATGGATGCTTGGGTTGCTCCCATGTCTTGCCTATTGTAAATAACGCTGCAGTGAACATAAGGGTGCATATATCTTTTCTAACTAGCATTTTCATTTTCTTTGGATATAAACCCAAAAGTGGAATTGCTGCGTCATATGGTAGTGCTGTTTTTCGTTTTTTTGAGGACTCTCCATAGTGGCTGCTCCCATTTACATTCCCACCAGCAGTGCTCAAGGGTTTCCTTTTTGCCACATCCTTCCCAATACTTATTATTTTTTTGTCTTTTTGATAATAGCCATTCTAACAGGTGTGAATTGGTATCTCATTGTGGTTTTGATTTGCATTTCCCTGATAATTGGTGATGTTGAACATCTTTTCATATGCCTGTTGG
The DNA here is from genome assembly GCF_028021215.1 of Eschrichtius robustus. Lineage (NCBI taxonomy): Eukaryota > Metazoa > Chordata > Mammalia > Artiodactyla > Eschrichtiidae > Eschrichtius > Eschrichtius robustus. Next base: position 89,928,325 of record NC_090827.1, on the reverse strand, counting down.
CCTTTTGTATGTCTTCTTTGGAAAGATGTCTATTCAGATCCTCTGCCCATTTTTTAGTCAGGTGGTTTGTATTTTTTGATGTTGAGTTGTATGAGTTATATGTGTATTTTGTGTATATTTTGGATATTAACCCTTTATCAGATATATTGTTTGCAGGTTTCTTCTCCCATTCAATAGGTGCCTTTTTATTTTGTTAATAATTTCCTTTGCTGTGCAAAACCTTTTTGGTTTTATTAGGTCCAATTTGTTTATTTTTGCTTTTGTTTCCCTGGCCTGAGGAGACATATCCCCCAAAAGTATTACTAAGACTGATGTCAAAAAGCTTACTGCCTCTGTTTTCTTTTAGAAGTTTTATGGTTTTAGGTCTTACTTATTCAAGTTTTTAATCCATTTTGAATTTATTTTTGTGCATGGTGTGAGAGATTAGTCCAGTTTGATTCTTTTACATGTAGCTGTCCAGTTTTCCCAACACCATTTATTGAAAAGGTTTTCTTTTCCCCATTGTATATCCTTCCCTCTGTTGTCATAGATTAATTGCCCATATAAGTGTGGGTTCATTTCTGGGCTCTCTATTCTGTTCCATTGATCTGTGTGTCTGTTTTGTGCCAGTACCTACTGTTTTGATTACTGTAGCTTTGTAGTATAATTTGAAATCAGGGAGCATGATACCTCCAGTTTTGTTCTTCTCTCTTTAGATTGTTTCGGCTATTTGGAGTCTTTTGTGTTTCCATACAAATTTGGGTATTATTTTTCTCTTACCAAGCCTTCTCCATTAGAGGAATCACTATCTATGGCAGCTATAGCCTTACAAGATGTAGTTCTTAAGTAATAAGACTTGAAAATCAAAATTACTCCTTGATCAATGGGCTGCAGAATAGATGTGTATTAGTAGATGTGAAAACGTCATTAATCTCATTGTATATCTCCATCATAGCTCTTGGGTGACCAAGTACCTTATCAATGAGCAGGAATATTTTGAAAGGGATCTTTTTTTCTGGTGAGTAAGTCTCAATAGTAGGCTTAAAATATTCAGTAAACCATGTTATAAACAGATATGCTCTCATCCAGGCTTTAGTCCATTTATAGAGCACACACAGAGTAGACTGAGCCTAATCCTTAAGGATCCTAGGTTTCTGACAATGGTAAATGAGCACTGGCTTCAGCTTAAAGTCACCAGCTGCATTAACCCTTAGTGAGACAGTCAGCTTTTCCTTTGAAGCTTTAGAGCTGGGCATTGACTTCTGCTCTCTAGCTCTGAAAGTCCTAGATGGCAGCTACTTCCAATGTAAGGCTTTTTCATCTACGTTGAAAATCTGATGTTTAGTGTAGCCACTTTTCATTAATTATCTTAGCTAGATCTTCTGGATAACTTGCTGCATCTTCTACATCAACACTTGCTGCTTCTCCTTGCACTTTTATGTTATGGAGACAGCTTCTTTACTAAACCTCATGAACCAGCCTCTGCCAGCTTCAAACTTTTCTTCTACAGCTTCCTCACCCCTCTCAGCCTTCATAGAATTGAAGAGTTAGGGCGTTGCTCTGGTTTTGGCTTTGGCTTAAGAGAATGTTGTGTCTGATTTGATCTTCTACCCAGACCACTAAAGCTTTCTCCGTATCAGCAATAAAGCTGTTTTTCTTTCTTATCATTTGTGTGTTCACTGCAGTAGCACTTTTAATTTCCTTCAAGAATGTTTCCTTTGCAGCCACAACTTAGCTAACTGTTTGGCACAAGAGACCTAGATTTTAACATGCCTTCCTCACTAAGCTTAATCATTTCTGGTTTTTGATTTAAAGTGTGACTCTTCCTTTCACTTGAATGCTTTGAGGCCATTTTAGGGTTATTAATTGGCCTGACTTCAATATTTTTGTGTCTCAGGGAATAAAGAGGCCCAAGAAAAGGGAGAGAGACAGGGGAGTGGCTGGTTGACGGAGCAGTCAGAACACACACGTTTATTAATAAGTTCATTGTCGTATGGGTGGGATTTGTGGCTCCCCCAAAACAATGACAATAGTTAACATCAGAGATCACAGATCTCAAGTATAATAATAATGAAAAAGTTTGAAATATTGTGAGAATTGCCAAAATGTGACAGAGACATGAAGTTTGCAAATGCTGTTGGAAGAATGGTACAGATAGATTTGATCAATGTAGGGTTGCCACAAACCTTCAATTTATAAAAGCATGCAGTATCTGTGAAGCACAACAAAGCAAAGCACAATAAAATGAGGTCTGCCAGTACTGTGTCCCAGCATTGTTAACCACTTTATTTTTATTTTTTTAACCAGTACTAAACAATTAGTTAATGTTTATTTAATCTTTTCAAACCACACCTGTACTATAAGCAGGTTAAAAGCATGGAGTAATGATTCTCTGAAGTCTCCCATCTTTGCACTGGGTAGCTTCTGTCCATCATACATGATGATACAATGAGATTCATCACTGTCTAAAAATAGAAGAAATTATAGTAATAGAATATTAAGATCAATATAAAAACTTTCATTATACTATGTTTTTACTCCATCCTATTATCTTACATTTGAATCATCATGATATAAAATACTTTTATTTTAAGCTAACTTACGGGTACAAGAATCCTAACTAAAACTCTCTCCTTTACACAAAGACAGTAACATTCTTGTAGCTAAATCAAAGTGGTCTGACTAAACATAGCTTTCTGATGTGTCTACAATGTTGTTAATTCCCTAGGGAGAAATAGAACTGTCTTTTCCATACAATTTCTCTTCAGTACAGTGAGTATAACGTTGCTTATCTCAGGCAATATTTTAGAGCAGTTATGCATAGCCTTTTAGTGTTCAATAACTTAAGTTAATAGTCTCTCAATTTAAAATCGCCAGCCTATTTCTTGCAGAAGCCACAGTTCTTTTAACGGAAGACTGTTAAAAATGAAAAACAAAAACAAAAAGGCATCCCATGACCTTAAGCATAGGATATGTAATCTATTGCTCAGACTGGAAAAAAAGATTACTTATAAAATGATTACATTACAGCCATATTTCATTTCTGAGGTAGGAAAAAATTGCAGAATAACAGTGGTTTTTCCCCCCTGAGCCTTGCTTTATTTCCCAACTTTGAAATAGTTTAGGTGCTTAGGAAAGCCTGTTGAGAACTTTATTCTACTCGGATAGTATTTCTTGAACACTGAATGCAGTTTGGGCTGTAAAAATAGTAAAGCCTCTCTCTCTTAAGCATCAGTAATTCTTTTTTTTGTTTTTTCTTTTTAACATCTTTATTGGAGTATAATTGCTTTACAATGGTGTATTAGTTTCTGCTGTATAACAAAGTGAATCAGCTATATGCATACGTATATCCCCATATCCCCTCCCTCTTGCGTCTCCCTCCCACCCTCCCTACCCCACCCCTCTAGGTGGTCACAAAGCACTGAGCTGATCTCCCTAAAGCATCAGTAATTCTTTAAGTCAGACCCATTGACCTTTCCAGTCAGTCTGAATCCTTGCACAATTTGAATTGTGTAAATATGCGGGTGCAGTACCATCATTGATACTCAACATTTATTGGATTTGTATTTGGCTCCAGCTATTATACTAGGCACATTCGCAAAATATCTCTCTGTTTTAGGTTTTGAGACATTGGTTTCTCCTTTCCTGGGTTCTGCTTACTGGGCACTTACTGATATTGTAGGTAAAGTTGCACCATGAGTATCCTTGGAAAATTACTTTACCTCTCAAGACTCCCATTTCCATAACTGTAAAAGTTGTTTCAGAGTTCCTTCTGTTAGAATTGTTGTGAGAAATTGACAAATGTCAATAATGTAATGATAATAGGTACCCTCTAATTAACACGCAGGACCTTGAGTGATTATTAAGTTATTTTCAGATTATTAGGAAGGCATTACTATTACTTCTCTTTTACTGATAAGGAAGCCTAAGCTCAGAGAGGGTTAGTAACTTGCCCAGCATCACACAGCTGGCATGTACTGGAGGCAGAGCTCACATCCGCATCTGCCTGACTCCGAAGCTCCAAGCCACTGCTGTGCTGCACTGCAGTCATTATAGACTCACCCAATTGCCTCAAATCCAGCCTTCTGCGATCAGTGAAAAGCCTTCTCCCACCCAAAATGTATAAACGATCAGAATTTATACTGGTAATATTTTAATGTAGAAAAATCTGTTTTATCCAACTATGGAGGAATATTAGGCTCAATACACGTGGCTTTAGGGAAAATTCTCTATGAGGACCAATCAGCTTTTCTTTTTTTTTTTTAATTTAAAAAAAAGTTTTATTGGAGCCTAGCTGATTTTCAATATTGTGTTAGTTTCAGGTGTACAGAAAAGTGATTCAGTTATGCATATACATATATTCAGTCCTTTTCAGATTATTTTCCCATATAGGTTGTTACAGAATATGGAATAGGGTTCCCTGTGCTATACAGTAAGTCCTTGTCGGTTATCTATTTTACACATAGTAGTTTGTACATGTCAATCCCAAACTCCTAATTTATCCCTCCCCCTCACGTTTTCCCTTTGGTAACCATAAGTTTGTTTCCGAAATCTGTGAGTCTGTTTCTCTTTTGTAAATAAGTTCATTTATATATATGTTTTTAATATAAATTTATTTATTTATTTTTGGCTGTGTTGGGTCTTCATTGCTGCACGGGGGCTTTCTCTCGTTGCGGTGAGCAGGGGCTACTCTTCGTTGCGGTGCGCGGGCCCCTCATCACCATGGCTTCCCTTGCTGTGGAGCATGGGCTCCAGGCGCGCGGGCTTCAGCAGTTGTAGCATGCGGGCCCAATCAGCTTTTTTGACAGACGAAATAATTTCTAAAAGATAGCACTTATGTTCTCTTTAATGTGTGTGTTTAATTTTTTAATTCCATGTGCTTGTATATGTCACCTAAGAGTTCTTTTTTTTTTTTTAATTATTTATTTATGTATTTATTTATTCATTTATGGCTGTGTTGGGTCTTCGTTTCTGTGCGAGGGCTTTCTCCAGTCGCGGCAAGCGCACCTAAGAGTTCTTAATGGCACTGGAAGATTTTAGTTCTATATTATGATAATCATAGTGGCCAACGTTATAATCAATTACAAATGTAGGACTATTGTTGCCACAGTTTATTGAAATCCTAATCGTCCTGTTTAGGGGCATTACCTCTTTTCAGAAGCCTGGTGTATTCGAGTGATTTGACACTTAACAGGATAAGACTCAACAGTGTATAAGTCTTAAGATTTTTGTAGTATTCCTAAAGAATTGGAACTTAAATTTTATTAGTGGGTATCATATGGAAATTTACATGTAGTGGGGGAATCAGATAATTTGACAAAGAGTTTTATTGATACCTCGATAGTATCTGAGGAGTATAAAATGATGGAGAAAACTGTCATCTCTGGGAAGGGTATTTAGGATCCTTCTATGTGCTCTTTTTTTTTTTTTTAACATCTTTATTGGAGTATAATTGCTTTACAATGGTGTGTTAGTTTCTGCTTTATAACAAAGTGAATCAGTTATACATATACATATACCCCCATATCTCTTCCCTCTTGCATCTCCCTCCCTCCTACCCTCCCTATACCACCCCTCTAGGTGGTCACAAAACACTGAGCTGATCTCCCTGTGCTATGCGGCTGCTTCCCACTAGCTATCTATTTTACATTTGGTAGCGTATATATGTCCATGCCACTCTCTCACTTTGTCCCAGCTTACCCTTCCCCCTCCCCGTGTCCTCAAGTCCATTCTCTAGTAGGTCTGCGTCTTTATTCCCGTCTTGCCCCTTCTTCATGACAATTTTTGTTTTAGATTCCATATATATGTGTTAGCATACGGTATTTGTTTTTCTCTTTCTGACTTACTTCACTCTGTATGACAGACTCTAGGTCCATCCACCTCACTACAAATAACTCAGTTTCATTTCTTTCTATGGCTGAGTAATATTCCATTGTATATATGTGCCACATCTTCTTTATCCATTCATCTGTTGATGGACACTTAGGTTGCTTCCATGTCCTGGCTATTGTAAATAGAGCTGCAATGAACATTGTGGTACATGACTCTTTTTGAATTATGGTTTTCTCAGGGTATATGCCCAGTAGTGGGATTGCTGGGTCGTATGGTAGTTCTATTTTTAGTTTTTTAAGGAACCTCCATACTGTTCTCCATAGTGGCTGTATCAATTTACATTCCCACCAACAGTGCAAGAGGGTTCCCTTTTCTCCACACCCTCTCCAGCATTTATTGTTTGTAGATTTTTTGATGATGGCCATTCTGACCGGTGTGAGATGATAAAGGAAACCATAAACAAGACAAAAAGACAACCCTCAGAATGGGAGAAAATATTTGCAAATGAAGCAACTGACAAAGGATTAATCTCCACAATTTACAAGCAGCTCATGCAGCTCAATATCGAAAAAACAAGCAACCCAATCCAAAAATGGGCAGAAGACCTAAATAGACATTTCCCCAAAGAAGATATACAGATTGCCAACAAACACATGAAAGAATGCGCAACATCATTAATCATTAGAGAAATGCAAATCAAAACTTCTATGTGCTCTTGAATGGGGTTAGGAGATGAAGATTCTGGGGAATGTCCTCAGAGCTCTTGGGGCTTAAGTTTTCTCATTTAAACTAAGAGGTTGGCTCTTAATCAGTTTACTATACACATTCTGTGAGATTGAAGGATCACTGCAAATGTTTTATTTAAATTCCTTTAAAATATATTTTGGCAACATCCTCTGGAAGGTCATTAGCATTGAGTTATTCTAAATCAATATAGCCCCTCTAATCCATAGCCCAGAATGTTCCACCAGTCTCAGGACCTCACAGTCCATCTTGGGGGACTTCCCTCAATTCCTTGGCTCTACCAGTGCCTGTTGGACTTCTTTCTAGGGCCCCAGACCTCCAGGTTCTCCTATAGCCAGAGTGACCCCATGCATCTGATGGCCCTATCGCTACAGCTCATTTACAGGAAACTTCCTCTTGTGATGAATCATATAAAAGTAGGGAGTGAAGGAAGACAGTTCCGTTGGAAGGGTAGAATGTGGATGAGGTGCACATACCTCTCTGCCCAACACCGGTGAGTATCTGGTGCTCAGGATGCTGTGATAGCCCTTGTAGTTGGTTGTCACCTAGAACCAAGCTTGCACATTTGTCTTTGCAGCCTTGCACTCTCTTTGTGTCCCTTCAACGACTAGAGACCTGTGGTGGGGGGTATCAGAGAGGGTTGTAGACAGAAATACTGGGAGCTTGTTTGCCTTCAGGGATGACACTCTTAGTAGTTGTTTGACTTGTGAGGTGCCTCTCTCTGTCAACTCCACTGTTAGAGATATTCTTCCATGTCTAATGATGGGCAGGACTGATTTAAAAAAATATATATTGGAACTGTATATGACCTTGGGTACCATCTTGGATACCCCATTAATTTAGTACTCCTTCACATACCACCCCCCACCCCCCCACCCCACAATACACTCATGTTATCAGTAAGGAACAGAAGCCTATTTAAACTAGTCATTATTGGCAAAACTTGAATTTAGTTCATGGGTCTCCCTTTCTAGCCAACCTTACAGCACACTATGTAACTTTTAAGGAAGTAGACATTTTATTTTGTGGGGTTTCTTTTGGTGATCTCTGATATGTGTTCCCTGTAATTCAGTAACATTTGGTCATTTTTCCAAAGCTCTGAAATCATTGGGGAAAAAATGGGGTGCTAAAACAAATTTATAAATAATTATCCTAAAAGTTTCTCCTTTATTTTCAAATATGATTTAGTTGGCTAATCTCTAAGACCTTCTGTAATGTACAATATAATAATGTATTTGTAGTATTATAGAAGAGATTAATAAGGGCATCCTGATTTATAATTTTTATAAGTACCCAAGAATCAAATCAAAAAGATACTTTGGCATTTTCACAAATTCATTTTTATTAAGTGATTTGTTGTCCTCATGATGGATGCTATTTCCTAACATTTAATTTTCTTTGAGAAAACATATACAGTTTTTAAAATTTTTTAACCCTCAAATTTGTTTTATTTGATTACAAAAGTAATACATGCTTGCTTTAAAACATTTTAAGACACACAGAAATACACAAGGTAAAGTATAAGTTTCTTCTCTCCATCTTCCCCACTCCCTTCAAGGAATATCTACTGTTAATAGTTAGGTATGTATTCTTCTAGACTTTCTTACTTTTCATACAAACAAAAGTAAGTAATATATAGTTTTTAACTTTTTTACAAAAATGAGGTCAAAGTACAGTGTAACATTCTGCAACTTACTTTTTTCAACCAACAGTATGTCATGGTACTTTTATCAAAGTTATTTATAGTTTTTTTTGTTTTTTTTAAATTTTTATTTATTTATTTATTTATGGCTGTGTTGGGTCTTTGTTTCTGTGCGAGGGCTTTCTCCAGTTGCAGCAAGTGGGGGCCACTCTTCATCGCGGTGTGCGGGCCTCTCACTGTCGTGGCCTCTCTTGTTGCGGAGCACAGGCTCCAGACGCGCAGGCTCAGCAATTGTGGCTCACGGGCCTAGTCGCTCCGCGGCATGTGCGATCTTCCCAGACCAGGACTCGAACCCGTGTCCCCTGCATTGGCAGGCAGATTCTCAACCACTGTGCCACCAGGGAAGCCCAATATAGTTTTTTTAATGACTGAGTAGTAGTCCAGTAGTATGGGTCAATACTGTATTGATTAACATTTAGGGTTTTTCCCTCAATTTTCACCTTTTATTTTTGTTCATTTATTAACTTTTTTTTAAATTGAAGTATAGTTGATTTACAATGCTGTTGTTAATTTTTGCTGTACAGCAAAGTGATTCAGTTATACATATACATATATATATATACACACACACATTCTTTTTTATGTTCTTTTCTATTATGGTTTATCACAGGATATTAAGTATAGTTCCCTGTGCTAAAGCATAGGACCTTGTTGTTTATCCATTCTATATATAATAGTTTCCATCTGCTAATCCCAAACTCCAACTCCATTCCTCCCCCATCTCCCCTCCCCCTTGGCAACCACAAGTCTGTTCTCTATGTCTGTGAGTCTGTTTCTGTTTTGTAGATAAGTTCATTTGTGTCATATTTTAGATTCCACATGTAAGTGATATCATATGGTATTTGTCTTTCTCTTTCTGACTTACTTCGCTTAGTATGATAATCTCTAGGTCCATCCATGTTGCTGCAAATGGCATTATTTCATTTCTTTTTATGGCTGAGTAATATTCCATTGTATATATTTACCACATCTTCTTTATCCATTCATCTGTTGATGGACATTTAGGTTATTTACATGTCTTGGCTATTGTAAATATTGCTGCTTTGAACATAGGGGTGCATGTATCTTTTTGAATTATAGTTTTGTCAGGATATATGCCTGGGAGTGGGATTGCTGGATCATATGACAACTCTAGTTTTAGTATTTTTGAGGAACCTCCATACTATTTTCCATAGTGGCTACACCAATTTACATTCCCACCAGCACTGCAAGGGGGTTCCCTTTTCTCCACACCCTCTCCAGCATTTGTTATTTGTAGACTTTTTAATGATAGCCATTCTGACTGGTGTGAGGTGTGACTGGTATCTCATTATGGTTTTGATTTGCATTTCTCTAATAATTAGTGATGTTGAGCATCTTTTCATGTGCCTGTGGGCCATCTGTGTGTCTTCTTTGGGGAAATGTCTATTCAGATCCTCTGCCCATTTTTTAACCAAGTTGTTTGTTTTTTTTGTTGTTGAGTTGTAGGAGCTGTTTGTATATTTTGGAAATTAAGCCCTTGTTGGTCACATCATTTGCAAATATTTTCTCCCATTCTGTAGGTTGTCTTTTCATTTTATGGTTTCCTTTGCTGTGCAAAGGCTTGTAAGTTTGATTAGGTCCCATTTGTTTATTTTTGTGAGAAAGCATGTATGTTTTGGTTTCATTTGGACTGGATAATATTTTCTAAATTATCTTTAGTTAACCATATTTTTACTTTATTTGGGATTCTAATATATATCTATGTATTTTATCATCATATTATTCTGTTGAAAGTTTTATGCAGAAGTTTATAGTAAGCTGATTTTTTTTCCATGAAAAATTTTATATGCAGAAAATTCTCTCCTCTTTAATGCTCAGAATATAGGGCATTCTGTTTAGTAGTGTTACTGTTTATACCAATCAAGTGATAGCAATTTAAAAATTACTTTATCAAACCTATGCCGAACAGAACTTCACTCCAATTTTTTGAAGACTCATCAGGTATACATAAGGATTTTGAAGCAGCCTCTTAGAATCATGACATCAATTGGCCTTAGGCCGTATGCGTGGAGGAGAGTCAATTAAAGGTATTGCCCATAGAAATCTGCACAGAACAATTTTTTGTTTTAGTTGACTGAACAATAGGAAATAGCTTCAGAGTATCATTTAATACATAAAGGTTACTTTCAAATAAAACTTTTATTGCCATCTATAAGAAAAATTCTTAACTTTCAAGTGTGATTGGTAAGTTCATCATTTTTATGTAGTGTTGTGTTTTCTCTAGCATCAGCTTTAGAGACTCCGTTACTTAGCACTTTTGTTAATGAGAACAGCAGTGATGATGAAATCCCCAAGATAACCCTAGTGTTGAAATATCATCCAAATCACGCATGTGCTTATTGGGTCAGGTTTCCCCCACTGTCAGAGTTGGAGAAGTACATTAACTTTTTCCTGTCTTGTTACATTACCGTGAACAGGCCCTTGCATTCTGGAACATAAAAGTAGCTTCATAAGATGCTTACTTAGATATTAGTGAATTCCAGTTGGCATTGAGCTGTGCATGTGCAAAGAAAGGGGTAGAAAGGGTAAGAATTACATGGGGGGTAATTACATGGGGTAGAAAGGGTAAGAATTAGAATCAGCGTTGTGTGGCAGTAGAAAGAATGTGGACTCTGGAGTGTGTAGCCCGGATTAAACTATGCATTGGCCAGTACGACTTCTGTGCACTTGGGCACGTTCCTTAGCAACTTTGAGTTTCCTTGTGTGTGAAATAGAGATCATGATACCAACTTCAGGTGATTATTGTGAGGTTTAGTAAAACAATGTATGTTGCAGTAGCTGAGCAGTTACCGAGAAGGTCTTAAGTGTTAGTTGAATATGAATTTTTACTCCTTGTATTCTCACAAAGCTTAACTTGGTTTAATGACACTAAAAGAAAAAAAAATCAGTGTAAAGAAGATAGGAGATTTTCTAGTGTGCAGTGTTTTATGTGGATCCTTTATGGCAACAGGAATAAAGCCAGTGCAAGGAAAATTAATTTCACACATTAGCCTTCTGCAAATGCCTCCTGTTCCAGGATTTCTTTGGCCAGTATCACTTAACCCTGAGGTGAAAATGAATATAGCAAGAGGGAGAAACAGTTGTTCAATTTATTACAATAGCCAAGCCATCAAATTAAACATGTTATTTATAGTGTTTCTAATTGTCAGCCTAATTGGCATATTTTTCAGGCTAGCATGCGAAGAATTTAATCGGCAGCCCATTCTTTCCACAGAGGTTTAAGGTTGTATCCTGGACAAGAATTCAAGCACCAGAGTCTCTTCTGCCTCCTCTGGGGATCCATGTGCACAGCAGGAGGGTTTGTAGAAACTGCTCTAAGCTGCCCATTTGCATTTGTTACGCAGTGCTAAGCAATAGAACTAAATTTGTGGTTGGTTTTCATGGGATTAACTGAGCCCAGTTATTGTAGGAGCGTAAAGGAATGGGCATGATTATATTAGATGAATCACTTGTTAGCTATTTAAATAAAACTGAGCTCTAAAAAAAAATGTTTGTAAATTTGTGATGAATTATGAGTAGTTGGTTTTTGTATTTTATGTGAATTCCACATATGATTTACTCAGTATTTTAGCTTTGGCTTATTTTCTTTTTAATCCCTGAGGTTTCCAATGACTTTTCATGATGAATCTCTTAACCCAGAATTCAGGCTGGTGCCTAAATATTGATGGATATTTGGATAGATACCTCCAACATGGTTTCATTATTCATTTTACTACCTCAATGAATATAATCTAGCTTTGGATGCTGTAAATAGGAAATTTCCACGTAACTTCTGTATTTTTTTATGAGAGTCATCATTAGCAGCTCTCATTTGAAATATGCTTATACCACATATTGGCACAGAAGCACCATTTTTCAAAAATAAGCAATTTACTAAGAAATTAATGCTTTGATTTAATTCATTTATGTCAGAAATTCCAATACTACTGAGTATTGTTTCCTGAATAAATAGGGTCATTTCATCCATTTTTTTCCAGTACATTGTTTTGTATGAAAGAGTACTTCTGTAAATGAATCTATTAAGATACACAGTTTTACTCAGGAGAGAGGTTATTATTTTGATAGTTGCATTTTTTTTTTTCATTCGTTTCCTCTCTCCCCTCCTCAAGTGCATTCCAGAAAACACCATATAGTCTGTGATTGATGTCATTGGTACTTACATTATGGTTTGTCAACTTTTTTTCCTTTAATTATAAAATGTTTAATTCTGAAGAATTTTAGACATGCCAAAAAGGCACCATCGAGGTTTAACCAATGTTTTGCCATATAGGCTTCAGATACTTTTTAAAAGAAATTTTATTCATGTGGTGAAAATCCTGACCACTGCTCTCTGCCCCCTTCCCTAGAAGGAGCAGAGCATGAGTGTGTAAATGGTGTAGTATGTCTTAAAAGGTTGCAAGATATAAGGAGTGTCCTATATACTGTACATGATACATTCTGCCAGAGCAGATTGTAACATGAGTTAAGAAGATCAAAGGCACTGCTTTTTTTTTTCCTACTTTGGAAGGCATGCTGATGCCCCATCATGAGCTAAAAGTGGTCTCAGCTGAAGACGCTCTTGTCCTAAATGGATTACCATTCCATTCCAGTTCTCAATGCCTTGATCCATTGTGTGTCCACATGTGTTATTCCTGTCAAAGGATGGTCTTAGGCCTGCAACAGGAACAGAACTGCCACTTGGTCTGCTGCTACCTCCGCCCACCCCCCCCCCCACCTTTCTTCCCATCTTTGGAGGATTCCCCTTGAAATCATGAGGGAAATCTGAAATTCCAAGAAGACCTAGACTTTTATCTATTTTCTTTACTGTGTCTAAAACAGTTTCTGGTACGTACTAGGAATTCCATAAATATTTATTGATTAAATGAATGAGTCACAGATAATGAGAACTTTTCCCATTTTCCTGAGATTTTTAGAATTTCTTCATTACTCCATCCTAACCTTTCACCCACGACCTTAATTTCTGACTTTGCATAGCCAAAGGACTCCTTGGAGGCAGCTCTGTACTTAAGTTTTCGGTGCTGATGTACCTGCATCTAAATAGGGGCCAAGCAACCATTTTCTCCAACATTTTTTAGTGAAAATTTTTGAACATACAGGCATGTTGAGAGAATATAGTATAGTAAACGATCATATACCTACCACCTAGATTCTACAATTAATATTTTACATATTTATCATATGTTTCTCCACCCCTTTTTTATTATATGCATTTCAAAGTAAATTGCAATCATCAGTACACTTCACCCTTAACATATCACATCGTGAGTATCATTAAATAGAGTTCAGTACTTGACAGATCTTTCATTTGCTTTTTGAGGTAACATTTACATGCAGTGAAATGTGTAAGTCCCAAGTGCACCATTGGATATGTTTTGAATAAACCTTAAACTAAATATAGAATGTTTTCATCCCCTGAAATTTCCCTTATGTCCCTTCCCAGTCATTCGCCCGTCCCCCCACCCCCCGCCCCAGAGGCAATCACTGTTCTGATTTTTTTCCACCACAGATTAGTTTCAAGCAACCGATTATTGGCAAATGCTTTTTTCCTCATTTAAAAAAAAAAAAAAACATTGTTTGGATTTGGTCACATGCATAGGTGCTCTGCGTGAAGGTTGAATGAGCAATCCATCTTCCATTTTCACATCCATGCAATTTTCTGAGGCTATAATAATTTAACCATCTTCTAATTCCTTTCTCACAGTTGCAGGTAAGCTAAGGGAAGAAGAAGCTGTCCTTAGAAAGTTAGATAAGTACACCATTTCAGAAATAATATCAGCCAGCATTTATTAACAGCATACTTTGTAGCAGGTATTGGGCCTAGACATTGAGGATGCCAAGATGAATAAAACATGTAGATGTAACAGCACAGGAGATTGACACAAAAGCCAATAACTATTAGTCATTTGTTTACTATGTTCAAAAAATAGTTATTGAGCCTCTCCTGTGTGCCAGGCAGTGGGGATATAGCCCTGAAAAAGACAAACATGGTTCCTGCCCTCAAGAGCTTCAACCTAGAGTTGAAGGCAATCCTTAGTGATTTTAAGTGTGCCCAGTATCCCAAATCAGAAGTACAGTGTGTTACAGGAGTGTATAGCAGGCAGATGGAACTTAGGCCTGCTGGGAGGTTGTAGGTAGTCAGAAAAGCCTTCCTGGAAGAAATTGCCTTAAGCTGATAATCTAGAGGACAAGCAGGAATAAACTAGGTAAAGCGGATTACCTGCAGGAGTTAGATTACAGGCATGTGGAAACAGCGCAAGAAAACAAATGGCAGGTTGGAAAATGGAAATAAGGTATAGAGAGCAAGGAGGAAGGTGCCAGAAAGTGAAAGCTGGAAAAGAAGATGGAGTAAATCCATCTTGGATTCTTGCAACATTTATCAGGAGAAGGTGAAGGTATTTGACATTCTGAGCCATCATCATCTTCACTCTTCACTCCCTAGATAAAATTATTGGTTTATTGGATTAGCTTTTGACTGTCATCTAGAATTGGCTGCATTGTTGTTTCAGAAAGAAGCAATTCTAAGAGGACGAGTTAAAGAGTCCTAGAGTTAAATGATATGACTAAAGGAATTAAATACTTGGGAATGTATTTCACTAAGGAGGTGTAGAAAAAAAAATGATATGACAAAGTTTTGGTTTAATCGACTTCTTAAAATACGCAGCTCTGTCTAGTCTGGAACCCTGAGACCAAACCTGAAAGGGATCACAGGGATTCTTTGACTAAAGGCCTGAATTTAGCCATCTACTTCAGAGGCCCGAGATCAGCCCAGGGTGTGCTGCAGGGGTAACCATTCTCACGAGCAGGCCTTCCCTGAGTAGTTAGTTCAGCAATTTAAAAATAACTAAATGTGGCCAAGTTCTCACTTTCATATCACTCTGATTTTCTTGCATTTTTTTAATATCTTGCAATAAAATTGAGATGCCATAACAAAATAATAGTCCAATCTAAAGATTGCTGTGAGATATTAAAAAAAAAAACCTTAAATGCAACATTTTGTTCATCCCAGATTATATAGGGGAAAAAACGTAATGACTCAGCTGTTGCGTTGAACTGCATGCTATTGCGGATAAAATCTCCATTACCTTTTTGTAAATTTAATTACATCAGTCTCGTGGGCTCCATGCAGATATTTACTTTTAGTATAATGGATTTTTAAGGGAAAATGTTCCATGAAAGCATTGAGCATTGAATATTTCATTTGAAAGCAAATGCTAAAAGTTGTTTTTTTTTTTAATTTTTATTTATTTTTGGCTGCATTGGGTCCTCATTGCTGCACGTGGACTTTCTCTAGTTGCGGCGAGCGGGGGCTACTCTTCGTTGCAGAGCATGGGCTCTAGGCGCACGGGCTTCGGTAGTCGCGGCACGCAGGCTCAGTAGTTGTGGCTTGCAGGCTCTAGAGAATAGGCTCAGTAGTTGTGGCGCACGGGCTTAGTTGCTCCGCAGCATGTGGGATCTTCCTGGATGAGGGCTCATACTGTGTCCCCTGCATTGGCAGGCAGATTCCCAACCACTGTGCCATCAGGGAAGCCCTAAAAATAATTTTATAACATTCAATATTGAGACTTTGGGAAAAAGTAAAGTAAAAATATCCTTTAAAGGATTAAAAGTAGACTTTTACAGCCTTCAGCTATGAGGAGTATTTAGAATTACACACTAATAATAATATTAATATATTATTGATCAATGCATTGGAGTGAGGGATAACTCTGCTAACACTTTGGCTGATTTTTTTTTCTGTGTGAGATTATATTAATGTTCTTCATATCGTGTGACATGACTAAGACAGCTCACCCGTATAGTGACAAGACCAGATGAACACATCCATAAATTTATAAGGATCAAGATATTTAAACGTATTTCAAAACAAAATTAAGGCACCATCTTACCTATATCTTTGGTATAGGTAGCACATTAAACACTTTGCTGGAATTCTCCGTTCTTGAAAAAATGGAAAAATTGTCTGAATGTGTGCTGACTCCTTAGACCCTCTCACTGAAGATCATTTTGGGTTAATTATATTAACAGGATCACATAGCATTAGATTTTAAATATATGTATATAGGTATATGTGCTCATGGCAAGGGAGCAATACATATTTGCTAATAATTCATTAGCAGTATCTAACGAATCCATGTTTGTCCCTAAAAGCAGTCATTATGGGAGTTCTTTTGATCCCTATTTGATGTCTTCAGGAGGAAGTTTTTTTAGAACAAAAATGTCAATTTAAATATGATCTTCCAATTGGCCAATTTTTGATGAACATCAACTATGACATGTGAATGTTTATCACTTTTGCATTTCATATGTTGCCAAAATGGATTAATTACCTTCCTTTTCTAATAGCTGTGTATAGTACATTATATTAATTCCCTTTAAAGTATTATTTCTCTTATACATTTGTACATTTAGTTTATTTTGTAACCAGATGGTGGAGGATGGTGTTGATAGTATGTAACAAGAGCAATTTATATGAAGAATGAATATTTGCTTTTACTAATGATAGTAAGAATTTAAAGTGCTTTCTTATTAATGTGGAAGGAACCTTCATCTATTGTTATTCCTACCAGTTCTTGCAAACCATGTATTACTGATTAGTACTTAACAAATGTTAAGCCTGGGACACTGTGCATTAAAAAAAAAAAAAAAAAAAGTTCGGACTTCAGAAAACCAAAGGAGGCCTGTCAGTAAACATTCTGAACTAATCAAAAGCACAGTAAAAAGTTTATAGGTAAATGTCAGAAGACAAGTCGAGTCAAGAGTGTTCTGCAAGTCACAGGCAGTCTCCCCCCACCCCCGCCGCCAGCACCCTCATGGAGGGGAGGTTTTCTGTGTTGTCGGGTGAGAAAGTAATGAGAGGGGAACCACAGAGCTGACACAGTAAGACAGGTGTGAGAGCTTCCAATTTTGTTGCTGTAACAATCGCTAATGTCCCCAGGGCTCCCACACACCAGTGAAAGAGTAGGTATACAACAGCTCGGGAATGAGTATTAATGCTCTTGACAGTTTTAACTTTAGTATACTACTAACTAGCAGTTGATGCCACGCTATTTCAGAGAAATCCTTGGTACTAAAGATCACAACCTAGTACGGAATTCCCAGGACTGTCTGCCTTTTTTTTTTTTTTTTTTTTTCCGTCAAGCCCCAAGTACCCATTTCCTGCTCTGTAGAGCTTATCTCATGCTGACTTTCCATAAGGAGCAGCTAAGAAGGATGTGTCCCAGGCCCCAAATGTCCATCTCACCTGTTGCTTATTTGTAAGACAGCAGCAAACTAAGGGAGAGTGTGGACAACGCTGGTGAAGATGGGGCTTCTGCCTTTATCTCCATGTTCTAGATATTCCAATGAAATGGACTATGGTTTCTTCCATGACAACAATTTTTTGCCTATGACAGAAAAATTTTGCTTTGATAGGTCTGATTATTTTTAAGGATCTGAGACCTGCTTCATGATTGATGAAATATATGGTAATCATTTAAGACTCCAAAGAAAAGGGTTAGCAAAAAATTAGAACATTAGAATCATGCAGGTCTTAAAAGATCATCCAGAGTATTCCATAATGCTCCCATCCCGGTAAATGACCTATACCCTGTGTTTGAATAGCAGCAAATCTGTCTTTTTAAGCAGCCCATTGCATCTGGAAAGCTCTATCTAGTCAAATCTCATATATATATCTGTCTCACTGAAACTGTCTGCTGCTCCTTACTCAGTGCATGTATTTTAATAGCTTTGCCAAAGCAAAGGCAGGTTTCACTGTGTGCCCCTTTCCTGATTCAATAGCCTTGATTCTGCATTTCTTCATTGTAATTATTTAATCCTCACTTGTCTTACGGGTTAGGCACAAAATCTGAGTCTTCCTTTGCTCTGATTTTGGCTTCAATTATCTCTACTGTGTAACCAATAATTCCCATAAACTTCATCTGCTACTCTAATTTGGCTTTCATCAGCTCCTGGATTTCCAAATGTATCTGATGCATTTCTGGGACAACCTTCCAAACATATGATATCCTAAATTAAATAGTATCTTCCCTTCCAGAACAACTCTCCTGCCCAAAGACGAACTTATTTTATTGTACTACTATGTTTCTAGTCTTCCAGGTTGAAAGTATATTTCGTTAACTTTTTATTTTGACATACAGTCAATCCTCATTATTCACAGATTGCATGTTAGTGAATTCATCCACTGGATAAAATTTTTAACACGCCCCCCCCCCAAATCGATACTCGCGGTGCTTTTGCGGTCATCATGGACACGTGCAGATGGGTGAGACATTTGAGTTGCCCAGTGTGCCCAGTTCCCTGCCGAGGCTGAACAGGGGAACACTGTGCCTTCTTGTCTCAGCTTAATACTGCAAACAAGTGCTCTTTTCATGGTCTATTCAGTGCCACATTTTCCACATTTTTGTGGGTTTTTTTCTTGGGAATTTTGCTATGCAAAATGGCTTCAAAGTACAGTGCCAAAGCACGTGAGCATAGTGTTCCTGAGTGTAAGAGAGCTGCAAAGTGCATTAGGGAGAAAACCTATGCACTAACAAGCTTCACTCAGGCATGAGTCATGAGTCGTAGTGCTGTGGGCCAATGTGAGTGAATCAGCAATATATATTAAATAAGGTCTTTAAACAGAACACACATAAAACAGGTTTTGTACTGATCGGTTGAAGAAAAAAAAAAAATACTGTGACCAGAGGCTCGCAGGAACCTAGCCTTTTATCTCTCTTAGGAGCAAGGCTTCAATGTTCCCTAATTCTGTGTTGACAGAAACTTCATAGAACATTACTGCAGATAATGAGAAAGGACTGTCATTTCAGACTTACAGAAAAGTTGCAAGAAGAGTAAAGTGAATTTACTTATACCCTTCATCAGGAGTCCCCAAATGATAGTATTTTACCACATTTGCTTTATCCCCCCTCCCACCCTCTCTATGTCTATGTATGTGTATGTGTGTATACACACACCTATAATTCTAACATATATCTGTATCTTCTGCACTTAAATGCTTCAATGTGTATTTCCTAAAAATAAGGACATTTCCTTATATAACAATACAGTTATCAATTAGGAAACTAACATGAATTCAGTATTCCCTAACCTGTAGATCCTAATTTACCCCTTGCCGCAATAATACTGGATCATGGGTTGCATTCAGATGTCATGTCTCTATAGCCATCTGTAATTCAGTACAGTTCCTTAGTCCTTGACATTAATATTCTTGAGGAGCATACATCAGTTATTTTGTAGAATAATGTTTCTTCATGATTAAATTTTTTTTAAGATTTTTAAAATATTTATTATTATTTATTTTTGGCTGCATTAGGTCTTTGTTGCTGTGCACGGGCTTTCTTTAGCTGCGGTGAGCGGGAGCTACTCTTTGTTGTAGTGCGCGGGCTTCTCATTGCGATGGCTTGTCTTGTAGCGGAGCACAGGTTCTAGGGCACGTGGGCTCAGTAGTTGTGGCTCACGGGCTCTAGAGCGCAGGCTCAGTAGTTGTGGTGCACGGGCTTAGTTGCTCTGCGGCATGTGGGATCTTCCAGGACCAGGGCTTGAACCCGTGTCCCCCGCACTGGCAAGTGGATTCTTAACCACCGCACCACCAGAGAAGCCCTCTTCATGGTTAAATTTATATTACGCTTTTTTTGCAGGAATATTACAAAAATGATGTGTCCTCCTCAGGACATGGTATCAGGAGGAATAGGTTATTGATTTTGTTCCATTTCTCGTAATGTTAGTTGATCACTTATTTAAGATGGTGTCTGCCAGGTTTCTCCATTGCAAAATTATTGTTGATGTCCTCCAGCCAGAGACCCCCTGGGAATACACCTCTGGTTAAACAAAGTTGGGTTTGTTGGCTCAGGACAACAAGGGAAAGTGCACACCATGAGGGACCGTGGGGCATCTCAGTAAGAGTGTATTAAAAGGTGCTTATTATCAGATTTGGACTTATACGATCAATTATTGGGGGGAGGTTTCAAGGAAATGTGGTTTTACTCTAGAGTGGGTGCTATCAAAATGGGCGGTTTCACTGTTGGTTATATTAATAATTTGTATATAGAAGACGAGGAATGGAGCAAAGCTAAACCTGTGTTTGATAAAGAAGCAACACTCACGTCAGTGGGGAGAGGAGGATGTTGGTCATTTTTTGTGGTTTGGACAGTATTCTTGTTTTTTTTTTTTCTGTATCCACATGTGATTATGGAGTGGTTCTGTTTTTGTTTCATTCCAGCATGGTCATAGAGCATCTAATATTGGTGTTCTATGAAATTATTTACATTCAGCAAGGGAACACCATCACCTAGGTGTGAGAGCCAGATCTGCTCCTGTTTGATAATAGTCAGGGACTGATTTTTTTTCTTGTTTATTACTATTTTCACCCTTTGTTAATTAATGTAAGCATCCTTACTGATGTAGGCAGGTGGGTAGACAGATGGGTGAGTGGCTGGGTGGATGAAAGTACAGATGGATGGGAAGGGAGAGAGCGCTTCCTCACAATAGAAAGTTAATTGATAAATGTAAAAAATGATAGAAATAGAAAATCATTATTTGCCAACTGTAATAATTTGAGGCAAGGATCTTCAACAGATGCTCTAACTAGTGGATGAAAGGTTGAGGAACAACAGGACACTTTATAGTCTCAAAGTATTTCCATACAAGACACCTATCAATTACAAAAGAAAAATAGCTATTTTATAAGGCAGAAAAATTGTAATCACTCTGGTGTGATGGTGGTGGTGGTACAAGCCAACTTTTACTGAAAAGTTACTGTGTGAGAAGTACTTTATATTGATTTAATCCCAATGAGGTAGATAGTATGGACATTCTGAGGTTTTTAAAGGCTTATGATCTAGCCCTGGATATGCCCTTGATGTTTAACCAAGCCAGTATTCAAACCCAGGATTCCTCTTAACAGCCGTACTATGCCAGCTCTTTCTCGTATATATAAAATCTGTCACTCAATATCCCGTTAAATGTCTCTCCTTTGCACCCCTTCTTTTCCCGCTGTAATCAGGGCATAAGCTCTCTTTACCTTGTGTATGGATTACTGACGCAGTTTCCAAGTGATCCTCCCTATTCCTGTTTCTTCTTTGTCATATCTGCCGTATGGAGTGTTTCCCTTTGTATCTTTCCGTAAGATCACATTTATCATGTCATCACCATGCCTACTTCATCAAATCCACATCCCTTGTTTTCAAGACCTTCAGTAATTTGGTCCCATTACCATAATTTGATTCCCTATCCCATTAGGAAGTTTTGTTCACAGACCCCTACCCCCTAAGCTCCAGGTGGTCTTGTCCATCAGGAAAGCTCTCTTTTCTACCCTATTCTTTTTCTGAATTCTACTCATTTTCAAGTCATAGCTTCTCCAAAATCTTTCCCCAGCTAGGGCTTCAAAATCAGTCTGGTGTCTAGAACGTGTTCCATTCAGTTTAATATGGAATTGTTTTCTGTTTTCTACAGGTGCCTTAGTTTTGACTCTGCTTAAGCAAGTTCGTTTGCGTTGGGGACCATGCAGTGTTTTGTTTCCCCAACACCCAGCTGAGTGAGTGTTGGGTACATGGTAGAGTCTGAACAAATGGAGAACTGGCTGACTGATGAATTACTCTAAACAGACAGGTCAGCCAAGTGCAGGGAGACCCCTGTAAGTAAGTAAGTAAGTTGCATTTTGGACATGGTATGAAAATGTTTTTCTTGGAGTTGACTGAAGTGGATGATGAATTACTTTTGTTCTGTATGTTCCTCTGTATGTATTCTTTCCCCTCCCATTTGATTATGAGAAATAAATGCTGTTGACCCCAAATTCCCAGAACACAGAGGAACAGCAAAAGACTGATAATTTATAGACTAATTATAATATAACCCCGTACATCGTACAACAAACTACACTACTTGGTGTTCCTCTAACACATCCTGAACTTCTTAAGCCCTCCTCATTTTCCTCATGCTGCTACTCTTCTAGAAGATATTTCTTCCTTTCTACCTGAGAAAATCTTGTCTATATTTCAAGTCCTAACTTAATTGTCATCTTCTCTGATAAACTCTCCCTGATCATTAGACAAAATTAATCATTCCTCTCTTCCTGCTCTAGTAGCGTTTTGCTTATCCCTCTATTCTAGAACTTGCTATGCATTACTGGGAACCCCATTCTTAGCTGACTGCTGTCTGGCCCCAATATGTTGTGAATACTGAGGGCAGTAGTTGTGGCACACGGGCTCAGTAGTTGTGGCTCACGGGCTCTAGAGCACAGGCTCAATAGTTGTGGCGCACGGGCTTAGTTGCTCCGCGGCATGTGGGATCTTCCCGAACCCAGGCTTGAACCCATGTCCCCTGTATTGGCAGGTGGATTCTTAACCACTGCGCCACCAGGGAAGCCCAGGATCTAAGGTTTTATTCTCATCATGCTATTATTTTTATCTAAGATTTTTTTTTAAATTTATTTATTTGGTTGCCCTGGGTCTTAGTTGCAGCACGTGGGCTCCTTAGTTGAGGCTCACCAGCTCCTTTGTTGCGGCATGCGAACTCTCAGTTGCGGCATGCCTGTGGGATCTAGTTCCCTGACCAGGGATCAAACCCAGGCCCCCTGCATTGGGAGCGCTGAGTCGTAACCACTGCATCACCAGGGAAGTCCCTATCTAAGACTTTTTAATTCTACCTTTTTAAGCCCCAATATTAAATGTTATGATTTTATGTTACTAGTTTTTAAAGTATAATTGACATACAACATTATTAGTTTCATAGATACAACATTCTATTATTTTCTTTGTTTACATACCCAGAGGTGGAATTGCTGGGTCATATGGTATTTCTATTTTTAATTTTTTGAGGAAACTTCATATTGTTTTCCACAGCTGCACCAATTTACATTCCCACCAGCAGTGCATGAGGGTCCTTTTTTTCTACAGATCCTCACCAACACTTGTAATTTCTTGTCATTTTGACAAAAGCCATTCTGACAGGTGTGAGATGATAACTCACTATGGTTTTGGTTTGCACTTCCCTGATGATTAGTGATGTTGAGCATCTTTTCATCTACTTATTGGCCATCTGTATGTCTTCGTTGGAAAAATGTCTATTCAGATTCTCTGCCCATTTTTTAATTGGATTGTTTGTTCTTTTGTTGTTGAGCTGTATGAGTTCTTTGTATAATTTGGATATTAACCCCTTATTTGATACACGATTTGCAAATATCCTCTCTCTTTTTGCTTCCTTGTTGGTTTCATTGGTGTACAGAAGCCTTTTAGTTAGATGTAGCAACTAATTTATTTTTAGGCTTAGCTGTATATCTACCAGTTTATTTACACACCAATACTTCTTGCATCTCAAATTTTCTTCTACCTGAAATAAATCCGTTAGAATTTCCTTCTAAAGAAATAAGCCACAGAATAGAGAGCTCAGAAATGAACCAACATTTATATGGGCAATTAATCTACAACAAAGGAGGGAAGAATATACAGTGGGGAAAAAGACATCCTTTTCAGTAAATGGTGTTGGGAAAACTGGACAGCTACATGCAAAAGAATCAAACTGGACTACTGTCTCACACCATGCACAAAATTAAATTCAAAATGGATTAAAGACTTAAATGTAAGACCTGAAACCATAAAGCATATAGAAGAAAACATAGGCAATAACTCTTTGACATCAGTCTTAGTAATCTTTTTTTGAATATGTTGCCTCAGGCAAGTGAAACAAAAGCAAAAATAAGCAAATGAGACTACATCAAACTAAAAATCTTTTGCACAGTGAAGGGAACTATCAACCAAATGAAAAGGCCACCTACTGAATGGGAGAAGATATTTACTGACAATATATCCGATAGGGGGTTAATATCCAAACTATATAAAGAACTTGTACAACTCAACATCAAAAAACAAACAACCTGATTAAAAATGGGAAGAGGATCTGAATAGACATTTTTCCAAAGAAGAAACACAGACGACCAGCAGGCATATGAAAAGATGTTCACCATCACTAATCATCAGGAAAATGCAAATCAAAACCACAATGAGGGCCGCTCCGCCGTCCCGCCGTCTGGCCCTGCGGACCCACCACCGATCCACCGACGGATTGCCGATCTGCCCAGCTCTCGCGTGCGCCATGTCTGGTTCCTCCAGCGTCGCCACTATGAAGAAAGTGGTTCAACAGCTCCGGCTGGAGGCCGGGCTCAACCGCGTGAAGGTTTCCCAGGCAGCTGCAGATTTGAAACAATTCTGTCTGCAGAATGCTCAACATGACCCCCTGCTGACCGGAGTATCTTCAAGTACAAATCCCTTCAGACCTCAGAAAGTCTGTTCCTTTTTGTAGTAAAATGAATCTTTGCAAGGTTTTTAAACCACTTTTCATAAACCGGTGAATATTCAAAGGAAAGCTAAATCTGAAGCCTGTACAAAAAAAAAGCCTGTCTCTATAACATGTGCCATACTATACAAACTTCAACTTTTGTCAGTCTACCTCTCTGAATATTCATGAATTTCTGTTTCACAAGGGTAATTATTTTATATACACTGGTGGCAGCATACAATAAAATACTTAGTATAAAAGTTAAAAAAAAAAAAAAAGAAAACCACAATGAGATATCACCTCATACCTGTCAGAATGGCTATTATCAAAAAGACAACAAGTGTTGGTGAAGATGTGAAGAAAAGGAAACCCTTGTGCAGTGTTGGTGGGAATGTAAACTGGTGCAGCCCCTATGGAAAACGTATGGAGGTTCCACAAAAAATTAAAAATACAACAACCTTATCCAGCAATTTCACTCCTGGCTATTTTATCCAAAGAAAATGAAAGCACTAATTAGAAAAGATACATGCACCCCTATGCCCATTGCAGCATTATTTACAATAACCAAGATATGGAAGCAACCCAAGCACCCATCAGTAGATGAATGGATAAAGAAGATATGGTGTGTGTGTGTGTGTATACACACACACACACACACACACACACACACACACACTAATCAAAATAAGTCAGATAGAGAAAGACAAATACTGTGTGATTTCACTTACAATGTGGCATCTGGGAAACAAAACAAATGAACAAACATAACAAAACAGTATAGATACAGAGACCAAACAGGTGTTTGCTAGAGAGGAGGGGTGTAGGGAGAGGAAAGAAACAGGTGAGGGAGATTGAGGTACTAACTTCCAGTTGCAAAATAAGTGAGTCACAGGTATGAAATGTACAGCATGGGGAATATAGTCAGAAAGTATGCAATATCTTTGTATGGTGATGTATCTTAACTAGACTTATCGTGGTGATCATTCTGAAATGTATAGAAAAAAATCACTATATTGTGTAACAGGAACTAACATGGGTTAGTTGTAGGTCCAGAAACAAACAAACTCATTCATAGAAAAAGAGACCAGATTTGTGGTTATCAGAGGGAGGGGTGAGCAATGGATAAAGACAGTCAAAATGTACAAACTTCTAAGATAACTAAGTACTAGGGATGTAATGTACAACATGGTAAATATAATTAACACTTTTATATATGAAAGAGTAAATCCAAAGAGTTCTCATCACACACAAATTTTTTTCTATTCAATTTTGTATCTATATGAGATGATGGGTGTTCATTAAACTTGTGATAAGCATGATGTATATAAGTCAAATTATTATTCTGTACACCTTAAACCTATATATTGCTATATGTCAATTATGTCTCAGTGAAACTGGAAAAAATAAAATAATTGATACGAAACAAAGAAGGCAGGAAACTCACTTTTTGTTTTTCTAAAAATATCCTCTTTTGCGGAAAGATTACTTTGTTGCTTATTTAATTCTAGGCTGACAGTCTAGATATTTCTCTTTTTTTAAATAGATCTTTACTGGAGTATAATTGCTTCACAATATGTGTTAGTTTCTGTTGTATACCAAAGTGAATCAGCCATATGCATACATATGTCCCCGTATCCCCTCCCTCTCGAGCCTCCCTCTCATCCTCCCTGTCCCACCCCTCTAGGTCATTGCAAAGCACTGAGCTGATCTCTCTGTGCTATGCTGCTGCTTCCCGCTAGCTAACTATTTTACATTTGGTAGTGTATATATGTCAATGCTACTCTCACTTCACCCCAGCTTCCCCCTCCCACCCCGTGTCCTCAGGTCCATTCTGTGTGTCTACATCTTTATTACTGCCCTGCCAATAGGTTCATCAGTACCATTTTTTTTTTTTTTTTTTTTTAGATTCCATATATGTGTGTTAACATACGGTATTTGTTTTTCTCTTTCTGACTTACTTCACTCTGTATAACAGACTCTAGGTCCATCCACCTCACTACAAATAACTCAATTTTGTTTCTTTTTATGGCTGAGCATTATTCCATTGTATCTATGTGCCACAACTTCTTTATCCATTCATCTGTTGATGGACACTTAGGTTGCTTCCATGTCCTGGCTGTTGTAAATAGTGCTGCAATGAACATGTGGTACATGTCTCTTTCTGAATTATGGTTTTCTCAGGGTATATGCCCAGTAGTGGGATTGCTGGGTCATATGGTTGTTCTATTTTTAGTTTTTTAAGGAACCTCCATACTGTTTTCCATAGTGGTTGTATCAATTTACATTCCCACCAACAGTGCAGGAGGATTCCCTTTTCTCTGCACTCTCTCCAGCATTTGTTTCTAGATTTTTTGATAATGGTCATTCTGACTGGTGTGAGGTGATACCTCATTGTAGTTTTGATTTGCATTTCTCTAACAATTAGTGATGTTGAGCATCTTTTCATGTGCCTCTTGGCCCTCTGTATGTCTTACTTGGTAAAATGTCTATTTATGTCTTCTGCCCATTTTTTAATTGGATTGTTTTTTTGATACTGAGCTCCATGAGCTGTTTGTATATTTTGGAGATTAATCCTTTGTCTGTTGTTTCATTTGCAAATATTTTCTCCCATTCTGAGGGTTGTCTTTTTGTCTTATTTATGGTTTCCTTTGCTGTGCAAAAGCTTTTAAGTTTAATTAAGTCCCATTTGTTTGTTTTTATTTTCATTACTCTAGGAGGTGGGTCAAAAAAGATCTTTCTGTGGTTTATATCAAAGAGTGTTTTTCCTATGTTTTCCTCTAATAGTTTTATGGTGTCTGATCTTACATTTTGGTCTTTAATCCATTTGGAGTTTATTTTTGTGTATGGTGTTAGGGAGTGTTCTGATTTCATTCATTTGCATGTAGCTGTCCAGTTTTCCCAGCACCACTTATTGAAGAGGCTGTCTTTTCTCCATTGTATGTTCTTGCCTCCTTTGTCATAAATTAGGTGCCTATATGTGCATGGGTTTATCTCTGGGCATTCTATCCTGTACCACTGATCTATATTCCTGTTTCTGTGCCAGTACCATACTGTCTTGATTACTGTAGCTTTGTAGTATAGTCTGAAGTCTGGGAGCCTGATTCCTCCAGCTCCATTTTTCTTTCTCAAGATTGCTTGGGCTATTTGGGGTCTTTTGTGTTTCCATACGAATTGTAAAATTTTTTGTTCTAATTCTGTGAAGAATGCCATTGGTAGTTTGATAGGGACTGCATTGAATCTGTAGATTGCCCCGGGTAGTATAGTCATTTTCACAATATTGATTCTTCCAATCTAAGAATATGGTATATTTCTCCATCTGTTTATGTCATCTTTGATTTCTTTCATCAGTGTTTTATAGTTTTCTGAGTACAAGTCTTTCGCCTCCTTGGGCAGGCTTATTCCTAGGTATTTTATTCTTTTTGTTGCGATGGTAAATGGGATTGTTTCCTTAATTTCTCTTTCTGATTTTTTGTTGTTGGTGTGTAGGAATGCCAGAGGTTTCTGTGCATTAATTTTGAATCCTGCAATCTTACCAGATTCAATGATTAGTTCTAGTAGTTTTCTGGTGGCATCTTTAGGATTTTCTATGTATAGTATCATGTCATCTGCAAACAGTGACAGTTTTACTACTTCTTTTCCAATTTGTATTCCCTTTATTTCTTTTTCTCTGATTGCCACGGCTGGAACTTCCAAAACTATGTTGAATAATAGTGGCGGGAGTAGACATCCTTCTCTTGTTCCTGATCTTAGAGGAAATTGTTTCAGTTTTTCACCGTTGAGAATGATGTTTGCTGTGGGTTTGTCATATATGGCCTTTATTATGTTGAGGTAGGCTCTCTCTATGCCCACTCTCTGGAGAGTTTTTATCATAAATGGGTGTTGAATTTTGTCAAAAGCTTTTTCTGCATCTGTTGAGATGATCATGTGGTTTTTATTCTTCAGTTTGTTAATATGATTGTATCACATTGATTGATTTGTGTATATTGAAGAATCATTGCATTCCTGGGATAAACCCCAGGAATTCGTGTGTGTGAGTGCGTGTGGCTTAATAGTCTGTGAAACTTTTAATTTGCTGAAATTCATTAGGACTTGTGAGAAATTATGCTTCTCAAGCACTAGGGGTCACAGCGCGGCATGCAGTGTCTTATTCACAGTTCCCCGAGCAGGGATCGAACCCGTGCCCCCTGTAGTGGAAGCATGGAGTCCTAACCACTGGACCACCAGGGAATTCCTTGTCAGACTTTAAATAAAATGAATTTGCACTGCTAACCTACAAGAGGCCAAGCTTGTGATTACGAATATCAAGGAGGTTGTTTTTTTTTTCCACCTAGTGTGAATGGTATAGCAGCAGGTTTTCTTGGTGATGAAGATTGATTTCGGATTCACCCTCACACTGAAGGTCTTAGCTCTTTGGGGTCATGGCCTTTTGTAAGGATTTCCTGTTAGACTCACCACTTTGGGGCTCTGTGCTTTGTGTCCAATCTACCCTGCACCCACAGAAGACAAAAATCAACATTAGAGGTCACCAGGGCTTAGTGGGAAATAACCAAAAGCTGGCCTCAGAGATCCCTTATTTTCTGAGATTACTGCTTTCACTGTGCCTTGGGCCTCTGTGTATTGCTTAGTTTCATTCAAACTATGTGACACATTTTTAAATATATATTTTTAGATATTTGTATGCCATATTTGGGTTGTTTTAGTGTCATATTTGTGAGGGTTCTTTTCCACAATATTACCAGAAATAAGCCCAGCATTGTTATCTTTTATAGTTTACTCTTTTTTCCTAAAGTGTATTGAGGTATAGCAGTAATACAGTTAGTGAATTCCTACTGGGAACTTTTAAGAGTATTTGGATAAACTGGTGATATTTTTTTTTTAACTTAAGCCTTTATTTCTTTATTTTTGGCTGAGTTGGGTCTCCATTGCTCCACACGGGCTTTCTCTGGTTGCTGCGAGCAGGGGCTCCTCTTCATTGCAATGCGTGGGCTTCTCATTGCAGTGGCTTCTCTTGTTGCAGAGCACAGGCTCTAGGTGCATGGGCTCAGTAGTTGTGGCTTGCGGGCTCTAGAGCACAGGCTCAGTAGTTGTGGCGCACGGGCTTAGTTGCTCCGCGGCATGTGGGATCTTCCCAGACCAGGGCTCAAACCCGTGATCCCTGCATTGGCAGGCGGATTCTTAACCCCTGCACCACCAGGGAAACCCTAAACTGGTGATATTTTTAAAATTACATTTTAACTATGGTTTTCCCTAAACCTTTGAAAACTATCTTGAAAATTTGATCATTTTAAGAACTACAATGTGGGATAAGATCATGATTGTTGTAGCTACTTTACTATAAATCTTTCAGTGCTAAAAATTATCATAAGTAATAAAAGATGCTTTAATCTTTGATTCCCCAAATTGTTTGATAGAATAATTACAACATTTATGGAGTATTTACCACATGCCAGGTGGTGTTGAAAGACTCCATCTAATCTTCACAACAACCTCATAAGCTTGATACTAGTAATTTTGATTCCACATGATAAATAAAAAAAAAAAGACATCTTTTAATTTGCCTGAAGTCACACAGCTAGCAGGTGAAGAGCTGGGATTCAGACACGGGGATTTTGGTTCTAGAACCACAGTTAGTCCCTCTACTGTCTTTTCTGTTTGATACCAGTTGGTGTACTTAACAGATCAGATAATGAGCAAGACTGACCAAAGTGTGCTTTAAAACTTCATTTCAATGATGGCACTGAAAAAATAATTGCAAAATATGCTGGGGTTCTGATAGGGACTGTGTTGGATCTGTAGATAAGTTTGGAGAATCTCGAGCCTGTAACTGGTGAGGATTGCCATGCTAACAATATTGAGTCTTCCTATCCATGAAGATGAAAGATCTCCTTTTAGATCTTTCTCTCAGCAAGGTCTTATGGTTTACAACGTATGTATTGCGTTGCTTTTGTTAAATTTGTTTTTCAGTGTTTTATTATTTTAATGCTATTGTAAATGCAGTTTTTCTATTTCATTTTTGGATTGTTTATTGTGAGTATAGAGAAATACTGTTGATTTGTATAGTCTATCCAGCCACCTTGTTGAAATCGTTTATTAGTCATTGTATTTTTCCTCTGGATTCCTCAGGGTTTTCTACATACAAGACCTTGTCATCTGAGAATATTTTTTTTTTCCTTTTCAGTCTAGATGCCTTTATTTTTAATTTTTTCTTCACTGCACTGACTACAACCTCCAGTAAAATGTTGACTATAAGTGATAATGTGTTCCTGATCATAAGTGGAAAATATTCAGTCTTAAGCCATGAAACATGGTGCTAATTGTAGGGTTTTGTGTAAGTGCCCTTTATCAGGGCAAAGAAATTACTTTTTGTTCCCTGTGGTTGAATGGGTATTAGATTTTGGCAAAAGTTTTTCTGCATCTTTGGAGTGATCATACGGTCATGCCCTGTATTAATGTGGCATATTCCACATTAAACCTATCATTCTTGTACTATATCCCCTTTGGTGACAGTGTATATATTGCTGGGGTCAGTTTGCTAGTATCTTGCTAAGAGTTTTTGCCTCAGTGTTCATGAGGGATATATATTGGTCTGCAGTTTTTGTTTTGTGTTTTTTCTTTTGATGTTATTGTCTCATTTGGGGTTTAGGATAATATAGACTTAAAGAATGAGTTGAAGTGTTCCTTCTACTCTTTCCTGAAAGTGTAAGGGATTATTTCTTTAAATATTGATATATCAGTTAAATACTCTGGGGTGGTGATTTTCTTTGGGAAGATTTTTAATACCTAATTGAAATTTTTTAACTTGCTGTAGATCTCTTCAGATTTTCTTTTCCTTGAGTCAGTTTCAGTAATTTCTGTTTCTAGAATTTGTTCATTTCACCCATGTTTTCTAATTTATTAGAAATAAAGTTATTGTTCACAGTATATCCTTATAAATTTTTTTTTAACTTCTGTAGCATCAGTATGCTACGTGGCATTTCATTCCTAATTATAATAATTATATATGAGGAAGTCCTTGCCTCCCATGAATTCACAAGTCTAATGGTGGGAGACAGACTAAAAATAAATAAATTAAAAATATTATATTTATAATAAAGTAAAATACATGATGTTATATAGGGGTGAACAAAGTGCTATGGGGTGACCAGGGCATGCCTGTCTCTGTCTAGTAAGCATTCACAAACTGTGCTGCCTTTGATTGGGACTCAGGAGGGTCGGAGTCTGCCAAGCAAAGGGGATGCAGTAGATAGGGGATTCTGGGCATGGAAAGCAGTATGTGTAAAGACAAGGCTCGGGTTCAAGTAATATCTGAAAAATACCCTGGAGGGTGCATGATAAAGAGCAGTAGAAGATAGAACTTAGGTCGAAGATACATTTACACCTGCTGATTATTCTGGCCTTCATCCTCTGGGCCACCAGATGCCAGCCAAGGTCTTTAATGATCAAATTAGTTTTCACTTTTATTTTGTCTTAGAATTTATCTCCAGCAGCTCTGTGGAGCTTAAGACTGCAATGAGAAGGGACAGGTAACAAGTCAATCAAATAGGAGACTTTTGGACTCTAAGGGCTGAGAGATGGTGAGTACAAAAATAGAGAGTAGACAAAAAAGCCTAGCCAAATTCAAAAGAAGATTATGATAAAATTGACAGGATGTGGTGATATGGAAATAAGGAATGGTGAGGGTGATGGTTGGGCACAGAGGACTTGGAGGGCATGGAGAGGAGGTAGCCTCTGGGCAGCTGCCAGACAGGAAATCAACCCAAACAACAACAAAAGTCAGATAAGATGTCCAGATGAATCATTGGCTAAGGGGCCAGGTAAAGAGGGAAAATCCAGGCAAGAGCAAACCTACAGAGACTTGGGAACCCAGGCTGGAATGACAGCTGTAGGTGGATCCTAGATAAGTTTTGTGAGCTGCCAAGAGGGAAATGACTTAATCTAACGTCCATGCTCTTAAGGTTGGGTGAGGTGGGGCAGTAAGAAGTTCCAGTCCAACATGGTCATTTTGGCACTCTTATTTTTAATAAAAGCTTGGAATTAATCTAAACCCTGCTTGAAGTAGGATAATGATATTGACTGATAATTCTGCGCCAGCTAATGTTCTTCCTGCAGGTAACTCAGATACTACACAGAGACCGTCATTAATTCTGAAATTATAGAGGAATTATTTAGAAAGCAACTCTTTAAAAACCTCTTTAGTGCTGCCAAAGTGTTAATGCATCTTTTCAAAGCATTCAGGAGCTGGACAGATACAAATGGATGCAGTGACTATGAAGAATAAATGATGACATACCTCGTCTTGATTTACACTTTTGTAAGAGGTCCCTCTTTATGTGTGACATTCTGTGACTTAATTTTTCCTATCCATGACATTCTAGTGTTTTTTAATTGCCAACCATCCGGATGTGCTGTCAGTATGAATCAGGTTTTTTGTATAATTAAGCCAGCTTATCTGTCACCCAGCATAATTAATCCATTCTATTTTAATTACTTTTCCATTTCCAGACCCAATCATCCTATATTAATACAAATATAGGAAAATCTGAGTCACTTTTGTAATATAAGTAATAATACAGAATGCCTGTCATATACTTCCCTCACATTTTAGATATTCATAATTTGATAAAATATTAGTATTTTGCCAGAAACACAGAAACCAGGAAAGATATCAGTATTTCAGTTCATTCACTTACTTCATGAACTCAACTTTCTAAACCCGATCATGTATTTCCCAGAATTTCACAGTCTTGATTCCATGTCCAACCAATGGCATATTGTAATGTAGGAAGGCTTTCTGTTTCTGGAGGTAATTGCAGAGACGCATTGCCTGTCAGCTCATTTTTATCCCCGGTGCCTGTGTGGGTTTTTTCACGTACTCCTTCCTTAACTGAGCATGACCCTAGTCACTGGGGATGCAGCAGCGAAAGAGACAGAAGAAGGTTCTGAGTCCCATTGAGCTCACGTGGCAGTGGGGGAGACACATAGTAAACAGATAATTATAGTGATGAGTAACGTGCAAAGAATTTGAAGAAGATGGTGTGATAGAGAGGGGTTCTGTAGCTGGAGGGCTCAGAGAAGGCCTCTCTGAGGAGGTGGCATTAAAGCTGACACTTGAATGACAGGAGATGACATGAAATGATCATGGGACTAAGCATTCCAGGAGGAAGTCATGGCTAGAGCAGAGGTCACCAGTGAGAATATAACCCAGGAACCAAATGAACGCCAGCGCTGCTTGAGTGACATGAACAGGGCAAGTGGTAAGAAATGAGCTTAGAGAAGGAGAGAACGTTCAAGGTAAGGAGTGGGGATTTCATTCCAAGCTCCATGAAGAGCTGCTGGAGGATTTTAAACAAGAGAGTGATGTGATCGGATTTATGTTTTTACATAAGATTGGTCTGGCTGCTCTGTGGAGAATGGATTGACGGAAGCAAGTATGGAAACAGCAAGATAGGGTCCAATTGAGAGATGAGTTTGGCTTGTACCAGAGGTGCAGAGAAGTAGATTCATTCAGGATTTATTTAGAGATGGATGGAGCAAGAGAACATATTTATGGGTGGCTGTTGAAGGGTGTATTATAGAAAGGGAAAAATCTGTCACGGATAACTGAGATTTTTGTTTGTTTGTTTCATAAATATTAGGACTTCAGCATCCCTTAACCATTCTGGGAAGCTCTTGCATTTGTCATTTTCAAAGATTGATTCTTTGTACAGTTGCATATTTTCCATGGTTAGAGCAGACTATGGCATTTGGCTCTCTAAATTCAAATCCAGGTTCTCCAACTTAGTGGTCATATGACCTCAGGCATGTCTCTTAACCCCTTTATATTTGTTTCCTCTTATTTTAAAAATGGACTGATAATTTTACCTATTTCATAGGGTTTTTGACAGAAGTGACTAAGAAAATACACATAGAAAAAGTTAGCACACTACTAGTCTACAGTAAGCACTCAGTAAATGTTAGTAATTAGATATTGCATTTCTGTCTTAGCCTTCTTACTATGACGCATTCAGGTCTCGGGACCCAGTAATAAGAGTTACAATAACATTTTTAAGAAGCAAATTTCTGCTCATTTCATAACTTTTTTCATGTATTATTTGAATACTATTTTTTTTTTAGAATATCTTACCAATAATCCTTGTTTAATATATTCCCAAATTCCACATCTGGTAGTATCTCTTCATTTTTAAACTGACTTTTTGTTATTTGGGTCTTAAAAATCAGTAGCCTTTTAGAGAGATTGAATATCATCAGCTTTACTTCAAAGTTAGTGTTTTCAGCCCTTACAGTGGGGTGAGGGAGGATGGGCACCTGCTCCCAAGATTATATAAATCATGTGCTGATTATATAATCTGCTGCTTCCACCAGTGTCGTGATGGCACATGGGCACTGCTCAGGTGTACCCTCCTCAACGCGGTCTTCCTGCCTTCCCTTTGGACTTAGGTCCCTGTTGGATCTATGGGGGGAAAAGACCCTACTTGTTTGGATCACAGGGTAATCTCGAAGACCTGGTATTGAATCTTTGGTTCCCGTGTAAACACTGGTTCCTGTCACTCTGTCAAGCTGCCGCTGCATCTCAGACTCTTGGGATTGGTTGTTTGCCTCTCAAAACAGGCTTGAGAACAGTAGGAAAGTAGAGTAGGTCAACACGGCATATGGTTGAGTTTGCATGGACAGATGTGCTTGAGAATAACAAGGACAGTCTTTTAAACTGGTTCCTGAGTTACAAATGTGGTATGCAGATGTTTCATGGTTGTGGCTGGGATTGAGGTACATTTAGCAAATGGTCCTTTTCATGAGATAACACATTTAACCTAATTTTTTAAGCTCTGATTCTTATCTTTCTCTGAAGTTAGCTGGGCGAGGACCATTCTCTTTGCTGTAAGCATCTTACAGCATCATCACTGATGTGGAGCACCGTCCAGCACAAGTGGCTGTAGAATCCCTTTCTGTGCAGAACATTCAACATTAAATACATACATATGTTATGGTTCTTCTGGTTTCAGGTTCTCTGTTTCTTCTTGTATTTTTTAATGACACGGATAATTTTTAAATATTTTATTTCGAAGCTTTTAACACACTGTGGCACATGTAAAACGATCCCCTCTCTGATATAACAGGTCCCTAAGCCCAGGGTGGGAGACGCTAATGTTGAACCGCTGGCCAGTGGAATCTGCTAGTTTTAGATGTTGACTCCTACCGTTTGTCGCTCCTGACTATTGTGCTGATTGCACAGATGCTGTACTGAATCTTGTAAAAGTAGCATTGTTTCTAAATACTGTAGGGAATGATAGAGCCTGGATGCTTTTGGAAATCAGTAATCAGTGTGTGTGTCTGTGTGTGTGTGTGTTTTGAAATATTTACACTCAATGGAGCTACACCTGATAGCCTTACAATTTTTCCTTCTACCTCTTTGAAAGATAATGTGGTTGTGGCTATTTAAGAGCGCCATGTGAGGGTCTACATGGGTATAAAGAATGAGCTGTGAATTCCCAGCTCTGCCAGCACCCACAAAACTTACCCAGGGGCTCCCATTCGCCCTGTGTGCGTGGTAAACATCTCAGCTCCCCCTGCTCTGTTAAGAGCAAGTCTTCTCCAGCAGGCAAATATCCCATCATTTCACGATGCAGCACCCCAGCTTGATTATATTAATGTTAATGTTTATTTGTAAGCTTTCTTTTTTTCCAGAAATGTGTACTATGTGGACCTAACTCACTTTCTGTGTGTTTGCTTTTCTACCACAGACACGGGAGCAGAAAGACAGGCACTAAGAGAAAACGTGTATCCTAAATTAAGAGAATTCTGCAGAGAAAACTATGGATTAGAATTTCAGGTAACGCTGATATTAATTTCATTTTTAATTATGTCAGCTAAATAACTAATGTTTGTTTCTTGTCACAGTTTGGGTGCTATAAAATACAAGTTTTAAGCCCCGAAATATTTCATTTCTTTAAGCGTGGGTGAAAAGAAACACTGGAAAATGGAAGTAAAATATTTAGTCATTTTTGATGTTTTGCACTTTTATGCTCTGCTTCTTGGACCCTACCCAGTATTGGCTCATCTTTTTCTTCAAATTATGTTTATTTGCTTTTTTGCTAACCTCCACTAATGTCAAAAAGGGCAAGGTTGCTGAGCACCTGCCTTTAAGCTGGCATCTCTAGAAATGTTTTGCATCAAAAAATTGGGACCAACTCTCTCCCGAGTATTTCTTTTTAGCAGCTTGGTCAGTCCTTGCCTTCTGTCCTACCTTTTAGTTTTTATTTGCATTGAAGAATGTCCTTTTTCCCAAGCATTTTGGGAATTTACCATTTACCAAAACAAACAAACAAAAAAAACCATCAGCCTTTCAAGAAACAGTAACTGTGCACGTCATTGCTAAAATTCATAAACATCCTGGCATTTGTAGACACTATTGATGAGGCCACCTAATAGAAAAGTACTAGAAGACATTGGGCATATCTTAGACATCCAAAAAAAATTTTTAAGTGAATGGCTCCTGCAACTATAGATAGCGTTATTTAGTCAGAATTCGTCACCTTCATTTGCAATGGACATCTTAACTCTCCAGTGCTATCCTAACTACATGTTTACATTGTTAAGTAAGGACTATGGACTAGAGGTTTGTGGTGTAAGAGTACAAAATGTGTCATTGTTTTTTTTTTTTTTTACTCTTTGGGTTGGGAGAGAGTTTTCTGGGTTTTTTTTTTTTTGAATTTTTGAATTTTGTTTTATATTTTTGTACAGCAGGTTCTTATTAGTTATCCATTTTATACATATTAGCGTATATATGTCAATCCCAATCTCCCAATTCATCACACCACCACCCCGCCCCCCTGCCGAAAATGTGTCATTGTTAATGGAAGAAAATTTCACCCCTCATTTGTTTCCTTCTGAATACAGTTGACCCTCAAACAATGCAGGGGTTAGGGGTGCTGACCCTCTGCGTAGTTGAAAATACACGTATAACTTTACAGTCAGCCCTCTGTATCCACGGTCCCTCCGTATCCGAGGATTCAACCAACCATGGATCATTTCATACTGTAGTATTTACTACTGAAAAAATCCACACGAGTGGATCCACACGGTTCAAACCTGTGTTATTCAAGGGTTGACTGTAAATATTTTGTCTTGGTATACTTCATAGGGCCTTCTAATAGAATGTATAAAATAAGAGTTTCAAAATGGCTTTGATCTCAATGCATAGGGTCCGTTGGCAGCAAGCCATTGTGACACACATATTGAATAGTTACTCATAAGTCACTGTTTACTTGAAAAATCATCAACCTAAATTCCTTGTTGTGAAGTCAGCACTACCTTCTCTGAGGAGTCTCGTTCTACTGATAACAAAGTCTCAACTGTTAATAATTCTGATATGTCAAGATTCCCAAAGACTTAGACATTCCTTGGGGGACTCAGTTACTGTAAAGAAATGTATCCAAGCCTATTAATCCCATCTTTGAGTTTATTTGGGTTTGCATCACTTTTGTCAGTAGAAGAAGGCTGAGCTACAGAACAGCCTCCATAAAACATGGAATTGATTAGGATTAGCTGAGGGGAAAAAAGGAAAAATATATTTTCTAAATTTTAAGTAGGTACAGGAGAAGACAGATAAAGCCAAAGGAAAACTATAGAAGGCAAGGTCCATAGAAGAAATTGATGGCAAGGATCATTCCAGGCAGGTGTATTGAATCAGTCAGTGAGATACTGGACAGCAGAGGAAACAGCACTGGGTAAAGCATGACATGGAATTGAGCCCCAGCTCTTGACTGTGAGTGACTTAACCCACCCGCTGGTCCTTTAGTGTCTAAAATGGGGGTGGTGACAGCTTAACACATCTGAGGTTGTGTTTAGAATACAATATGCAAGGTTGCATTTGCTTCCCACCTTCCAAAGTAGCTTGGTTATAGAGCTCCCTGAGGCTGTGTTTACTAGAGAGATGGTTCTATTTTCTCAGCTGCAGCAAAATGTGCCAGAAGCTTCACAAAAAAACGAATTTAGCCATACAGTGTTCTGGATTCCATCTTTGTGCATTGGACTCAGGAGAAACGCATTTCCTAGAGTTACTCAAATATACCAGTCTATTTCCTGCTTTCTTGCCTTTGCTGTTCTTACCACCTACAATGCTTTTCCATCTGGTTCTTCCCCTGCTTCACCTCCTAAGTCCTACTCATTCCTAGGACCCTTCTGTCTGACCTTAAGTCATGCCCCTCTTCTCCTTGCCCACTTCTCTGCAGCTATGTGTCCTCCATTTGGTCCCTTGAACACTTCAAGCCTATCCCATTTAAGGATTTTTCCCTGGCTGTCTCTCTATAGGAATGCCCACCCCCTCATCTTTTCATGGGTGCTTACTCACTGTCCTTCAAGTCTCTGCTGAAATGTCACTTCCTAGAGTTGCTTCCCTAATGACCCAATCTAAAGTAACCCCCTAGGTGTGCTGTCTTTTACATCATCCTATTTTAGTTATTTGCATAGCATGTGTCAGTGTTGGATATTTTTCTTATTTACTCATGTATTGGCTTGTTTCTTGTCTTTCTTCCAAGATTGTAAGTTCCACAAGAACAGGGACTTGTCTGCCTTTATGACAGCTACATCCTAGAATAGTGTCTGGCACATAGTAAAACTCCATAAGAATGTTGAATGAATGAAGTCTCAACCCAAACATTACTTGCTTAAAGAATTGTTCTCTAATCCCCTCATTCCTCCCAGGTTATACCACATACCCTGCTCCCCTAAAGTCCTGTGCATAACTCCCAATCATTGATCCAGTTCATTTAAGAAGTGTTTATTGACCATTGACAACATGCCAGTCAACATTCCACGTGCTGGAAATACAAGGAAAAAAACCATCAGACCCTCTTCTTGTGGAGCTTCCAATATTGTTGAGAGAGGCAGACAATAAACAGTAAATTTCAGTGGTAATAGATGCATTTTAGTGAGTAAATGCTTTTAAGAAAAGTAAAACACGATAAAGGGAGGTAGGGAATGCCAGGTAGTCAGAGAAGGACTGAGTAATAAGACAGTCTTTGAGCAGAGATCTGCAGAAGGTAATGGAGCAAATCATGCAGATGTTTTGGGAGGAGAATTCCAGACGTAGGCAACCAGGAAAAGGGTCTGGGGTGGGAATGTGTTTAGAATATTCTAGGCACAGTAAAGAAGCCAAGTGGGAATGGAGTAGAATGGAGTAATGAGTAAGAGAAATGATTGTAGGAGATGACATCAAAGGAAGATCATACCTTATGGACTAAGAGTAAGGACTCAGAATGTTACTGAATAAGAAGGGAAAGAGTGACGGGATTTATGTTTAAGAGGTTCGCGCAAGCTTTGCGAGGGGACTGGAGTGGGGGTGGGGAGAGATGGCAGAAGCACTAAGGCAGCGCAAGTAAGAAATGATCATGGTGCAGACTAGAATGAGCGGCAAAGATAAGGAGACATCTGACTAGGTACGTTTTTCATCACCTGTCTATAACGTCTAAAAATTCTCAGGACTGGAACTGTGTCTTATTCAACTTATCCCAGTGATTGGCCTACTATATGCCAGGTACTTGACTATTTAGTTAAATCTCTATTGAACTAAGTTGATAGACTGCAGAGTTACACTTTAAGCAAGGCCATATACTTTTTTCTCTATGCCTGTTTGGCAGACTGTTTTCTAGTATTTCCTTTATTTTTTCATTTAAACTAAGAGTTTTAATGAAAATGCACCAGCCTCTCTGATTATGTGAACTTCAACTAATTCATGTGTAATATACATAGTTGACTGCTTGGAGATGGGAACATTAAATGGAAAGAATGTCAAGCCTACTCAGAGCAGAAAACACACATGGCTCAGAGAAAGACAAGGGGTTTAAATAAGATGTTATTTGATTTGCCAGTGTTCAGTGAGTGCCCTTGACTATGGAGAAGAGGATCAAAAGGAAGAACAGGGGAATAAATTGGGAAAAATAAAGACAGATTGGGGTAAAAGCAGGTGGTGCAGGACCCAATAAAAAAAGGGCTTGTAATTATATGCAAGCCCTGCTTTCAGATGTTTCCTCTCCATTCTTATTGCTGAGACCCTGATCTAACCTTAATTGCTTCAAAAAATTCGATGAAGGGACTTCCCTGCTGGTACAGCGGTTAAGAATCCACCTGCCAATGCAGGGGATACAGGTTCGAGCCCTGGTCTGGGAAGATCAAGATCCCACATGCCGCAGAGCAGCTAAGCCCATGCGCCACAACTACTGAGCCTGCGCTCTAGAGCCTGCGTGCCACAACTACTGAGCCCACGTGCCACAACTACTGAGCCCTCGTGCCACAACTACTGAAGCCCACACACCTAAAGCCCGTGCTCCCCAGTAAACGAAGCTACTGCAATGAGAAGCCTGCACACCGCAACAAGGAGTAGCCCCCAGTCACCGCAACTAGAGAAAGCCCACGCACAGCAACGAAGCCCCAAGGCAGCCAAAAATAAATAAAATTTTTTTAAAGCTATTAAAAAAAAAAAAAAAGATGAACAAAGAGGATCTTAACTGATCCTGTTCTCTGCTTACCCACAGTAGGTTGCAAGTCCTGGAGGAAGAGACTAGTCCTCGCTTATTTTTAAGTCTCCGGGGCCTGGAAGAGTGCTTGACATTTACCGGGTTTAGTAAAAGTAGCAAGCAGAGCTGCCTACACCATCATCCTACTTGAGTTCTTCTATACATCACCAGAGTAACCTTACTTAAATGTCAGGTTGTCATTTCCTTTGCTTTAAAACCTTATAGTGGCTCCCTGCTGCCTATGGGGTCCCTCTTTAATGTGATCCCAGCTGTCTCCCCAACTTCATCTGCCATTTTTCCCAACATAAACACTCCATGCCAGTTTGGCCATCCTCAGCCTATCCTTGGAGCACATCTTGCTGATCACTCATTCTTGACTTGAAAATCTCATTCGCTGTACCTATTGCAGTTCTCCCCTCTTATCAGAAATACCCTTTCTCCTCTACCATCTACCCTTCAAACTCCAGCCCAAGTTCTTGCTTTCTAAGAAGTCTTTTCTGATTCCCAAATATTCCCCCTCTACTCCCTGAACTCTTATAATCTGCCCCACCCTGCCCCCACAGGTACGCTGAGCAGGAGTAAACCTGATTGGGGCAGGGACCTCTAACGGGGGTACTTGATTGATCTGGGCGCTTAGCCACTGCTCCATTTTGAAAACGATTTCATTTCAGTCCAGCCACTCAACTTAGTTTCGTTCCTTAAGAATACCTTCTGATAGCAAACATTTTTAGTGGGCATCTAGTATTCCTCTCACATCACTTAGTCACCAAAGTTAATAACCCTGTTCCTTCTTCTTCACCTTTAACATCCAATAAATCCCAAAGACCTGTGGATTCTACCTCCTAAATATTTCTCCAGTGTATCCCAGCTGTTCAAGTCTATATTACTGTCATCTTGACTATCGCAGTAGATATGCTGCGGGCCTGTTTACCTTCATCTCGTCCTTCTCCTCCCCAGCCTCAGCCCTTCCACCCACCTGGACCACCTCGTCCACCCTCCACCATATTTCTGCAGTGGTCTCTCTGAAATACACATCTGACTCTTTCATCCACAAGATACATTCTGCACGTCTTAGCCTGGCATAC
Source organism: Eschrichtius robustus (assembly GCF_028021215.1). Taxonomy (NCBI): domain Eukaryota; kingdom Metazoa; phylum Chordata; class Mammalia; order Artiodactyla; family Eschrichtiidae; genus Eschrichtius; species Eschrichtius robustus. The sequence continues at coordinate 89,886,182 of NC_090827.1, read as the reverse complement.
GAGGTTCTCTTTTCCACCCCTGTCCACTGAGGTCTTGTCTGTCCCCTCCCACACAGGTAGCCTACGTTCAGTTCCCCAAACAAGTTCTTTTTTTTCCCTGAGTCTTCAGACCCACTGTGCCCTCTGTTTGGGTTGCCCTTAAACTGTCCCCCATGCCAATGACTAGAAAATTTTCTACTCATCCTTTAAGAAACAGTGAATTTCCTTCTTCAAGATTCCATAGTGATTTATTTCTAGTCCTTAATAGCCTCTGTCGTATTGTTTTAATTACTTTTAAAATGCCTTTCCCCCTAACTGGAAGCTCATCAAGGTCAGAAGTCATATTATTTATATCTTTTCATCACCAGTCCTTTTTAGAGTACCTGGTTCATATTATATACATAATAAATGTTGATTAAAGTGAATTTATTGATTAAATGAATAAGACCCAGAAGCTGAGAGTCTAGACCACTGCTATGCAAAAGAAGTATAATGGGAATCACAGATGCAAGCCACAAATGCAATTAAATTTTCTAACTACGTTTTGAAAAGTAAAAGGAAGCAGAAAAAAAAATTTAAGAACATATTTTATTTAAGCCATTTTATATCCAAAATATCATTTCAACATAAAATCAACATAAAAATTATTAGTTATTTTATATTCTTTTTTTCATACGAAGTCTTCAAAGTCCAGTGTATATTTTACACTCACAACACATCCCAATTCAGACTGGCCACATTTTGGGTGTTCAATAGTCAAATACTCCCATGTTGGACTGTAAAGTTCTAGATGGGAGTGGTCAGGGTGAGGCCATTCTAACAGGGATGAGAGCCTGACTGCCCAGTAACAGGTGTCCTGCTGCAAAAGATGGAGACTTAATTAGAGGAACTTCCGTAGGGAATGGAAATTCATTTGTACATGTAAAAAAAAAAAAAAAAAAAAATCCAGATAATGATTAAGAAAATAATTTTTCACTAGTCAAATTAGTAACTTTTCCTTTTATTTGATCACTTTTGGACATTGCATTAGTAGGGTGTGTCAACTAAAAAGAAAACACACACACACACACACACACACACACACACACAATGTAGAAACTATGAGTCAAGTTTTTTGGTGTCTTACTGAGGACTATAGCCTGGGAGACAGCCTCTCAGAGAGCTCTGAGAAACTGCTCCAAGAGGTAAGGGGGAGGTCAGTACATATGTGATTTTGGCAAAAGGGGAACGTGCAACAAAGCACACATCTCGGTAGAAGGTTGCTACTAGTCACAAGGAACTGGTATGTTACTTAATGGTTTTAGTGCTTTTCTAAGTATGGGAAGATGCAAGAATCCAGGTTCATAAAAATTTTCTCCTGAAAATATCTAACTATCTGAAGGCCTGTTCTGCCAGGTTTCCCAGAGCCCAGAGTGCCTCCTTCCTGATCTCGGCCCTGAACTCCTTTCAGGGTATGTTGAAGGTCATACTGCAACATGGCTGCAGTGGCTAGTGACTTAATTCTTGTAGAGCCAGATGGTGAGCAACGTTCTTTAGTTGGCAGGTGCATAATATGAAATAGTTAATGCAGTGTTCAAAAGCACTGTGGAATCGGGGCTGAGTAACGATGTGAGGCAATGGACTAAAACTTATGGTCAAGCAGTTCATTTGCCTGCTGTCTGAAGACTTAAACTTTATTTGAAATCAAAAGAGGAAGGTGATGGAAACCTTATTTCCCAATATTAGATGAACAGTCCTTGTCTTGATGGGTGCCATTTGTTACCTTTTGCAGCTTTGCTAAAGATAGCTTTTTAAAAAATTCTCCCATAAGCCCTTGCAATTAAGTATAACAACTTGGTCTCAAAGCAGGAACTCCTATGCCGACCCAGCCCTTTTCCTTCTCTCCGGCAGGCAAGTGTTGAGTCCCTAGGTGTGTAGGGAAGTGTGAGTGAAACCTGCAGCTCCAGCCAGCAGGAAGATCTTGCCAAACCTGCTGTCTGCCTCACAATGCCATTGTGGTGCCTCCCGAAGGCACCAGAGAGGAAGATGCTCATCCTTGGTGAAGGTACCTCCTGAGGCCCCTTTGGTCTGGAGTTTGTCCTTCTCTTCTCTGCTTGACATTCCATCTCTTCATGTTTCCTTTGGCAGCACAGGTCCAGACCTGTCCACCTGTTTTTTTCATCCCTAGACCCCCAGGTAGATGTCATCTTCTGAAGCTGGTGCCTGTGCGTGAGTGAGCCCCCTATCAGCATCTCCAGCCCTCACCAGAGTTACATGAAGATAGTTGTTTTTTGAATGTTAAAATATCTAAAATGGAACCCATCCTTCTCCCTTTTCCCAATTTCTCAGTTGCTACTATTCCCCAGTCTTCCAGACGTTAAAATTGTGGCTCATAGTTCATTCTTCATCCTTTACAACCTAGATCCAAATTGCACTGTTCCCCATTGATTCACCTGCCACAGTGTTTCCCGGAAATTGGCCTGGTCTTCCAGTTTCACAAGGCTCTGTCTTTACTCAGGCTTCTGTTTCTTGATAGCTGAATGACTATGGCGGCGTCTTCTTGATCTTTCTTTACCCGGGGTGTTTTTGTGTTCTGGTCCAGACTGTACACAGCACAGCAGCTGCTCAAATAATCTTTACACCATATATACCAGATCATTCATTCTAAGATGCATTTTTTTTTTCACATTTTTACATCTCAGAAATCAGGATTCATCTTACAAACAAATGGTGTGTCATGGTGTAATTGGCAGTGCGTTTCTTTTTTAGTGGAATGGACAATATTACTACTGATGATTTTTAAATTCAGTAAAATGCAGCACATTATGTAATTTATGGGGTACAGTGGAAACAGCATAAGTTTTTCTGTTAGAAAGACTAGTATTCAAATTCTGGGTCTGCAAATTTACCAGTCCTGTGACTCTAGGCAAATTACTTGATTTCCCTGACACACAGTTGACCCCTCTGTAAAGTGAATGGGGTAGTATTTATCTTCCAGGTTTGTTACAAGAATTCAATGAGATGACGCAACATGCCTGGCACGTGGAAGGCACTTAACCAATGTTCATTTCTTTCTTTCACCTTTAAGTCTTTCTCCTGAACAAGAACCTAGTGTAATGAAATTATTCATATGCATTTTTCTTTTGCCTTTTTGAGTACAGTAAGAGACCTTTGATCAAGGCATCTGTCTGTCTGAGGGGGTGCTTCGTGTCTGGTGCAGAAGGAATGTGAATGGGAAGAATATTCAAGAAATATTGTCACGCACACAAGAAAGGATTATGTAGCAAGACAAAAACCTTGGAGGTCACACTATCACAATCTTGTGAGAAGATTTCTCTAAATTCCTTAAATCACATCTTTAGCATATCAACTAGCACTTAGCGCTCTGACCCTGGAGATCTAATATGTAGAGAAGAGGGCCCAGCTTGTCAATAAGGCAGAGCCAGGACCTACCCAATGTGGTCTCTAGGAAAATGGTGGAAGGAGACAGAGAGGGGCAGAGTTCGGGAGATCTGCTTCCCCATCCCCCTTCTCCTAGTTCTGCTTCAGAAAAGGGGAGGTGGGTTAGATGAGTGAGAACAGGTGGGTGCGTGGGTAACACTGAGGGCAGCTTACCTCTGCTCTCTACTTAGGACTCTGGAAAGAGATGGCCTTACAACAATCACCCCCCTGCCCCTATCTCTGCCAACAGACCTGGGTGTGGCCACATCATGGCCATGGCAGCAAGAGACCATGAAGTTTCACTTCCAAAGCTGCCCTCAATTACTGTGTGTCACATATGCTGAGTTAAGAGCCACTGTTAGTCTCCATGACAGGGAGATGTGACCACACAAAAGGGCTAGGGTGGAAAAACTGGATGGAGCGTGGGCCCAAGGCCTGGGACTTCTCAGGCCCAGGAGGGGAAGGTGGCCCTGGTTGCTGCAGAGCAAAACCAGGCTCTGAGCAGGCCGAGAGGGAGAGGCCAGTCCGTGGGTTACAACTGCCCCAAGCACAGCCGTGCTGCCAGCAACCAGGTGGGCAGTGGGCATCGCCTGGGGACTGTGCCCTAGAAATCCATTTTTCCCCTTCAGGATATGAGGTCACCCAGACATCATGTTAGGAAAAGAAGGAGACTTTTGAAAGAGTCGGCATCTTGATTCAAGAGAGAATAAGCACTTAATAAAGAGTCCTTGGAAACATGAGTTCAAACTAAGGTTGAAACTGGATAGAACAGAAGCTCATTTTATCCTGATAACCAGAGGATAGAGACTTAGGCAGGAGACCCAAACCATTTTAGACAAAATAGAAAAGCTACATTCTCTATGTACATCCAAGTTGTAGGTCAGGTGAAATTATGTGAGTCTTATATTAGCCTGACCTTACTAATAATTACTGACTAATAATTCCTTAATCTCACACTGAAGGTCCATCATCAGTTGTGTCCACCTGCTTTTCTTCCACTGCATCTTCACCACCGCCCTCCTGTTCTACTGAACCCCGTCTCCTTCTCTATATTCATTTTTTCCTCCTGACTGTCTGCCTGCTCAGGAATCTCAAAATGCATTTTGCCTCCTGAGTTGCCAAAATACATCATTGGCTTTATAATTGATAGGATATGTTGTGATGCCCTTGGTCTTTTCTCCACATTGTCAACTAATCACTCCTTTTCCATTGTCTATTAATCAAATGTGTGCCTCTTTCTAAAATGAAATGCATCTCCCCTCATTGAATCACACATCATTTCACTCAGGCCAGCACTTCAATTTGTCTAGCTCGCTTTGCATTTTGGTTCTGTCCATCAAAGCCTGGACAGGCCTTACCAAGTTCCTATTCTGTAAAAAGTCTTAAAAGCATGTTACATCATCCTGCTCCCATCCATGAGCCCGTTTATAAAAAGGGGAAAGGAAGATTAATAGAGAAGATAAAAGGGAAGGAAATCATTATGTCATCATTGACCTTCCTTGCTCCAGTTGAATTATAATATTGGCTCAACATTTCTGCAGTGTGGAATGGCTCTTCTAGAATTCTCAGGCCTGACTTCCCAAGCCAGTATTTTTGTTCCTCCTTTACTTTGTGCACATAGGCAGTTTTATATAGAGCAGTGGCATTGTGGCAAACTCCAGAATTTACTGGAGGAGCTATACTTTGCTGAACATTTAATTCCGCTAAATTGTGGCCATCAATTATGCCAACTCTGGAAATCACCCAAGAGGATTAGTCCCTCAATAAACAGAATGAGAGATCCCCATTTGCAGGTGACATTTAAGTATCCCAGTCAGGTCCAGTCACCGTGAAGTCTTTCTCAGATTCTGAACACAAGGTAGCTATTTCTTTCCATCCTCATTTTCTGTTTCTTGTAGGATGGAGAGGAGACCTTATAACAAGTCTCTGCACAAAGAACATTCACTTAAGAGGTCTGCTTTGTCAGTAACTAGTTATAAACCATTGGAAAAGTAACTTAAGCCCAGTTTTCTTATCTATTAAGCAGAGTGTTTCTTCAGCCTGATCTTGCTTCCTCTCAGCTCCCAAAATGATGATGCTGTGACCTCATCTCTGTGTGGGCGGGCCGCGTCCCATCTCTGTGTGGGTGGGCCGTGCCACATCTCTGTCTTTGCAGTTCTGTCCTCTTACCCCCTCTGAAGAACAGTCTCCTATGCATGTATCCTTCAGGTCCAGACTCCTGACTTACTTCCTCACTGATGTCTACCCCAAATCCCCAGGGCAGGTTAAGGTGCTTGGTCCCATGGGCTTCACTCATTTATTCACAGACATTTATTGAGCCTCTGCTCTGCATAGGCCGGGTTGTGGGTGCAGTGGATACCTTAGTGTTGAAGACAAACATAGTCCCTGCCCTCAGAGTTTACAGTCTCAGAGAATACAGTCATCACAGCAGTGACCATGGTGGTGCTTACTGCAGAGGACATACAGGGAGCTCTGGGCGTGCATGATGGGGGGCCCTCGTCGAACCTAGAGGCATCAGGAAGGCCTGCTGAGGAGCTGATGTCTACGCTGAATGCTGAACGATGGGTAGATGGCCGGGTTAAACAGAAGAGTATTTCAGGCAGAAGGAACGTATTTTCAGAAGCAAATTTGGGAAGGAATTTTAACATTAGGTAGTACTCACTGCCTGCCAGGCACTTTTTCTAAGTGCAGTATATACATTAACCTGTTTAATCTTTGCTATGAGCCTAGGAGGTAAATTCTATCTTCTACATTTTACTAGATAAGGACACTTAGAAATACAGAAGTAAATAACTGCTGGAGATCCCACAGCTAATACGTGGCAGAGTCAGAATTTGAACCAATGTAGTTTGGCCCCAGTGTCTGTGCTCTTAATTACTGCATCAAAAAGCCTCTTATATTCATACATTCACAAAAATTTATATAAGTAGGTATAGGTATGTAAATGTACATGTATATATGTAAATACATGTGCATATGTAAATATATGCTCACGTGTACACATGTTGTACAAACATGTGTGAGTATATACACAGCTGGAGCGTGACCCATGAGAGAGAAAGCGGTGTAAGGTAAGGTTGGAGAGTTAGGCAGGGACTAGGTCATGGAAGATCTCAGAAATCAGGTCATAGATTCTAGATACTACCTTTGGGTGATGGGAAGCTTAAACATGGAAAGTGCTGTAAAATAACGTTAACAGCCCAGGTTCAAATCCCACCTCTGCTACTCGCTACCTGTGTGATTTCGAGCAGGTTACTTCTCTGTTCCTCAGCTTTTTCATCCATAAAATAGGGATCATATTTCTGTCTACGCATAAGTTTAAGGAGTAAATAAGTTACTCTATGTAGTGTCTGGTGGAATGAAAGGAAATCCTAACACTGGCGATCAGATTTGCACTTTAACAAGATCCCTCTGCCTGTGGTGTAGTGAACGGATTCGAAGGAGCAAGAACAGAAGCAAGGAGATGATTTGGGAAGTTGCAGCAGTGATGCAGGCCCAGGTACACGAAGCAGATCACCCCCATACAGTGGCTGCTGAAAGCCCCAGGTACACGAAGCAGATCACTCCCATACAGTGGCTGCTGAAAGCCCGCTGCCAGGAACAGAGCCAACTTTGGGGTTTTCACTCAGGCACATCATTTGTTCGTGGTCAAGTGTCCTGCCCCTGAAGGCAGTTGGTGCCTAGCTGCAGCCGGGCTGAGGTTCCTTTATACGGCGAGTCCCCAGCTCAGACTCAACCTAGATGCGCACGGCTCCTGCCTTGCAGCAGCCTCTCTGTCTCCAGTGACTCCTGACACCTTCTCTGGGTCCCCAAGTTCATTAAGCCTTAATAGGCAGAGGTCCTGCCTCGGTTAAGAGTTCAGTTCTTTCTTACCATCACATTACAAGTGTTAGGACGGTCCAGAGGCTGAATCTCCCAAGACACAGAGGCATCAGGTCTGAGCAGTCAGTCGCCCTTATGAGGCTTTGGATGAAACATTATCCTAACTCACACTGTTGGATCCTCTTTCTTTCTGGTGATCGTGTACAACCACTGGGGCCAGCCAGTTCTTTCTGGGCTTGATTTAGGACCTGATTTTCCCAGAAATGTCTGTCTTAGTCGTGCTCCCATATATCCTAGCCAGATATCTCATGGACCAAGAGAATAATTGCAGGTGACCTAAAGTCGTCAGTGTTTGCAATAGTTCTAGTAAAAGTGTGGCCAAGGGTTTTTTTGTTTTTTTGGGTTTTTTTCTCTTGTATCCCATGCAGCTGGGGAAAGTCATTCTAACCAGAGTAAGAATTTGATAAGTATAAACAATAACTTTTCCCTGGTAAACAGTATCTGACAAACCTAGTCTGAGGTTTAAGACTCTCTGCTTACCTTCTCCTGTGAGATGAACATTCTAGTAACAGGACACGGCTACTAAGCTACATTCAAATGAGTACTGTCTGCATTCTGCACTGACCTTGAAAGTTATATCCATAGCACAATAATGTTGTCCCTGTTCAAAATTTTCTGAACCTGCTCTGTGTTCTTTTGAATGTTTTTAGCGGTAACAGATACTTATCCCTTTTAAGAATAGATTTGATTTTTTTAAAGAGCTAAAATTCTTTTCAAAGCCATGTCTTATAAATGACAAAATGAGATAATTCCTACAGAGGAAATGCCCTGGGCAATGGCAGAATCATTAGAGTGAGTGTGTAGCCTCCCATGGTAATAACTTTGAGGAACAGCCTTCATCTTAGTACCATGTCTGTTCAGAAACAAAATCAGTCATATTGTCTCAGTAGTTACATTGTTTTGCATTCAGATAGTGTCATATAGCATGGGAAGATTGAGAAGGAAGATATTTTGGAAAATATTTAAATTTCAAAGTTTCTTTCTGAAGAAGTGATCATGTGAAGCCATTATGAATTGAAATTTGACCTTTTTTTGTTATATTTTTGTAAAGCATAAGGCTATTGTTTCTTACAGGTTGCTTTATTGTTTGTTCAATAATCTTGGTATTTAAATCATTATGTCTGATTTCAAGTGGCAAAATTTGTTAGGGCTTTTATTCGCTGGCTTTTTGTTTGCAGACCAATTCAGCACATTATAATGAGCATGATAAATTAGCTTCCCTAAGAATATTTTTAAACAAGTGAAAAAAAATAAAATCAATTACTTTCCTGAACTTTTATACTTAATGATGAAATAAGGCACATAAAATGTGCTATCAACAAGGTAGTATTCCAATAAATAGTAAATTAGATTCCAGTGTCTGCAGTGCCTGGACATTAGGCCAAAAGCTAAACTTAATTTTTTAAAGTGTGTAATAAATCTTGTCTTATTGAGCACTTTGGGTTCCAGCCACTTCTGGCCAGTTATTGATCATGTGGATATATTGTGTTTGTTTGCCCATAATGGTGTTTTGTGTTGCGTAAGCTAAATGTTTCATCTATTTATTTCCTGCTTGTCTTCACGGTTGCTTGATTTTATTTTTCATCGTTTTCTGCGCATAAAGACACTTGAGAAAGAGCAATTTAAATATTCTCTTACTTCCAGCTTTTCTTCTTTAAACAAAGCTACTAAAGTAAGAACACACGGAGTTATAAAGACCTGGATGAAGGCAGTGGTGGCCAAACTTTAATAACAGAGGCAAAAACTATTATAAAAGACTCCCATAGGTGTCAAATAAATCATGTGATATTTAAGCTTCTATTTAAAAACATAAGTGAAAGCCTTGTTTTGACTTTTACCCTGGTCATTTGGCTCACATATATTTAGTTAGATCTTATTGTTTAGCTCTTAATATACTAGGTGCTTGACTTAAACATTCTGTTCTTGCTGTCAGTTCTTTGAGTTGGAGATGGAAGACCTGTGGAATCCCAGTCCAAGCTAGCTGTGCAGACGATCATTGAGATACAATTCGGTTCACACATCATAAAATTTGCCCATTTAAAGTGTGCAATTCAGTGTTTTTAGTATATTCCCAGTTGTGTAAGCATTACCAAAATTAATTTTAGAACATTTTCATCACCCAAAGAAGAAATCCTCTCCCCTCTGGCTATCATTCCCTAATTGCCCTATTCCCCTCCCTCCCAGCCCTAGGCAACCACTAAACTACCTTTTGACTGTAGATTTGCCTGTTCTAGACATTTCATGTAAATGGAATCATACAAAAGGTGATCTTTTGTAACTGGCTTCTTTCACTTAGCATAGCATTTTCAAGGCTCATCCATGTTGTAACATGCATCAGTATTTCATTAATTTTTTTTAGATATTGATTGATTGATTGCTGTGTTGGGTCTTCGTTGCTGCACGCGGGCTTTCTCTGGTTGCAGCGAGCAGGGGCTGCTCTTCGTTGTGGTGCGCAGGCTTCTCGTGGTGGCTTCTCTCGTTGCGGAGCACGGGCTCTAGGCACGCGGGCTTCAGTAGTTGTAGCTCGCGGGCTCTAGAGCGCAGGCTCAGTAGTTGTGGTGCACGGGCTTAGTTGCTCTGCAGCATGTGGGATCATCCCTGACCAGGGATCGAACCCGTGTCCCCTGCATTGGCAGGCAGATTCTTAACCACTGTGCCACCAGGGAAGTCCCTATTTCATTACTTTTTATTGCCAGAAAATATTCCATTGTGTGGATGTATACTACATTTTATTTATCCATTGATCACTTGATGGACATTTGGATTGTTTCCACTTCTTAGCTATTACGAATAATGCTGTTATGAACATTCATGTACAAGTTTTTGTCTAGACGTAGGTTTTCATCTATCTTGGGTATATACCTAGAAGAATTGCTGGATCACGTAGTAACTCTGTGTTTAACCATTTGGGGAACTGCCAGACTGTTTTCCACAGTGGCTGCACCATTTTATATTCCCACCAGCAGTGCATGAGTTTTCCAATTGCTCCACATCCCTATCAACACTTGTTATCAGTCTTTTTGATTATAGCCATCCTAGTGGGTATGAAGTGTTATCTTGAAGTTTTGATTTGCAATCCCCTGATGACTAATGACATTATCTTTTCATGTGATAACACTGATTATCTTTATTGGCAATCTGTATATATTCTGTGAAGAAATGTCTACTCAGATCTTTTGTCCATTTTTAATTGGGTTGTTTGTCTTATTGAGTTGTAGGAGTTCCTTATATATTCTAGATACAAATCTATTATCAAATATGATTTGTAAATATTTTCTTCCATTTTGAGGGTGCCCTCTTCACTTTATTGATAGATCTTTTGAAGCACAATTTTTTTTAATTTTGAGGAAGTCCAATTTATCTATTTTTTTCAGTTACTTGTACTTTGCTATCATATCTAAGAAACTATTGTCAAATCCAAGGTCATAATGATGTTTTCTATAAAAATAGTTTTGTAGTTTTAACTCTTAATTTATGTCTGTGATCTGTTTTAATTTTTATATATGGCATGAGGTAGGGATTAAACTTTGTTCTTTTGCATATAGATGTCCAGTTGTCTCAATACCATTTGTTTATTCATTTCCTCATTGATTGTTTTGGCACCCTTGTTGAAATGAGTTAACTGTAAGTATGAGAATTTATTTTTGGATTTTCAGTTTTATTCCATTGCCTATACTTATGCCAGTATCACACTGTCTTAATTATTGTAGCTTTGTACTAAGTTTGAAATCTGGAAGTGTGAGTCCTCCAAATTTGTTCTCCTTTTTGCAAGATTATTTTGGCTGTTCTGGGTCTCTTGAATTTCCGTATGAATTTTAAGATCAGCTTGTCAATTTCTGTAAGCCAGCTGGGAGTTTTATAGTGATTGCATTGAATCTATAGATTTATTCGGGGAGTACTGTCATCGTAATATTTAGTCTACCAATCCATTTATAGGAGATGTCTTTCAATGGTGTTTTGTAATTTTCAAAGTGTAAATTTTGCATTTTTTTGGTTAAATTTATTCCTAAGCTTTTTATTCTTTCTGATGCTCTTATAAATGGACTTATTTTTTTAATTTATCTTAGATTGCTCATTGCTACTATATAGAAATACAAGTGGGTTTTACACATTGATCTTGTATCCTACAACCTTGCCCAACTCATTAGTTCCAACAGTTTTTTAGTGCTTTCCTTAGAATTTTCAATATACAAGATCTTGTAATCTATGAATAAAGGTGGGTCTACTTTTTCCTTTCCTATATGGATGCATTTTCTTTTTCTTGCCAAGTTGCCTAGCTGGAACCTTCAATATACTGTTGAATAAAAGTGGTGAGAGTGGATATCTCTCTCTCGCTCTTAATCTTAGGGGGAAAGCTTTCAGTCTTCATTAAGTATGATGTTAGATGTAGTTTTTTCATACATGCCCTTTATTCAAGTTGAAGAAGTTAATTTCTGTTCCTAGTTTGTTTAGTGGTTTTTTTTTTTTTTTATCATGAAGGGGTGTTGGATTTTGTCACTATTTGTTTCCTGTGTATGTTGAGACATATGGTTTTTGTCCTTTATTCTGTTAATATATAGTGTCCTCCATTAGTTGATTTTCTGATGCTGAGTCAATCCTGCATTTCTGGAATAAGTCCCACCTCATTGTGTTGTATAACCCTTTTTATATGCTGCCAGGTTAGGGTTTTTAATATTTTTGCTGAGGATGTTTATTTTCTTAAGAGATGTTGCTTTGTATTTTTCTTCTGATATTTTTGTCTGGCTTTGGTACCAGGATCATACTGGTCTCATAGAATAAGTTAGGAAGTATTCTCTTGTAAGTTTTGGAAGACTGAATAATTGGTATTAATTCTTTTGTAAATGTTTGGTAGAATTCACCAGTGCATCCGTCTAGACCTAGGCTTTTCATTTTATGCAGCTTTTTAAAAATTACTAATCTCTTGTTAAAAATGTCTTCACATTTTTCTATTCTGTCTTGAGTCAATTTATGTAATTTGTGTCTCTCTAGGAATTTGTCCATTTCATCAAAGTGATCTAATTCATTGGCATACAGTTGTCTGTAGTATTCTCTAATAATCCTTTTATTTCTGGAAGGTTAGTAGTAATGGCCTCTTTCACCCCAGATTTTAGGAATTTGAGGTGGTTTTTCTTTTGGTGAATCCAGTTTTATCCATTTTGTTGACCTCTTCAAATAAGCATTTTCAGAACTCTAATGAAAAACTGATGAACTCATAAAAGTGCTAACAAAAGATCAAGATGAAAAAAAAAAATTAATTACATGGGACTGAGTGAACTGATGAGGATGAGTATAATTTTTGTGACTTTCTGTCTGAATTTTAAAAAAAAAAAATCCCACAAGGACTCAGAGGCAAAGAATATACAAATCAATTTTCACTGCAAAGTAAAGGAGCTGTTACAGTGGAGGATTACTGGACTGAATGTCAATATTATGACATAGTATGAGTGTGTTTCATGTTTGGTAATTGCAATCATTGTTGCTTTTGTTGTGGTCATCCATGTACAATACTTGGTGTCAGTCTATTTATCCCTTGTAAAAATAAAATACAGTGTGTGTGTGTGAAAAAAAAAAAAAAAAAGAACCAATTTTTGATTTCATTCGTTTTTTTTCTCTATCAATCATTTTTCTATTGTTTCATTAATTTCCATTGTAATCTATTATTTCCTTCCTTCTGCTTGCTTTGGCTTGCCCTTGATGCTTTTTCTATTGTCTTAAGTTAAATTATTGAAATCTTCATTTTTAATATAGGTGTTTACAGCTCTAAATTTCCTCTAAGTATGGCTTTACCTACATCCCATAAATTTGCTATGTTGTATCTTCATTCTCATTCATCTCAAAGTAATTTTTAATTTCCCTTGTGATTTCTTCTTTGATTCATTGGTTATTTAGGAGTGTGTTAATTTCCATCTACTTATGAATTTTCCAAGTTTCTTTCTGTTATTGATTTCTAGTATCACTGCATTGTGTTCAGAGGACATACTTTATATGATTTAAATCCATTGAAGGTTATTGATGCTTGTTTTATGATCTAACATATGTTCTCTCCTGGAAAATGTTATGTGAACCTGAGAAGAATGTATATTATGTTGTCAGGTAGATTGTCCTAAGACATGTTAGAACTAGTTCATTTATAGAATTGCTACAGTCTTCCAGGATTTTGTTCTTCCCATTATTAAATTATATATTCAAGTCTCCAACTATTATAGTTGAATTGTCTATTTCTCCTTCATTTCTGTCAGTTTGTTTTTCATGTATTTTAAGGCTCTGTTCATTGCATATACATTTATAATTGTTACATCCTTCTGATGGACTGACCCTTTTATCATTATAAAATGTCCCTCTTCATCTTTAGTTATATTGTTTTAAAATTTCTTTTGTCTGATATTAGTATATATTTGTCTTATATTAGTATAGCCCTGTGAGCTTTCTTATGGTTGCTGTTTGCATGATAAATCTTTTTCCATCCTTTTTTTGAAATATTACATTTATTTTAATACAAATTCTCTTACATATATAGATTGTTTTATTGATTTTTGTCTATTTTCATGCTGGTTCTACACTATTTTAACACTTTCAATTTTTAAGTGAATTTAAAAAAAATTTTATTGCAGTATAGTTGACTTACAATGTTGTGTTAGTTTCTGCTGTACTGCAAAGTGAATCAGTTATACATACACATATATATACTCTTTAGATTCTTTTCCCCTGTAGGCCATTACAGAGTACTGAGTAGAGTTCCCTGTGCTATACAGTAGGTCCTTATTAGTTATTTCATATATAGTAGTGTGTATATGTAAATCCCAATCTCCCAACTTATCTCTTCCCTCCCCTTACCCCCTGGTAACCATAAGTTTGTTTTCTACATCTGTAACTCTATTTCTGTTTTGTAGATAAATTCATTTGTACCTGTTTTTAGATTCCACATGTGAGTGATACCATATAATATTTGTCTTTCTCTGTCTTACTTCACTCAGTATGACGGGCTCTAGGTTCATCCATGTTGCTGCAAATGACATTATTTTGTTCTTTTTTATGGCTGAGTAATACTCCATTGTATATATGTACCACATCTTCTTTTTTTTTTTTTTTTTGCATAACCAATAGTTTCTTTAATAGTATTTTTTTTTTCCTTTAAAGAAAAAGTAAATAACAAGAATTGTGGAGTTATACATCACACCTTAACACCTGGACATTTTAAAGCTCTCTTTACAATAACTTAGAATCAAAGAAAAATCCAAGCCCAAACTTCAAAATGTACAGAAGATAAATATAATAAAATTTCTAGGTATTTACATGGTGTAAAGTGACTCTCCCCAGATTTCTTGTTTGATTCCAAAGAGCAAAAGTGTAACTATTCAGTGGAGAAACTAGATAACACCTTGACTGCGATGTACCACATCTTCTTTATCCATTCCTCTGTTGATGGATATTTAGGTTGCTTCCATGTCCTGGCCATTGTAAATAGTGCTGCAATGAACATGGGGGGTGCATGTATCTTTTCAAATTATGGTTTTCTCTAGATATATGCCCTGGAGTGGGATTGCTGGATCATATGGTAGCTCTATTTTTAGTTTTTTAAGGAACCTCCATACTGTTCTCCATAGTGGCTGTACCAATTTACATTCCTACTAACAGTGCAACAGGTTTCTCTTTTCTCCACACCCTCTCCAGCATTTGTTTGTAGATTTTTTGATGATGGCCATTCTGACTGGTGTAAGATGATACCTCATTGTACTTTTGATTTGCATTTCTCTAATAATTAGTGATATTGAGAATCTTTTCATGTGTTTATTGGCCATCTGTATGTCTTTTTGGAGAAATGTCTATTTAGATCTTCAGCCCATTTTTTGATCGGGTTGTTTGCTTTTTTGATATTGAGCTGCTTGTATATTTTGGAGATTAATCCCATGTCAGTTGCTTCATTTGCAAATATTTTCTCTCATTCTGAGGGCTGTCTTTTCTTTTTACAGTTCCCTTTACTATACAAAAGCTTTTAATTAGGTCCCATTTATTTTTGTTTTTATTTTCATTACTCTAGGAGGTGGATCAAAAAAGATTTTGCTGTGATTTATGTCAGAGTGGTTTTTTTTAAAGATTTTTTTGATGTGGGCCATTTTTAAAGTCTTTATTGAATTTGTTACAATATTGCTTCTGTTTTATGTTTTGGGCTTTTTGGCTGTGAGGCATGTGGGATCTTAGTTACCCAACCAGGGATTGAGCTGGCACCCCCTACATTGGAAGGTGAAGTCTTAACCACTGGACTGCCAGGGAAGTCCGCCAAAGAGTGTTCTTCCTATGTTTTCCTCTAATAGTTTTATAGGATCTGGTCTTACATTTAGGTCTCTAAGCCATTTTAAGTTTATTTTTGTGTATGGTGTTAGGGAGTGTTCTAATTTCATTCGTTTACATGTAGCTGTCCAGTTTTCCCAGCGCTACTTATTGAAGAGACTGTCTTTTCTCCATTGTATATTCTTGCCTCCTTTGTCATTTTTTCCATCCTTTTAACCTTTTTGAATCTAAAGTGTACTCCTGTAGAAGTATATAGTTGGATCTTGTTTTTATCTAGTCTGACAGTCTCTCTGTTTGGACTTTTTAAACCATTCACACTTAATGGTATTATTGACATAGTTGGATTTACTTCTGCCATTTTACTTTTATTCTATATGTCTGTCATTTCTGTTCCTCTATTCCTCTTTTACTTCTTTGCTTTGTGATATGTGAATATTTTCTAATTTAACATTTTAATTCCTTATAGTGAAAAAATCATTAATTTTTGAGTTATTTTCTTTGTAGTTATTTTAAGGCATATACATCTTAAGTTAGTATAAATCATAGGTAGATTCTGATAAGTTAATTCCAGTGAGCTATAGAAAGACTACTCCCATATAGCTCTATTCCCTTTTGTGCTATTATTATTATATATGCAACATCTAATAAGTTACAGTGACATAATTATTACTTTATATAATTTTATGTCACAGATATGAGAGGAATAGCAGTTGTATATTTATAGCTTTTGTTACATTAACTTTCATTTTTACCATTTCTGTTTCTCATTTATTCTAAATCCTACCTTTCCTCAGATATCAAACAGTATCAGCCAAAAGGATGGGGACCAGGTTCTGTGTACGGTTGTTAGTTTGTGCATGACACAACTAAGTTACCATTCACATTGCAGATTTGTGTGTTTGAGAGTTTATTGGCAGATGGCCAAAAATGGACTTGTTCTAGTAATTTCAGTATATGAAGTTCAGTAAATTACAGTTCTGTCCAATTAAACTTCCTGTGATGGTGAAGTATTCTATATCTGCATTTTCCAACATGGGAGTCAGTAATCACATGTGACTATTGAACACTTGAACTGAATTTTTAATTTTAATTTATATTTAGTTTTAGATAACCACAGCTAAGGGCTCTCATAGTGGACAGTCAAGTTATAATCTCAGATGTCCCTCTTTCTTAATATTGTGATTAAACCTTGTAAAGTAGATTAAAAGAAAGAACCCCAAAATCAGTGCTGATAGTTTCATATGTTATAAAACTCATGGACTGAGCCATGGGAATATTTTTTTAAAGAAGTTGTTATATCTCTATCAGCCATCTAAAAACTCAAATGCAGATAGACAAAGATTTAATACAAACACACTTGTGTGGGGCATTGGCCAGGAGATGGGAAGTACACAGAGCACTTGGGGCACAGTGGGGGACCCCCATACTCTGCATCTACATCTCACTGAATGCCATGCAAACAGCCAGTAAGGAGGAGAGGTTTTTTTTTCTGCTTGTGAGAAATAAAGAAAAGAAGAAATCTTCAAAGCTACAATTAGAAACATTTAGCTTATGCAGACAGCAATTGAGTAAAAGGAATGAAACCCATTCTGCTCTCCATAGCAAATTTTTCAAAGAGTGTACTTGTAAAAGTTTTTTACAGTCTCTTTCCTCATCGTCTTTGAAGTAAGGAGATAGAGGATCCTATTATCCTCACTTCTCAGTAAGGCATACCTTTCATTGTTTTCCATACATGTTTTTTCAGATATGTATTAATGAAAGCCAAGCTGCTTAGAGATATAAACAAAATGTCTCTGTGGGATAACAGCTTTCTTTTTCTTATTTATTTTTTTACAGAAATGTAGCTATTTAACTTTGGGTCAGTATATGTGAATGCCCATTATGGTTTTCCCTTCTCATATTGAGACATAACAGTAAAATTATACACTGTTATTTGTCTCAGATAATGTAGTAACTATATCCCAGCTGCTTTCAGACTTCTGAAATCCTGTTACCATTTCAATATAATGAAAGCCTGCATTGCAAAGCCTCTGATATTTAACATTTCATTTTCTCTGGGGCCATGTCAACAGTATAATCAGGAACAAAAAGAAATTATAGTGTTCATCCCCAAACCATCATGGGATTAAAAAAAATACCTCTTTAGATTGATCTTAAAAATCATTTTCCCTCTGCAAGGGAAAACATGCTGCAAAGAGAAAAGTTAGAAGTCACATTAGCTTAATATTGTGAATAAGAATAAAGCCTACACATCAATTGAGTTTTCGCACAGGTGAATTAATGCTGCCTCATCCATTGGTCCCCAGGTCATAGATCTGTACTGGGGAATTGATGAAGATGAATGGGACAGCCCTGAGCTCCAGAAGACCCGCATGAAGCTGCTGGAGGATTGTTTGAAAACTTCTGCAGGTCCATGTTTTGTTGTGGGTATAAAAAAACTTAATGCTTTCTATTGTAGATGAATGTGAGAATTCTTGATCTGTGATTCTTAAGGGGCTTTTAGAATGGGGGAAAGAACCTTGCTTTTCTGTATTTATTTAAAATTCTTAAACTGTCTCCTTGCCCTCAATGTGTGAGGACAAAATCCTCCCCTTTCCATAAGAAGCACTGCAAATTAACCATGAATGATTTGAAGTGGTAATCAAAGGGTTGACTTGGGGTTGACAACAATTTCCACAACACCTTGTGATCAGCAGTAAGGATTACTGTGTTAGTCCTCCAATAATTATCCTAATTTTCCTTATATTTCATCATGTAGTATTTCATCCTAGTATCTGTTTCTCAACATTAGAATTTCTGGCATATTTTTTTAAATACTGTGGCAGAAACATTGTTAAAGTAAACCAAACATACGGTCTCAGATCCGCCAATAGGAATTGATACCCTGTGGAAAAAAATTGTTTTTGCAGTGATTTTCAGCTAGAGATGTTCAAGTGGAACATTATTATTAGTTTGTCATTATTTTCTAAAGAATATCCACTCCTCTGTGTAAACACAGTGGTGGTAAGAAGCAGGTCACTCTGTGGCAGGTGATGTGCAAAATCACTGCCTCCATTTAGCTGAAGAAAGACCTTATCCTGACTCCAAACAGCTCCTACCAATTGATAGGGAAGTTGGCCCTTTCGACACAGGATGTTCTGAGGCTGACGGATGACTGTTAAAATTACTAGTGAAGAAAATGTCAAATCTTTTATTGATACACTGAACCTAGCATTTAAATATAAGTTTTTAATATTTATTTGCATGTCCATCTATATTCAACTCCACATAAGATGTAAAGGACATAAAGTCTCTATACTATTTTTAGTATGTGGATAAATTATTCATTTATCCACCAACTACTTACTGAATGCTGTTCTGTGCCAGGGGCTGCTCTTAGTGCTGGGGCAAGTTGACCCACATGAAATGGTCATTTTTTTAGGCCAGGTTCTTATGATTTAATGTTAGAATTGAACCAAAAGGTAAGACTTTCTACCCTCATGGAGCTTGTGTCGTTATGTGGGGCTAAGAGGAGAGGGCAGGCAAAAATCAAAGAAATAAGTAAAATAAACAATAATCAGATGGTGACAAGAGCTGTGGAGGAAAATACAAAAAGGAAGGAGGAAAGGGAAGAGCAGTGAGGGGAGAGGCTTCTTATTTTCCATAGAGTAGGTGGAGAAGGTCTCCCGGATAAGGTGACTAAGGAGGGGAGACGGGAGGAGGGACAGGGAAGAACCAACTGGATATTCCAGCTCAGAGCTTTCCAGGGAGAGGAGTGGGGAACATGCTGGGCACATTTAGGGAACAGGAAGAAGGCGGGTGTGCCTCAAGCAGTGTGAGCAGAAGGGGAGAGTGTGGGAGTGGAGGCCACAGCATGGGGTTTGCCATCTTGAAGTTGGCTATAAAGATTTTACTTGCACTTTGACATGAGAAGCCAGAGTGCGTTGAGCAGAGGACTGAAGAGATCTGACTCATTTTAAAGCCTACAACTGCTGGTGGTCAGACAGAGGGCAGAGCATGAAGAAACCCATTAGAAAGCTAATGCAATATGCAAAACAAGAAGAATACATGGTTGGAGGCGGGTTGAAGAATGGACATCTAAAAACAGTGTCTTGTGGTCTAAACAGACTGCAGAAAGTCCTGAAAGCCATACAGATATACAAAGAGCTAGTAGTGGAAGAGGAATTAAGACTTTTTCCCTGAGTCTGAGGATAGAACTAGGCCAGTGGGTGGAAATTACAAGGAGACAGATTTTTGCTCCAGGTGAAGGCGATATAGGCTATAGCTTCCTCTCAGGTTTTGGGGTCACAGATCCCTGGGTCTGACTGACATGTCACAGCTGTGGGACACTGGAGGAACTTCTTTACTATTTTAAGTCTTGGCTTCCTTCTATAAAATGGAGATAATAGTTACTTGCCTCCTGGGGTCTTTCTGGGGATGAAATGAATTTACAGGACACTTTTATAGTATCTCACATATAGTAACCCACAAAAGTGTTACTTATTTGTTGTTGTAATCATTATTTCTCAAAACTGTCTAAATTATGGGTGATGCACTCATTACAAAGTTGTCATCAAACTAGAGAATACAAATCACTCTGGCAGAGGTGCTGTAGGAGAGATTCAAACACTGGAAGACAAGTTAGACCGGATTCCATCATGCTTAGAAAGCCAGATTTAGGAAGCATTAAGAGCTATGTGTATGCCCTGGGGCATCTCTGTTGCTGTGATCTCCATAGCTTTATACTGATCCAGCCTCAGAAATTCAGGAATGAGAGAGACATTCTCCTTTTATCACCCTGTAGAGTGTCATACCCAAACTAAAATTAGTCATGGCCATTAATCCCTATAATTTGCTGGTAGGGGAATGAATAAAGACTTTCCAAGTTCATGCAGGCTCTGAGAGTAAAGGTTAACTGATTGTTACAACATCACTAACTTCACTGAGCTTAAACAAATCATTTATCCCTCCTTCCCTGTTACACGTTGAAACTCAAGGCAACCACGATAAAACCCTGGGGACAGAGTCAGGATTATTCACCCCAGTGATCCTAAATCACGGAAGGTTTATTTCACTGCTTATAGGAGAAAGTACGCCTCTCATGGCCTTTCCTGTTGTAACTACGGTAACAGCAGGCATATGTGTGTCGCTTTTGAGCTCCGGTTTCCTTGCCCACTGCTCCCTTGTGACATTTCTACAAGTCATGATGACCCCCTGGGCTGCAAAGCATGGCATATTACTTTCCCTAATGCTGAAGTGTTTGGCAAGAAAATTCACCATTGCTGAATGAAAAAAATGTTTTTATATCTTCAAAGCCTTCACAGATATTAGCCCTTACGTTAGTTACAAATTCATTACCAAACAAAGCTTTCATTTTAAGTACCCAGGGGATCAAAGTCCAAAGGGAAACATAAGCGTTGTATGCACATGGCTCTTTTCAACTTCATTTCCTAAACGTTGTCCTTTGAGATATGGCCTGAGGTCCTAGAGACACGCAGGCTGTGCCTGCTAATCCCAGACAATTCTTTGTACGCATGCTTTTGGTCAAAAGGATAGAGTGATAGAGTAAGGTACCTGGACACGTGTCCAGTTTCACTCTCAGGATTAACTTGGGAGATGTATCACACGGAAATACATCATCTCTACTGAGGAAGAATAGCATTTGTAGACGTGTGTTTAGAGGAAGCCTCAGACAGTGGGAAAAACACAGAATTTTTAGTTCACAACTGGAGTTAGAGCCCTAGTTCTAACAAGGCAGCTCACTGACCTCACCATGCCTTAATTCTCACATCCATAAAATGGGAAAAAAATAACAGTAAACTAAATGTTGAAAAAAATATCAAAGGTTTGTTGTGGAAACCAAATGTGATGATGTGAGAGTTTATAAACTATAAAGGGCTACACAACCATTAGTTATTATTAAATTGTGATTTCAGTTATTTTCAAATGAGAATAAAATGTTTTTATTCATACTGGGCGTTTATATGACATTGGAAAATTTTCCCTTTGAGAATGTTGATGATAGCCTCAATGTAGAAAGTGTTAAGTCTTGATTCAGACAGCCAAACATTAAAGGGATTTTTAGTTCATTCATTCATTCATTCATTCATATATGGCTGCATTGGATCTTCGTTGCTGTGCGCGGGCTTTCTCTAGTTGCGGAGAGCAGGGGCTACTCTTTTATTGCGGTGTGCAGGCTTCTCATTGCAGTGGCTTCTCTTGTTGCAGAGCACGGGCTCTAGGCACGCGGGCTTCAGTAGTTGTGGTGCATGGGCTTAGTTGCTCCACGGCATGTGGGATCTTCCCGGACCAGGGCTTGAACCCGTATCCCTGCATTGCCAGGCGGATTCTTAACCAGTGCGCCACCAGGGAAGCCCTGGGTTCATTCTTAACATTGTAAAATGTAGAGCATATACATTAATTTTCTGAAATTTACTTAGTAAGACCTTAATCTGCTCCCAAGGAGGGTTTTTGACCAGGATTGCAGTAAACAGGGAGACAGCTCACAGTTGAGTCCAAACTCACTATCTGTTTCTCCTTTTAAGTGCAGAGAATTGCCTCAGCCTTCGCAAAGTGTGGAAACTTTAGCAGAATCCTTACCCCACCAGTTTGTCTCACCCACTTAGTTCATAAAAAATCCTTCTGAAGGGGAGAAGAATATTGCCTGTTGGAGAGAGAAGATTCCACGTACATGCTACCTATCCCATCCCCATTTCTCTTCACAGTGTGCATTTATGGGGAGAGGGGAATTTCCTTCTTGTCATTCCTCCATATTTGGAGTACCCCCAGAGAATTGCTTGGGGAGTTTGGGCATTGACTCTGGACCTTGAGCAAAGGCCCATCTCTTGGCAGAAGTTGATAAAAGCAAGTGCTCTGCTGGCTTGAAGAACTGGAGTTTGAAAAGCTTAGATAACTTTAGTGAAGCTGCCCCCAAATGTGTGGGTGCTCTGGGGGGTGCAGACAGCATCTCATTACATTCCCTCAATCCACAGTCTAGATGATGTGAAGATTTACTGAGGAAAAGGTATCAGCAGGTTACTCTAAGTGTGCCAGGCCAGGCCCATGCATCCAGTAAAAAGAGTGCCAGTTAGAGACAGGTAAGAGGAGATTCCTTGACTTCACATTCAGAGTCAGGACAAAGAGAATACTGTCTGTGGTATTGTTTTGTTCATTGCTTTGTCAGTTGCTAGGAGTCTCAAGAAGCCAAAGACCATGTAGCATTCTCATTGGGGCTACCAGATTGCACAGATATAATATGTTGGCATTGGAGAGAGAAACAGCCAAGGCCAAAAGAATGGGACTATTGCCATCATCGATGCTGAAGCAGCCTCCCCACCCGGCCCCCAGCATACACGCACACTGCCATCAGTGGCACGGGACCGAGATAGAACAGACCATGCTCTTGCCTACCACAGGCAGCTCTGGGCAGGCACTCTTAAAACCAGTATGCACAAAGGGAGAAGATGGAAGCTCAGAGGGCTAGATTTTTAAAGCAGAAACATGAAAACTTAAGGAGTTAGACTGCAAAATCTATTATTCAGCAAGTTTAAGTTTTTCCACTAGCCAGAAGAGTAAAGACAAAGCCAGAGCTGTTATTGGTAAAAATTAAACCATTCCATATTTGAGTGACATCACTGAGTGACAGTAGTGAACTAAACCTACAGGATATAGATCAGCTCATCATCACCTTCACAGTTAAATTATTCCCACTTGAAGGTTCAAGTTTAGTTTCTTACTTTAAATAATTTTAAGAAAATCATACTGTGAGAGTTCTTAAATCATTGAATTTGAAGAAAATTAGGGTTTTTATAAAAGTTCAGCTTTGGAAAATAGTTCATTTTATCCACATTTCAACTTATGATTGACTTACCATTTTAGGTACACTAAATAAAATACACATGAAAAATTAAAACAAGTGCTTAGTTTGTACTTTAGCAACATGTACAGGGTTTTTTTGATTTAGTTCTCAAATTTATAAGTACAGATTTACTAAAAAATAGTACTAAAATGGGAACAGATTTAAACTAGAAAATCATCTAAATTAAAGAATCTAGACATTTTTTAAAGTCCTTTTTAAAAAAAACATTTAAATAAAAATCTACAACCTCAGATTTTCTAGATGTATTTTGCACGATCAAGAATTCTTTACGTATAAAATTAAGCTTGTCCAGTTTAAATCAGCTAGACATCATAGTTCTAAGATAGGTTCCATTAATAACTTGGTTCCAATAAACGTTCCAATAATAAATCACTTGATCACGATCAAAAAAAGTTAGAATGGGCAAACATTAAAAAATATCGTTTAAAAAAAAAAGCTAGTTATCTCACTGGTAGCAGCCAAGAGAGCCATTTAGTTAATTGTTGCTAATATAGAAAATGTTTCCACAATAAATTTTTATTAATACATAAGCTATTTTCATAGTTTAACTACTTCACAGCTTATGTAAAATGGCACATTTTTTGTGGAAAAAGAATTATGGAGAAAAGAAAGTGGACTGGAGAGCAGTTAACCTCCTTATAACTTAATTGGTAAGAAAAATGTTCACTTAAAACTAGGACTGTAACAACCTAAAGAGCTAGTAGAGCTATGGAGACAAAAATGATTAAAATTTCCAGAGAGGAGTCCTTCCTGGGTGAGCTGGTTTTACAGACAGAGGCATCCCAAAAGCATCGGCAGTTGTCATCATGAGACATTTGCTGGGCACTGGGCAACATGGATGATGGAGAGCTGGGATGAAAAAGCAGAGTAAGTCTTTTGGTATTTAGGAGACAAAGTCCACTAGGACCTAAGAGGAGTATTCAAAATTCTTGCCATTGAAACATTTTAGTGCAAAGAAAACTGAATCAAACTATAATAACCTAGTTGCACCCAGTTCAAATACTGAATGGACTGACATGATTAGCTTCTAACATAGGAAAATGAACCACTAAATAAAAGCTCTTTTAAATACAATGCCCAGAATACAATGAAAATTACAAGACATGCAAAGAATCAAGAAGATATGATTAATAAAAGAGAAAAAGTAGACAGTAGAAGTCAACCCCCCAGATGAACAAGATGATGGAATGGGCAATCAAAAACTGTTAAAAATATGTCAATGAAAATAAAAGGTAAAGGAATGAGAAGATAATTTCAACAAAGAAATGAAATCTATAAAAAAATAGATTTTAGAACTAAAAGACAGAAGATCTAAAATTAAAAACTCATTTGATATACATGTGGAATCTGAAAAAATTGGTATAGATGATCTTATTTACAAAGCAAAAATAGAGACACAGACTTAGAGAACAAACGTATGGATGCCAAGGGGGAAAAGGGGTTACACTTCCCTTTGCTTCAGATGAAACTAGAGCTTCATCACATCATGAAAAATGATCAGTTATGACCCTAAATCATCAGAAAAGAATAAATGATTTTTAGAGTTCTCTATTGAGAAAGATTTCCATCAAAATAGTTAAAGTCTAGCAAACTTGAGTTCTTCAGAATGACTCATTAAATCCCAGATCTCTAGATAGTGGAGGTGAAACTCTCTGCTCCTTCCACAAAAACCTCTAGTTTGTAGACATGAAAACCAAACGTATGGATACCAAGGGGGAAACGGGGGGTGGGTGGGATGAATTGGGAGACTGGAATCGACATATGTACACTATTGATACTATGTATAAAATAGATAACTAATGAGAACCTACTGTATTGCACAGGGAACTCTACTCAATGCTCTGTGGTGACCTAAATGGGAAGGAAATCCAAAAAAAAGAGGGGATATATGTATATGTATAGCTGATTCAATTTGCTGTACAGTAGAAACTAACACAACATTGTAAAGCAACCATACTCCAATAAAAATTTTTTTAAAAACTCATTTGATAGGCTTAATAGGAGACTGAACATAAGACTGGATTAGTGAACTCAAAAAGAAGTCAATAGAAAATATCCAAACTGAAGCATAGATTTTAAAAAATAGGAAAAACAGAATGGAGCAGAAGAGACATGTGAACCACAGTCAGTCTCTCATAAGTGTAACTGGAGTCCCAGAAAGAGATAGAGAAAGAGGATGGGAAAAGAAGTAACAAGTGAGAATTTTCCAAAACTGTTTAAAGACATCAACCCACACACATTCAAAAGCTCAGTAAACTGAGCAAGAAAATTGCATCTGAGTACATTATAGTAAACTGCTGAAAAAAAAAAGAAAGAAAAAAATTAAAATCCATCAAAAGGAAAAAAATCATTACCTACAGAAAAACTGAACTTTCAGTTGATTTTCAATAGAGAAGCTCTGGAAATCAAAAGACAATGGAAAGTCCCAAAGACTGGACACAAGATGGCGGAGTAAAAGGACCTCCTCTCATGAGCACACCAAAATCATAGCTAACTGCTGAACAACTATTAATAAAAAAAGACTGGAATCTACCAAAAAAGATATTCTACATCCAAAGACATAAAGAAGAAACCATGACCTGGTAGGAGGGGTCCACTCATGTTATAATCAAGTCCTGTACCACCCTGGGGGGGCAACCCACAAACTGGAGAATAATTACATCACACAAGTTTTCACACAGGAGTGAGAACTCCGAGGCCCAGGCCAGGCTCCCCAGCCTAGGGGTCTGGCATTAGGAAGAGGAGCCCCCAGAGCATTTGGCTTTGAAGGCTAGCAGGGCTTGATTGCAGGAGCTCCACAGGACTGGGGGAAACAGAGACTCCACTCTTGGAGGGTACACACAAGGTCTCACACGCATCGGGACCCAGGACAAAAGCAGTAACTCTGTAGGAGCCTGGGCCAGACCTACCTGCTGGTCTTGGAGAGTCTCCTGGGGAGGTGGGGTGTGGCTGTGGCTCTCTCTGGGGTCATAAAAGCTGGTGGCAGACACAGCGGGGACCTACATGAACTCTGGCTGGAGGCAGACATTTTGGGTCCTTGGCACTGAGACCTGGCCCCACTCAACAGCCTGTAAGCTCCAGTATTGGGACGCCTCAGGCCAAAACAACCAACAGGGCAGGAACACAGCCCCACCCATCAGCAGACAGACTGCCTAAAGACTTCCTGAGCCCAAAACCACCTCTAGACATGCCCCTTGACACAGCCTTACTCACCAGAGTGCCAAGACCCAGCTCCACCCACCAGTGGGTAGGCACCACCACCCCTGCCCCTGGCCAGGAAGCCTTCACAAGCCTCTAGACCAGCCTTATCCACCAGGGGCAGACACCAGAAGCAAGAAAACTACAGTCCTGCAGAACTGAGTCCACAAACACAGGTCAGAACCTACCTGGTCTCTGGCCCTAGGGTGACATGAGAGGAGTGTACTGCTGGGACACATACAACATCCCCTACAGAGGGTCACTTCTCCAAGGTTGAGAAACGTAACTAAGCTACTACATGCATAAAGATACAAATAGAAATTTAAACAAAATGAGATGGCAAAGGAATATGTTCCAGACGAAAGAATAAGATAAAACCCCAGAAGAACAACTAAGTGAAGTGGAGATAGACAATCTACCTGAGAAAGAGTTCAGAGTAGGGATCATAAAGATGATCCAAGAACTCAGGAAAAGAATGGATGCACGGAGTGAGAAGTTACAAAAGATTTTAGCAAAGAGTTAGAAAATATAAAGAATAACCAAACAAACTTAAAGAATACAGTAACTGAAATAAAAAATACACTAGAGAGAATCAATAGCAGAATAAATGAGGCAGAAGAACGAATCAGTGAGCTGGAAGACAAAGTGGTGGAAATCACTGCCATGGAACAGGATAAAGAAAAAAGAATGAAAAGAAATGAAGACAATTTAAGAGGCCTCTGAGACAATATCAAATGCACCAACGTTCGCATTATAGGGGTCCCAGGAGAGAAGAAGAAGAGAAAGGGCCTGAGAAAATATTTGACAACATAGCTGAAAACTTCCTTAACATGGGAAAGGAAACAGTCACCCAAGTCCAGGAAGCACAGAGTCTCATACAGGATTAACCCAGGAGGAAC
Source organism: Eschrichtius robustus (assembly GCF_028021215.1). Lineage (NCBI taxonomy): Eukaryota > Metazoa > Chordata > Mammalia > Artiodactyla > Eschrichtiidae > Eschrichtius > Eschrichtius robustus. The sequence goes on along the minus strand of NC_090827.1, from coordinate 89,858,657 downwards.
ACACTGAGACACATAGTAATGAAATTGACAAAAATTAAAGACAGAGAAAATATTAAAAGCAACAAGGGAAAAGCAACAAATAACATACAAGGGAATCTCCATAAGACTATCAGCTGATTTTTCAGCAGAAACTCTGCAGGCCAGAAGGGAGTGGCATGATATATTTAAAGTGATGAAAGGGGAAAACCTACAACCAAGAATACTCTACCCAGCAAGGCTCTGGTTCAGATTTGACAGAGAAATTCAAAGCTTTACAGATACGCCAAAGGTGAAAGAATTCACCAAACCAGCTTTACAACAAATGCTAAAGGAACTTCTCTAAGTGGAAAAGAAAAGGCCACAACTGCAAACAGGAAAATTATGAGGATGGGAAAGCTCACCAGTAAAGGCAAACATACAGTAAAGGTAGGAAACCATCCACATACAAATTTGATATCAAAACTAGTAATCATGAGAGGAGGAGAGTACAAATGCAGGATATTTGAAATGCATTTGAAATTAAGAGATCAGCAACTTAAAACAATCATGTATACATACAGACTGCTATATCAAAACCTCATGGTAACCACAAATGAAAACTCTATAATAGATATAAACACAAAAAAAGAAAAAGGAATCCAAACAACACTAAAGATAATCATCAAATTGCAAGAGAAGAGAACGTAAGAGGAAAGGAAGAAAAAAGACCTACAAAAAACAAAGCCAAAACAAGTAATAAAATGGCAATAAGAACATACATATCAATAATTACTTTAAATGTAAATGAATTAAATGCTCCAACCAAGAGACATAGACTGGCTGAATGGGTACAAAAACAAGACCCATACATATGCTGTCTATAAGAGACCCACTTCAGATCTAGAGATGCATACAGACTGAAAGTGAGGAAATGGAAAAAATGTATTCCATGCAAATGGAAATCAGAAGCAACCTGGAGTAGCAAGACTGATATCAGACAAAATAAACTTTAAAGTACTGTTTCAAGAGACAAAAAACGACACTACATAATGATCAAGGGATCAATTCAAGAAGAGGATATAACAAATATAAATTTATATGCACCCAACATAGGAGCAACTCAATATATAAGACATATGTAAATGGACATAAAAGGAGAAACTGACAGTGAAACAATAATAGTGGGGGATTTTAACACCCCACTTATATCAATGGACAGAACATCCAGACAGAAAATCAATAAGGAAACATAGGGCTTAAATGACACATTAGACCATATGGACTTAATTGCTATTTATAGAGTGTTCCATCTGAAAGCAGTAGAATACACATTCTTTTCAAGTGCACATGGAACATTTTCCAGAATAGATCACATGCTGGACCACAAAGCAAGTCTTGGTAAATTTAAGAAAACTGAAATATCAAGCATCTTTCTCAACACTATGAGATTAGAAATCAACTACAAGGAAAAAAACTGTAAAAAACACAAACACATGGAGGCTGAACAATGTGCTACTAATCAACCAGTGTATCACGTAAGAAATCAGAGAGGAAATCAAAAAATACCTAGAGACAAATAAAAACAAAAACACAATGATCCAAAACCTATGGGATGCAGCAAAAGAAGTTCTAAAAGGGAAGTTTATAGCAATACAGGCTTACCTCAGGAAACGAGAAAAATCTCAAATAAACAACCTAACCCTACACCTAAGGCAACTAGAGAAAGAAGAACAAACAAAACTCAAAGTTAGTGGAAGGAACGAAATCACAAAGATCAGAGCAGAAATAAATGAAATAGAACCTAAGAAAACAATAAAAAAAGATCAATGGAACTAAAAGCTAGTTCTTTAAAAAGATAAACAAAATTGACAGACCTTTAGCCAGACTCATTAAGAAAAAAAAGAGCACTCAAATCAATAAAATTAGAAATGGAAAAGGAGAAGTTACAACTGACACCTCAGAAATACAAAGGACCATAAAAGACTACTTCAGGCAACTATATGCCAATAAAATTGACAACATAGAGGAAATGGACAAATTCCTGGAAAAGTACAACCTTCCAAGACTGAACCAGGAAGAAATAGAAAATATGAACAGACCAATTACAAAAACTGAAATTAAATCAGTGATTTAAAAATTCCCAACAAACAAAAGTCCAGGACCTAATGGCTTCACAGGAGAATTCTATCAAACATTTAAAGAGCTAACACCTATCCTTCTCAAACTCTTCCAAGAAATTGCAGAGGAAGGAACACTCCCAAGCTCATTCTACGAGGCCACCATCACCCTAATACCAAAACCAGACAAAGATATCACAAAAAAAGAAAATTACAGGCCAATATCACTGATGAACATAGACGCAAAAATCCTCAACAAGATACTAGCAAACCGAATCCAACAATACATTAAAAGGATCATACACCATGAACAAGTGGGATTTATCCCAGGGATGCAAGGATTTGTCTGCAAATCAATTGGTCTGATACACCACATTAACAAACTGAAGAATAAAAAGCATATGATCATCTCAATAGATGCAGAAAAAAAGCTTTTGATAAAATTCAACATACACTTCTGATAAAAACACTCAGTAAAGTGGGCATAGAGGGAAACTATAATAAAGGCCATATATGACAAACCCACAGCTAACATCATACTCAACAGTGAAAAGCTGAAAGTATTTCCTCTAAGATCAGGAGCAAGACATGGATGCCACTATCATTCAACATAGTTTTGGAAGTCCTAGCCACAGCAATCAGAGAAGAAAAAGAAATAAAAGTAAACCATATTGGAAAAGAAGAAGTAAAACTGTCACTGATTGCAGATGACATGATACTATACTTAGAAAATCCTAAAGATGCTACCAGAAAACTATTAGAGCTCATCAATGAATTCAGTAGTGTTTCAGGATACAAAATTAATACACAGATATCTGTTGCATTTCTATTCACTAAACAATGAAAGATCAGAAAGAGAAATTAAGGAAACAATCCCATTTACAATCACATGAAAAAATAAAATACCTAGGAATAAACCTACCTAGGAGGCAAAAGACCAGTACTCCAAAAACTATAAGACACTCATGAAAGAAACTGAAGATGACACAAACAGATGGAAAGATATACCGTGTTCTTGAATTGGAAGAATCCATATCGTCAAAAAGACTGTACTACCCAAGGCAATCTACAGATTCAATGAAATTCCTGTCAGATTACCAGTGGCATTTTTCACAGAACTAGAACAAAAAAATTTTAACTTTGTATGGAAACACAAAAGACTATGAATAGCCAAAGCAATCTTGAGAAAGAAAAATGGAGCTGGAGGAATCAGGCTCCCTGACTTTATACTACAACGCTGTAGTCATTAAAACAGTATGGTACTGGCACAAAAAAAGAAATATAGATCAACGGACAGGGTAGAATGCCCAGAAATAAAGCCACACACCTATGGTCAATTAATCTGCAACAAAGGAAGCAAGAATATACAATGGAGAAAAGACAGCCTCTTCCATAAGTGGCACTGGGAAAACTGGACAGCTACATGTAAAAGAATGAAATTAGAACACTCCCTAACACCATACACAAAAATAAACTCAAGATGGGTTAAAGACCTAAATGTAAGAAATATTATAAAACTCCTAGGGGAAAACATAGGCAGAACACTCTTTGATATAAATTACACCAAAACCTTTTTGGATCCATCTCCTAGGGTAATGGAAATAAAAGCAAAAATAAACAAATGGGACCTAATCAAACTTAAAAGTTTTTACACAGCAAAAGAAACCATAAATGAAAAGACAACCTATGGAATGGGAGAAGATATTTGCAAATGATACAACTGACAAGGGATTAATTTCCAAAATATACAAACAGCTCAATATCAAAAAAACAAACAACCCAATCAAAAAAATGGGCAGAAGATGTAAATAGACATTTCTCCAAAGACATACAAATGGCCAAAAGGCACATGAAAATATGCTCATCGTCACTAATTATTAGGGAAATGCAAATCAAAACTGTAATGAGGTACCACCTCACACCAGTCTGAATGGCCATCATCAAAAATCTGCAAATCATAAATGCTAGAGAGGGTGTGGAAGAAAAAGGAACCCTCCTACACTGTTGGTGGGAATGTAAATTGGTACAGCCACTATGGAGAACAGTATGGAGGTTCCTTAAAAAACTAAAATTAGAGCTACCATATGATCCTGCAATCCCACTCCTGGGCATATACCCGGAGAAAACCATAGTTAGAAAAATACGTGCACCCCAATGTTCATTGCAGCACTATTTATAATAGCCAAGACATGGAAGCAACCTAAGTGTCCATCAACAGATAGATGAATGAATAAAGACGACGTGGTACATGTATGCAATGGAATATTACTCAGCCATAAAGAACAAAACAATGCCATTTACAGCAACATGGATGGACCTAGAGATTGTCATACTTAGTGAAGTAAGTCAGAGAAAGACAAATATCATATGATATCACTTATATGTGGAATCTAAAAAAATGGTACAACTATTGACGAGAAAGACAGAATCTAGAAGAAAAGTACTTCTACAAATAAAGATATAAAGAAGGAACCACAATGAGATGGGTATGTGCAGTATAGTGAAGACCCATACCTCAGACTGGGCAACCCACAAACAGGAGGTTAATTACAATTGCAGAGGTTCTCCCAAAGCAGCAATGGGTCTGAGCCCCACATTGGCTCCCCATCCTGGGGTTCCTGCACCAGAAGATGAGCCCCTAGAACAACTGGCTTTGAAGGACAGTGGGGCTTACTTTTGGGAGACCTAGAGGGCTGTGGGAAATAGAGACTCCACTCTTAAAGGTTGTATACAAAAGCTCACATGCTCCAGGACGTGGGCAGAAGCAGTAATTTGAGAAAAGCCTGTGTCAGACCCACCTGCTGATCTTGCAGAGTCTCCCGGAGAGGAGCAGGCAACTGAAGCTCACCCTGGGGACACAAACACTGGCAGCAGCCATTATTAGGAGCTCGTTCTACTACATGTTCACTGGTGCTGGCAAGTGCCATTTTGTAATCCTCCCTCTAGCTTATTAGCTTCAGGACTCAACCCCACCAGGCAGCCTGTAGGCATCAGAACTGGGATGTCTCAGGCCAAACAACGAGCTAGGTGGGGACACAGACCAGCAGGCAGGCTGCCTTAAAAATGCCTGAACCCACAGCTGCACTGCGACACAGGTCCTCCACCAGAGGACCCAAGACCCAGCCAAATGCACCAGTGTGCATGCACTAGCCCTGGGACCAGCCTCACACACCACTGGGCAGGTACCAACCCTAGGAACACCTGGGATCTGACAGTGCCCACCAGCCCCAGGACCACTATAGTGAGCCATGGCAGGACCCAGCCCACTCACTAGCAGACCAGCTCAAGAACCCTCAGGGCCTTGCAGCCAGAGATCCCAAGAACAGACTCTGCCCAGTGAGCCAGCACTAGCCCTGGAACACCCTGGTCCTCAGACCCCCACACAAGCAGTCCAAACCAGCTCTGGGACCTCTGGGACCCCTGGGCCCTGCAGCCAGAGACCCCAGGATCCAGCTCTGCCTGCTAGTGGGCTGTCACTAGCCCCAAGTCCCAACTGCACCCACCACTGGGCAGGCAATAATAGCCCTGGGATTCCCTGGATCCCAACCCTGCTCACCATGGCTGGTCGCCATCACTAGGACCACCATCGCCTGCCTTGTCAAGACCCAACCAACATACCAGCAAGCTGGCACTATACCAGGGACCCCCACGGCTCTGGCTCTGACCACAACTCCAGCTCTGAGACACCTTGGGCCCTTCAGTAAGTGTCCTCAGGATCCAGCCCCACCTATCAGGGGGATGACACCAGCTTCAGGACCCCCAGGGCCCTGCAACCAGAGACGCTGGTTCACAGCTCCACCAACCAGTGAGCCAGCACTGGGAACCCCCACCCCAGTCCCTGGCCCTGCCCTCGGGCAGGCCAGCACCAGCTCTGAGTTACCATGGACTCCTCACAGCTAACCACCCTGGGATCCAGTAACACTCACCAGCAGACCAGCACGATCTTTGAGACACCCTGAAACCTTCAGCCAGATGTGTCAGGAACCAGCCCCACCTACAAACAGGCCAACAGTAGATCTGGGAACCCCTGCCCTGTAACCACTCACCCCCACACCTGACTCTGCCCACCAGTGAATCACCACTAGCCCAGGGACCCCACCCCCAGGGTTCCACAGACAGCTGTCTCATGACCCAGTCCTGCCAACCAGTGACTGGCAGCCTCTGAACAAGGCAGGGCCTAGCAATCAACCAGACCAGGGGCCAGCCACAACTACCAGACCTCCCACAGTAGTCAGTCTGCCACAACAGAAGGACCCATACAGCCCACATAGGGGTCCCCTAGACCTTATAGCTCTGGTGACCAGAGAGGCATGTGCTGCTAGGAAGCACAGGATGTCTCCTACAAACGGCCACTTTTCCCAGGTCAGGAAATATAACCAACCTACCAGATACATATAAATACAAACAGCAAATTAGGCAAAACAAGAGGACAGAGTAACATGTTCCAAATGAAGGAATAGGATAAAACCTCAGAAGAAAGACTAAGTGAAATGGAGACAGGCAATCTACTAAATAAAGAGTTCAAGGTAATGATTGTAAAGATGATCAAAGAACTCAAGAGAAGAATGGATGAACAGAGTGAGAAGTTAGATGTTTTTAACAGAGTTAGAAAACATAAAGAAGAACCAAACAGATGAAGAATACAATAACTGAAATCAAAAATACACTAGAAGGGATCAACAGTAGATTAAATGATACAGAGGAATGGGTCAGTGAGCCTAGAGTAATGGAAATCACTGAACAGAAAAAAAGAATGAAAAGAAATGAGGACAGGTTAAGAGACCTCTAGAACAACACCAATTGTACTAACATTTGCATTATGGGGTCCCCAGAGGAGAAGTGAGAGAGAAAGGGGCAGAGAATGTATTTGAAGACATAATAGCTGAAAATTTCCCTGACTTGGGAAAGGAAACAAATATCCAGGTCCAGGAATAACAGAGAGTCCCAGACAGGACCA